>NC_085979.1:3105328-3415861 GCF_910591565.1 Cydia splendana
AATTACGTTGCGTAAACTATTTATTACTTACACAAACAGGATCAAATTTACCCACGTGGAATTAAGGAAGATTACATTTAAAAAAAAATAGTTGAAAATTTTGAGGATAACTTCCTTAAAATTGAGTTGCAAAATTAAAACACAAACCCACAAACAAGTATAGCATGCTATATAAAAACAATGAAAATGTTTTACTAAGTGAGTGTAATTTGTAATGCATGAAGTAATGCATTACGAATTAAAATTACAAAATGTAATCTCTAATTGCATTGCGAATTACATTTTGTAATGCAGTGAAATTTTAATGCAATTAGAAATTACATTTTCATAATTTCATTTCATAATTCAAATTACATTTTGTAATTGCAATTCATAATTCGTAATGCAATTACTTTTTGCCCAACACTGGTAGGTACTTGTATTTCTAATAGATATAAACAAATATAGGTAAACATAGTAACCAGTAGGTACAATCTCTGCGTGTTTGCCATGTTATCAGTGACCTGTCACCTTTAGATAAAGTTCACACTGCTCAGACTGATCTCTTTGTTACAGTCTGGGCTCGGATCAATCTAAGTAATTTAATACTGACTAGGCTTTGCCTGCGACTTCTTCCATGTATACGTCGTGTAAGAGTTCACATTGTCCGATCCGAAATCGGATGTCGGAAGGAAGTAAAATGTCAGAAATATGTGTGTGCCAAGCGTGAGTCGGACTTAATTACTTACTTTTTGATCCGACCCCTACGGGTTTTTTAAAGACATTTCATTCACGTCCACATAAAAAATACATTGTTAAAAATTGAGTAATGTACGGAACCCTTGGAACGTGAGTCCGACTCGCAATTAGGGCTTCCAAATACCGGACTTCTTTCAATACCGGTATTAATACCGGAACTGTCTTCATCAATACCGGGATCCCGGGATCCCGGTATTGACTATGAATCGCTTAAATTTTTTGAGTTTTATTAAAAAAAGGCTCACTGTAACACTAGATATGTATGTCCTTAGCTCAGGATATTAAACAATAATCGCCATCTGCAATAATTATCATTTCACCCTCCAGGTTGGCAATGATTTTTTCACATCACCTATTCGAAAAAGGGCTTTTTCTTCCCCGCTAGGAGGGATCAAAGTGGCACTTTTCTTCCCTGCTAGGAGGGATCAAAGTTGTACTTTTCTGTTCTAGGACACGATTTTTTCTTTCTTGCATACTTTTTTTTTTTTGGTTAAATAATACATATTTTGGAACATAACAATTTCCTCATAGTTGATGTGAAAAGCAGTATGTGACACACGGTATCAAAATGATGTCGTCTTGGGCGTTAACACTTTAATCCCTCATTACTCATTACGCTCAGGATTCAATGTATGCCCTTGACGGAAATATATCATTTTGATCCCTTGTTATGTACCAACTACTATTTCCGTCTTGTTGACTTCACCAGTTACATTTTTAGTTAACCTAATAAACCAGCCAATAAATATTCAAATTTGGCACCAAAAATTCATTTGCCATACTACAATTCATATCTTTCTACTTTGTGATAAAATTTTAAGAACTACTTATATCTCGGACTTATATATCATATCCTGAACATCAGAATTCATCACCAAATATTTATCTAACGCATATGCACGGATCTTGTTTCAATTAAATGATCTTCTTTAATTAAATGGGCAAGTAATCTTCTTGATACAGCTGAATTTGATCATTTTAATTGATCTTAAACGTTATAATCGGCACATTTTCCTTGTTTTTGAAAATACCGGGATCCCGGTATTGCATTAAAAAATACCGGTATTGAAAAATGCGTTTAAACAGACGGGATCCCGGTATTTCGGGATCCCGGGATCCCGGTATTGGAAGCCCTACTCGCAATTGACCGGTTTTTTTTTATATAGAGCTGTCACGTTAAATGTTAGTAGACATTTTTTTAAGTTTAGCACATTAATTTATTTAGAAATGAAACATTTAAGTAATAAAAATACGGTAAAGTAAAAACATATTCCTGCATTACTTTTTAGTTAAAGCCCAACCAAAAGAGACTTAAAGAAACTGTCATATGTACCATCATTCGACGCGAGAGGTATAATGTTTACAAAAATATGTATGTAGATTCAGTGAATCACACAATTGAGATTATAGAATGCATCGCGTGTATCAAATTGCACTTTAGCTCCAAGAACGACGTACTGAACGATAAACATGCAAGGTTATAGTACTGTAGGTGTTAGAGATATTCAAATATATTTACTATAGGTGTCAGTACTCAGTGTGTGATTCAAATTTCGTTGAGGTAAACTTTTCTATGTCTCAATCTCGCAGTCTAATGTGGTATCTAATTTATCATTAAATGTTTATTTTTTTTTTTTTACTTTTAGGTCAGGGTTTTAGCGTTCGCAGCTCAGCTCAGGATGAATATTAGGGCCCTCCTTGCGAGAGCATTTTTTATTGATTAGTTAATCTTTTTTAGGGTTCCGTACCCAAAGGGTAAAAACGGGACCCTATTACTAAGACTCCGCTGTCCGTCCGTCCGTCCGTCCGTCTGTCACCAGGCTGTATCTCATGAACCGTGATAGGCAGTTGAAATTTTCACAGATGATGTATTTCTGTTGCCGCTATAACAACAAATACTAAAAAGTACGGAACCCTCGGTGGACGAGTCCGACTCGCACTTGTCCGGTTTTTTTTTTTTGTTCGAGGTAACGATGACACTTAAAACTCTCGAGTTTTGTACACATATTTAATTACACAAACGGGTCTACCGCGATATAATTTTTAATTTCATTGTTTTAACCTTAAATTCAGACATTTTTATAAACTAATTTTGGGTAGTTTAGTGTTGTTGTGGTGTTGTTTTATTTATATCTCCGTTGACATTTGCTGGGAGCTCAGTCTTTCCGTGACCACAGCTGGTGCAACTAAGCTGAAACGTCGGAATTTAAGGTAAAAACAATGAAATATATCGCGGTAGACCCGTTTGTGTAATTAAATATTTGAGGCAACGAGTCAAGGCATAGGAAAGGAAGGAAATAATCGTTCATTCCTTCCTTCTATTCGTTCGTTATCTAAATTCGGATTCAGATTTATTCTAATGAATAAATCTGCATTTATGCCAGACTTTTGCATATGTTAGTACTAATGTACTAACATATGCAAAAGTCTGGCATAAATTACGTCAAAGGTGTCCCAATAAACTTATATTTATGTTAGGTATTTTAATGTTATTTGAAACCTTAATAAGTTAATAACATTAAATGTCTATTATTGTGAAGCTCTGGCATAATAGGAAACAACCCATAGTTATTAAAGAATTTGTTATTAATAATTACACATCGGTAACTCGTGGCATTTAGGTAGCACTTAAAAGATTAGTGATGAGCACACATCGGTAACTCGTGGCACTTGACAGTTTCTATCAGACTAGTGATGTGACAATGTTCTTCCTATACGAGTCGAGAAAAAGAAACCACTAAAAAAAGGAATTAATTAAACTAATCTTTTAAGTGCTACCTAAATGCCACGAGTTACCGATGTGTATTAATAATATAACTCAAGCAAAACATCAAATTAACGTTTAATTATATGAACAACAGGAAAACCACAAATAAGGTGTGAAGTGTATGTACTTACAGTCAAGTGTAAAAATATGGGTGCATATAACTTACTCAGAAATATGTCCCATAGTTCTTAATTCGCTGACATAAGAGCTATGGTACATATTTTTGAGTATGATGTGTGCACCCATATTTATACACTTGACTGTCAATGATATAACTGATATTCAGAAAGGCGATGTTGCGCAGCCGTCCACTTTCGTCTTAATTCTATAAATGTGTTATGATGTGTTGTTTATTAAGTGTACCAGCGTAGCACTATCTATGTTGCTGTTAAAGTGTTTAATACGTTGCCCGTAGAAATTAAGTCACTCAATGACTTGAAATTTGTGACAGCACTTAAAAAAATTGTCATTGAGTTATGCCCCTACAGCTTAAGTGAGTATTATAATATAAACGGTTAGTTAATAAGTATGTAAGTAAATATGTAGCTACACCCACTGGGTAAAATTGTATTGATTCTTACTGTATTGCCTAACATCAACATGTACACATACAATTTATGGCTTATGAATATAAAAAAAGTGTGCAAATAAATAGTGTCTAAATAGGCACTTAAAAAAAAAGTACAGTCGATTCTGAAAACATCGGGAACTTATTGTTGTACTTACCAGGCGGAGAAAGATTCGACCAGCTCAGCGTAGGGAATCATCAGCGAGCCCTTCACGGAGTACACGGGGCTCCATTGCGGGGGGACTTCTGAAAACATCGGGAACTTGTTGTTGTACTTACCAGGCGGAGAATGGTTCGACCAGCTCAGCGTAGGGAATCATCAGCGAGCCCTTCACGGAGTACACGGGGCTCCATTGCGGGGGGGCTTCTGAAAACATCGGGAACTTGTTGTACTTACCAGGCGGAGAAAGGTTCGAACAGCTCAGCGTAGGGAATCATCAGCGAGCCCTTCACGGAGTACACGGGGCTCCATTGCGGGGGGGGCTTCTGAAAACATCGGGAACTTGTTGTTGTACTTACCAGGCGGAGAATGGTTCGACCAGCTCAGCGTAGGGAATCATCAGCGAGCCTTTCACGGAGTACACGGGGCTCCATTGCGGGGGGGGCTTCTGAAAACATCGGGAACTTGTTGTTGTACTTACCAGGCGGAGAAAGGTTCGACCAGCTCAGCGTAGGGAATCATCAGCGAGCCCTTCACGGAGTACACGGGGCTCCATTGCGGGGGGGCTTCTGAAAACATCGGGAACTTGTTGTTGTACTTACCAGGCGGAGAAAGGTTCGACCAGCTCAGCGTAGGGAATCATCAGCGAGCCCTTCACGGAGTACGCGGGGCTCCATTGCGGGGGGGCTTCTGAAAACATCGGGAACTTGTTGTTGTACTTACCAGGCGGAGAAAGGTTCGACCAGCTCAGCGTAGGGAATCATCAGCGAGCCCTTCACGGAGTACACGGGGCTCCATTGCGGGGGGGCTTCTGAAAACATCGGGAACATTGATACATGACCGAAATAAGAGATATTTTTACACAAATCGACTAAGATGAATAATTTTACGGTTTGGACGCACTTGTTTTAAGTCACTCGCGCGACATGTTTCGGAGAGCCTAGGTCTCCTTTCTCAAGCACTAACAGTGCGAGCAGCGTTCACGACGGCCGTGTATCGCGTACTGCTTAGTTTAAATTCGATTATTGCAAATCGACTAAGCCTCAGAGCGAGCTTATAAGGCTCGAATTGGGGGTATAGTTGAATACCAGGAACTTTTTTTCACACTTCAATAAGTCTAGCCAAAAGGGAAAATTTTAGCCTAGTCGAAATTTCAGGTAAAAATATTTAAATGTAAATAAGTCAGTAGGTACTACTAACTTATTACCTACCCTCCGCGATTGTTGCGCCATTCAGGGTCCTAGCGAAATTTGTAGTTCAATACTTACGCTATATCATGGTATAATAATATACTCCGCCTGGTACTCCATTCCCGTCTTTTCTAGGTCACCTAACTGACACAAGCCTACGTCATCATGCGACAGCGCTATATGATAATATGCGATAGCGCTATATATAGCGGCCATGTTGTTGTGACGTAGGCCTGTGTCACTGTGGGAATAGAAGACCATGTTTTATTAGACCATGCGCTATATGTAGAATTTCCAATTTAGTAAGAACCCTAAATGGCATAACAAAACAATCTCGTGTGGTGACTACACTGGCGTTCAAAAGTGCACGGATAGATGTCGACCGTAATGCATTAATATCTATTATGTTACGGTTGAAACATGTCCATGCACTTTTGAACGCCAGTGTACATAGACTAAGATAGTAATGCAGCCATCTAAAATGCCCTAATTTTCATATGTTTAAACTTTAAATAATAGCTTTTTTTAGTTCCAAAGAAAATATAATATTTTATTACCCAGTAACCAATAATAAACTTAGACATACGCGTACACGCAATACCGAAAACAACTTACGTTTATCAACATAGCCAGCGGCGGCGGCCGCGAGACACAACACGAGGAGCAACATGGCGGAGGCAGGCGTCCGTCCGGCGCGGCGGGCGGCGGCTGAATGACATACAACTATGCTTAGTTGGTTATATTATCTTATGTGACGCGTACGCGGGCAGAGGGTTCTGTCACAGAATAAATAACAGTACTAGGTATAGAAGGTTCACTCAGAGCCGTCTTAAACTATGCTGGCGCCCTTGGGCACATAAGAATTTGGGGCCCTTTTGGAAAGTAAAGAAAGCGAATTAAACTAACATTTTTCTACTATGATCTTCTATTTATTATGGGTAATCAAATATACTGTTACTGTCTGTCCTTCGGGGCCCCCCGAGGATGGGGGCAACGGGCCCCGTGTGCCCTTATGGTAAAGACGGTACTGGGTTCACTCTTAACTAAACGCGTCTATTACGAGAGATACAAGCGCAATCGTGAGCAGGCGTCCGTTCCGTAGCGGTGCGCGGCAACTACTGCCTACTGCTAGACGCCAAAATTGGTGTGGGCCGCATGTACTTGTAGCGACGCGACGAAATCGCGGAGTGAGCCACGCCTGGCTCTGTGAGGAAGTATAACATTTAAATCCAGGGATACGGTAACGTTTTTACTTGTTGATGTGCGAAGAAGTGTCGTAAAGGATATGTTTGGAACCAATAGAATCACTTAATTTACCTATCCACTGTATCAACGCTCAGCGTGCAGTGAATAGTATTGGACTTGGATTCTATCGGATGAATGGGTATCGTCTTGGGTCGTCCCATTCGTTTTTCGTCAAGATCTTAAATTAGTCCTATTCTGCTTTCGTCACTCATTCTACATTGAAAGCCACCGACGATTGTGACGAATGTAGAATGAGTGACGAAAGCAGAATAGGACTAATTTAAGAACTTGACGAAAAACGAATGAGACGACCCAAGACGATACCGATGAATGGATAGACGGACGGACAGCAAAGTGATACTATAAGGGTCCCGTTTTTTCCTTTTGAGGTACGGAACCCTAAAAATAACTTTGTACTAACCAAAAAGGTATTTAGAAAATTTTATTTTAATTACCAACATGCGTGCATTGAAGATATTTTAACTATTATGATAAAACAGCAACATGTGCCGCCATATCTAATGGCAATAAAAATAATAGGTACATTTTGTTGAAATTTACGTCAATAGCAACAACAATAACTGACTACAAGCATAACAAGAATTATTTAAAATCTTCAACCTTTTAAAAATCAATTCAAAAGTAGTAATTCAAAAATTCTTTACAGAAGCTAATTTTATCTGTAGGGATCGTCCATTAAGCCTTCTTGAGCTTACTGTGGGACTTAGTTAATCTGTGTAAGAATGTCCTATAATATTTATTTATTTATTTTATTAATTACATGCCACAAAATTTCGATTGTTTAGACCCCCCGCCCCCCCCCCCTTGTCACACTTTTTCATAAGCATACCCCCTGTTGTTGTGACATAATATGTGGATGAACCCTAAGAGTGATTTATTTATATGTTTTTTACTGGTTTTAACCTAAAAAAGAATGTTTAAATGACCATGCCCTGCCATTACTAGAAATTGTAACAACAAATGTATACAAACCAGCAATGATTTATGTGATAAGAGCTGGGCTGGCCATATATGTTGAACAACAAATAACCGTGGACTAAATGTGTCACAGAATAGTTACAAATAGGCACACCAAGAAAACAAAAAAATACAATATGGAGAGATTAACTAAGAGTAAGAAACTTCAACAGATACAGGTGGATTTAGGGTTGCCAGATGGTCGGGATTTGGCGGGATTCTCCCGATTTTTAGCATGTGTTCCCGATTCCCGACAAAGTGAAAACTGTCCCGAAAAACAGCTTCACGTTATAAAACAATAATTTCAAGTTCCGAACTGTCGTCGAGAGAACGAGCTGATGTAGTGCCAATAATGTAAAATATCTTGTTTTTAATACAATTAGGTACTTTAATTTGAATGTATTTTTTTTCCCGACTTAGGCCCCAAAATCCCGAAATATTGATATTGTTTCCCGATAATAGCGCCTTTCGATCTGGCAACCCTAGGTGGATTACAGCACAGAATATGAAAAAATGGGAAAAACTGGGAAGGCCTTTTCCACATATGCTACTTGCAAATAAATATATAACCTAGTAAGACCCACCACAGAAAGTTTTGTAAATTTTAATTTGAACCTTGTTCTATAAGTAAATTGGCATGAATTTCGTTTGTTTTAAAATGCAATAAAACAAAAGAAATCCCGTACATTTAGACTCATGAGGCTCTGATCGTAATACAATGAAAGTGTAAAAAAATGCATGAAATAAAGGCTATCACTATTACTACTACTATGTGACAGAGTTAGACCAAGCTAACTTTGCAGCGGTTTTGATAGCACAGACTGAAACTTTTTCCTAAAAGCTTCTTATAATTCTTATTTATAGAATACAGGAATTAATTACCTGCTGGGGATTGTTGCTGAAACAATATCTAACTACATCTACAAGTAATCTTTTTTTAGACCTACCTAACATTATGCTATAAAAAATAAGGACATAATAGAGAAACAATTACATTTTAATGTTAAACTACAGAACCTACATGTATGAATAAGCTCCTACACGCTCATTAAAATATTAATCTACTATCAGAGTTTACGTTTAAATTAATTCTTAATGCTTAATTAATAAGTATGAGTCTTACCCAAGATGGATTAGTATCTGCCTACTCCAATAAGATCAAATTGTAGAGAATGCTTCAAGAAACTTTATAGACATATTATGATATTACAATACAAAATGAACTATTTCTTCTTTATTTACAACAAGAGAAGATTAACTAAAGTGATTATTATGTACGTAGTAAAATGCCGGTGGATGTAAAATTTATTTCGATGCCAGAGTGGTACCTACGTGAAACTAACAAAGATTTGTTCATTACCTTTCCTCTGCTAGTCCTTTTATATTTAATGGAGTTTGTTAGCAACTGATTAGTCTTAAACACAAGTTTATTTGCAATTTTGCAGATTTAAGCAAATTACGCAAGAATATTTTCGATTAATCAAAACGAATGGCCATCGAATGGCGATTTGGCGAATGCGAACTCGATGATTTGTTTCGCTTACTATCGATTATCGATTCATTCGATTCTATTTTTAGAAATAT
The DNA here is from genome assembly GCF_910591565.1 of Cydia splendana. Lineage (NCBI taxonomy): Eukaryota > Metazoa > Arthropoda > Insecta > Lepidoptera > Tortricidae > Cydia > Cydia splendana. The sequence goes on from NC_085979.1 coordinate 3,114,559, forward strand.
ATTTTCGTTCTCCATAGATGTTATTGCGATGCAATATTTTCAAAACGAAATAAATACGTTTACATGTAAACTAAATAAAATAAATTTTAATTTTAATTCTTATTTTGTTTTCATTAATAAAATTACAAATCGATTTCAAAATCCGGTAACAAGTAACGATGCGTCATGTTCATCACTATTACTGTCAGTACTGTCAATTTTGACAACTTGCAAACCTGCGTTTCATTGATTGATTGCTTCCATTCCAATTTTATTTGGTGATAATTTGATAAATCTCACGAAACGAATTGTTGATATCCGGAATTATAAAACATTGAGCCATCTAATTTATTAGTTCAATTGCTAGTTGCTAGTAATATATTGCAAAAATATAATTCAATCCGTGTCAATGAAATTATTCTAGCCTGATGTATTCGTTTTAGTGCTTAGGTATCTCATCTGTTTACTTTAGCAAAAACTCGCTTTATCTCTCAAAACCCTCTTTAATTACCATACCAACATGAGTAAAAAGCCCATATCATTCGGTAAAATCAGTTTCAACATCGCCAAAGCACCAGAAAACGCTAAAAATGAAGAAGACAACCCAGACACATCAACCTCAGGTTTTGGAACGTTTGGTCGCACTCCGATACAGGAGCAGAAGGAGATTGACGAAATAACGGATGATTTGGAGAGTCAGCATGTGCAGCAAGTGATGGGGATTAAGAATTTCGGGAAGAAGGCTAAGAATTTCAATGTGGAAGAGATGTTGGAACAGGCTAGGAAGACTGCACAAGAGGTCAGTACTTATCTGTGTGTTTTTATTTAACATACAGGAAGTATTTTTTATCATAGATACTTTTTATTACAAGTTTAAGCTACCATTACTGCTACTACAAACAAATAGAAATAGTACAATAGATACATAGTACATATGCATCAGTTTCTTAATTCGTAATAGGTATAGAAATATCTGGGAGACCAAGCTTTGCTCGGAAAACATATTAAAACTCAAAAATGCGAGTTTTCCCAGAGATGAGACCTAGCTAGATCTACTTTTCGCCCCTGAAAACCCCCGTATAGCAAATTTCATCGAGCCATTTCCAAGATCCTCGAAATATATAAATAAATAAAAAAATATATATATATATATATATATATACAATTGCTCAATATACACAAGAATTGCTCAAGGTATAAGATATAATACATATAATCGCAATAGAACAGAGAAGTATAGTTTCTATGGTTATAGTTAGTTTTTAGGGTTCCGTACCCAAAAGGTAAAACGGGACCCTATTACTAAGACTTCGCTGTCCGTCCGTCCGTCCGTCCGTCCGTCTGTCGGTCACCAGGCTGTATCTCACGAACCATGATAGCTAGACAGTTGAAATTTTCACAGATGATGTATTTCTGTTGCCGCTATAACAACACATACTAAAAACAGAATAATATAAAGATTTAAATGGGGCTCCCATACAACAAACGTGATTTTTGACCAAAGTTAAGCAACGTCGGGCGTGGTCAGTACTTGGATGGGTGACCGTTTTTTTTTTGCATTTTTTTTCCGTATTTTTTTATTATGGTACGGAACCCTTCGTGCGCGAGTCCGACTCGCACTTGCCCGGTTTTAGTTTTAGCATTAGAAATAAGGTAAACAATCTTGATGTGTCTTTTAATTGAAAAACACATTTTAAAAATAAGTTACGGCAAATATGTAACAATTATGAATCTAATACGATCATTTATATTCTTCTGCTTTCATAAGTTATAGTTACTGATTTTTAAAAAGCATTTTTCAATTAAAAGACATGTCAAGATTGCTTACCTTCTTTCTAATGCTAAAAAAACTAACTATAGTAATACTTTTGTAATAAATTTGGAGATGTAAAATTACCTCAATGTCAGTGTACTAATAAAATTAGAAGGAGTAAAGTCTCTCCCAGCCTTAAAATTAAATTTATATTAACCGGTTGAGCGCCCTAGCATCACGCGTGTGATGCTAACTCAATTTGGGTCGTAGCGACTCAGTATCAGACATATGTTACTCCAAATCAATATGGGTCAAATTGCTATGCATTAATTTGTTGTATGGTGGGCGTTCGACGGGTTAAATAAATCACATCAAGACTGTTGTCAGCTGTCAAGTCATAAACTAATGCTACATAGTTACACCTCCCCCTCCTTGCTTCCTACTCCTCAGTGCTGAGGGTCGTGACCTCCTAGTGGAGCACATGATTCCGGATTGCAGATTTCCAGCCTGTCCGATCCCTTATCCGATCCGAAATAGTACAATAGATACATAGTACATATATGCATCAGTTTCTTAATTCATAATATAGAGTTTATGAAGTAGTTGGTACATTCCCAAACTATGCAATATCCCCTAGCTGCCCAGAGACCTATAAAAAGTTCCATTTCATTTTAAATTTTAATTTTCACTAATCAAATTATCTGGACAAGAAAGGGACAGTTGTGGGCTAGAAATTATATTATGAATTTAAAAAGTAAAAAACAAATCCATCCAGTCCTGTCTGTTAGAAATATTGTTTATTAAATGTGACGTTACTATGAGAAGGGACCTTATTGTTAATGGCGCTTACGCCATTATTAACGATGCTCCGATATAAATACAATCCCACGCGACGCTGTGCGGCGTAAGCGCCATCGACAACAAGGTCCCTTTTCATAGATAATGCCCCAAATAGTTTATTAAACCCTTTTTTCAGGTCAGCAAAAAGAAGCTAGAAGAGGAAGCAGCCAAAGCAGCAGAATCTGAGGAAACGCCTCCTGACGAAGAAGAAGACATCATCGGCCCTCTACCGCCGCCAGCCAGTGAGATCAGCCCGCCGGTGGAGAAGAGTAAGAAAGACGGAGAAGACAGTTACGATGAGCTCAGCAGTTCGGAGGATGAGGAGGAACTGAGCTTGGAGAAGAGGATACCTAATAGTCATGAGGTTTGAACGGTTTAATTGACAGGTTACATTTCAGTAAAATATGTATGGCTTTAGAACTTTACTGGACCAAACTATACATTCGTTTTGGGAAGTGGACACTTGAAGGGTTAACTCAAAATTGAACAATCAATTAACCAAATGAATAATTGAATATTGGTTCCAGTGATTTTATAACAGTACATTTAGGGATTTTAGGGCCACTTGCACGATTTAACCCGGAATTAACCAGTTAAACCTGGAGTTACCATGGTTACCAGTACACTTTGACACAGGGTTAACTGTTGGTGCAAGTGGCGCTTAGTATTATTAAGATATGAGGTAAAGTGTATTCAGGTAATTTCGGAAATTGGGTAATCCCAAAAATACACCTTATCAAGAACAATATGAAAACATTAATTTTTCAGGTGGAAATGCTTCATGGGTCAAAAGCTGTGGTCGCTCTTGCTGTGGACCCGTCTGGCGCCCGCTTGGCAACAGGATCCGTGGACTACGAAGTCTCCTTCTGGGATTTTGCAGGTACTTCATCGTAATATTACATTTTACTTTTGCACCGTTGCACAATAATAGTTAAGTTAGTCTCCCAGATAGAAGAGAGAAAACCCCCATATAGCAAATTTCATCGAAATCGTTAGAGCCTTTTCCGATATCCCCGAAATAGGTATACATTATAAATAAACAAGAATTGCTCGTTTAAAGGTATTAGATTTACGATACAAGTGCGAAAAATAGGCAATTCGCAACCAGTGGCGAATTTTAAACACGACCGAAGGGAGAGTTTTCAATCGACACGAGTTGCCAATTACCTATTCCCACGTGTATCGTACAACGTTTTACAGTACATATGGCCCTTTATATTTTCGACGTAGTTACGTAATGTGATTATTATAGCACCGATGTCGTAATGCAGCACCAGGGGCCGATTGCATAACAAACTACAACTAATATTACAAGCGGAACTCCTTTTCTAATTTCACTTATTAAATAAGGAGTTCCGCTTGTAATATTAGTTGTAGTTTGTTATGCAATCGGCCCCAGATGTACCGTAAAATTTTCCATTGTACAGTCAGCTGCAGAAGTTGCTAAGCGGCCTAGGTGTTCAAAATGATCATGACGCGACTTTATTGTTAAGAGAATAAGAGCGTGTCTAGGTAATTTTGAACACCTCGCCCGCTTAGCAATTTCTGCTGCTGACTGTATATGTAATTACCGACCATATTTTTCTAGTAATAAATCACTTTAATGTTGTAATTTGAGCGTTTTCCAAAAAAAGTGTACATTTCATTCATTTCTGCAAAATATTGACTTCTTGGGCTCATTTTACTCAGAATCATTTGTACATTCACACCTCATACATTAAAAAATGTGTCCAAAGATTTCCTTTCCAGATCGTGACATACTTGTATGAATTTTTTTTTTATTTGTATGAACGTGACGTGCTGGAAAAATCATTTTTTCATACAAAATTTTGGGACACTTTTTTTCATGTATGAGGCGTGAATGTACAAATGATTCTGAGTAAAATGAGCCCAAGAAGTCAATATTTTGTAGACTTGAATGAAATGTACACTTTTTTTGGAAAACGCTCATTTACCATACCATGTTCTAACAGGCATGGACTCGTCGATGCGTTCCTTCCGCACCCTGCAGCCCTGCGAGTCTCACCCGATCCGGGCGCTCCAGTACTCCGCCACCGGAGACTCCATACTTGTGGTCAGCGGGTCCGCTCAAGCCAAGGTCTTGGACCGAGACGGATTTGAGATACTTGAGTGTGTTAAAGGAGACCAGTATATTGCTGATATGGCTAAGTAAGATCTCTTTTATTATTTTTAGGGTTCCGTACTCGAAGGATATAAACGAGACCCTAATACAAAGACTACACTGTCTGTCTGTCTGTCACCAGGCTGTATCTCATGAACTGTGATAGCTAGCCAGTTGAAATTTTCACAGATGATGTATCTATTTCTATTGCCGCTGTAACAACAAATACTAAAAAATACGGAACCCTCGGTGGGCGAGTTTGATTCCCACTTGTCCGTTTTTTTACTTTGCTTTACAAAAATGTCTGCTTCTCAAAAATGTTTAAGCGGTGTTTTATGTTTTATGTCCCTAATTAAATATTATAATGACGGTTTCATTGGTTAGGTAATCTACTACCTATAAATGATACTTTTGTATTGTACCGATTTTGTAATCAATATGACAGATCGGTTTTATCATGATCAGAATATTTTCATTTGTCAAATGTGTTTTCTAAAGAATATTATCTTCTTAAACGCTGCTTAAAAATTCGGAAAATATCACTCTCGATGATGCGTTTTCCAAAAATGTCTGCCATATATAAATACCAAAGAGTCTCCAAAGTGCGATCGCGGGGCTCCCGTGCGGGACATCGAGCACATCATTCAGTACTGCCCACTTAGCAAATACGACGGAAACCCTGCACACTCGTTTACCCTCGGCGGTGACGTAATTCAATGGATACAGAACCTCAGAATAGCTTCACAAACGACTGAAAAATATATAAATACCCACCTTCGATGGGTTTCAGGACCAAAGGCCACACGGCGGCCCTGAACAGCGGCTGCTGGCACCCGCACGTGCGCGAGGAGTTCCTCACGTGCGCGGGGGACGGCACCCTGCGTCTGTGGCGCGCCGATGCGCCGAGACAACACCGGGCGGTCATCAAACCGAGGCAGCGCGGCGGCCTCAAGACTAACCCCACCGCCTGCGCTTTCTCGAGAGACGGTAATCTATTAATGTCTCATCATCATTATCATCATCATATCGGCCAGAGGACGTCCACTGCTGGACATAGGCCTCCCCAAAAGAGTGCCACGATGACCGGTCCTGCGCCACCCGCATCCGGCGGACTCCCGCGACCTTTACCACTAATGTCTGCTTTTCCAAAATATTTACTTTTTTAACTTCTTGAACACAGGCGTGGTGTTCAATATTTATGTCCGCTTTCCCGAAATATTTACTTTTTAGGGTTCCGTACCTCGATAGTAAAAAACTGAAACCCTTATAGATCACTCGTGCGTCTGTCTGTCTGTTTATCTGTCTGCCCGACCGTTCCCCCACCTTTATCTCCAAAACTACAGGGCCTAAAATTTTGAAAAAAATACATAAAATAGTTCTTTACCTATAGATGTCAGGAAAACCGGTTAGAAATGTGCAGTCAAGGGTGAGTCGGACTTAATTACTTAGTTTTTGATCCGACCCCTACGGGTTTTATACAGACATTTCATTCACGTTCCACATAAAAAAAAAAAACATTTTTAAAAATTGAGTCTTGTAAGGAACCCTTGGAACACGAGTCCGACTCGCACTTGATCGGTTTTTAACTTCTTGAACACCACGCCTATCGTGTGCATCATCGTGAATATTTCGGGATGCATAAGGTTAATATTGGGCTGTAACGGCGCGCGACTGTCGACGTCTTTGGTGGTCAGTTGAAAAGCCGTAATAGGGTATTGTGGAGTGTAGACTGTAACTTTTCGTGATGGGGGTTCGTTGGGAGAAGCGTAGAATCTCAGCAAACTGGAACGCTGCTGGCCGCTGTTGTCTCGAAGTCCGCTATACCTCCATTTACCGGTATATGTGTTGTGTGAAATGAAAACACATATATTTGTTTATTTACTGGAGAGTGTTCAGGCAGGTATCTTGATGTCTCTTGATGTCTCTGATATCTCTGAATAAGCCACAAAACGGCTCTGGCTTATATAGTAAAACACAAGGCCGTTTGGTACCTTTTTCAACTAGTGGGTGTATCATGCAGAGTCAGTAATGTATATTTTTGCCAATCTCGTTAATTATAAGCACGTATCAAAGGAGCACGAATCCTAGACTTATAAATAGGTACAATATTAAGCACGTATGAAAGGAGCATGAATCCTAGACTTATAACTAGATATAAAACATTCCACGCAATTCATTTGACATAATATACGAGCACAAAGTAAAACATGATATACAAAAGTAAAAATAGCAACCTAAACGTGAAGACTAATTTAACACATACATGAACCCTAATAGCTATTTACGACAGTCTCCCCCACGTGTGTCAACACCGTCTTCATGCGCGGAGTAAATGGGGATAAGTCTAGAAACTGGGCGGCGGACGTCACCTGCGCGTGTGCGAACAATGGCCACTCTCACATGACCATCTGGGCCAGGAAATAGCTGGGCGATTACGCCTCTGGGCCACGTTCCTCGTGGCATGGAGCTATCCGCAATGATGACTACGTCACCTTCATGCAGTTTTCTCACGTTTTGATGAGCACCGGGCCTGGGGAGGAGGCTGGGTCGGTATTCCCGCTGCCAGCGCCTCCAAAATTGGTCGGCTAGCGTTTGCGCTGTTTTCCACGAAGAGAGTGACATAGTTGCGTCTGTGAAGACACCCAGTGGCGACATGGCACTTGATCGACCGATAAGAAAGTGATTCGGCGTCAGGGCTTCGATGTCTAAATCTGGATTCACTGGTGTCAGCGGTCTGGAATTGACTATGTGCTCTGATTCTAGCAGTAAAGTATTTAGAACTTCTTCGTGGGGTGCTCTTTCTTTCAGTACTACTTTTAATGCGGTTTTAACGCTGCCCACGAGCCGTTCCCAGGCACCGCCAGCGGAGGGGTTGCCGGGTGGAATTTTCTTCCATTTTATGGCTCGCTCGGTCAAGAAGGGCTTGAGACTGTCGGGCAGCGTGTTTTTGGCCTCTGCCAGTTCTCTTTCCGCGCCGTGGAAGTTGGTGACGTTGTCGGAATAGAGAACTGTAGGCGTGCCGCGTCGCGCTATCATTCGGCGTAGCGACAGTATCATGGAGGATGCCGAAAGTGAGGCGGCAAGCTCCAGATGTACAGCGCGAGTCGTGAGGCATGTGTATAGTACACCCCACCATTCCTCGCGGCGGCGGCCTATAGTTATGTGCATGGGGCCAAACAGGTCTACGGCTGCAGCGGTAAACGGCGGCTGATTCGCTTTTAGCCTTTCTGGCGGCAAGTCACCTATGGGAACTTTGATTGGCGTTCCCCTATAGGTTCTGCACCATTGGCATTTATTCGTTATATAGCGAATGCTACCGCGCAGCCCGATAATGTAGTACCTTTGTTTCAACTCGTTGATGACGGTCGCGTGGTTGCCGTGATTGTAGAGTGCATGAAAATGCTGTACTAATAACTTGACGAAATCTTCTTTCGCATGTAAAACAGGCATGTGCGTGTTTTTATCGATTCTAGCATTTAGTACGATGATTCCGTTTTTGTCAAGTTGTACAGCGATTTTGTATAGCGGAGATTTCTTCAGGAGTGGCCGCCCAGTTTCCAGAAGCTTGATTTCCTCCGGAAATGCAGCATGTTGACTCCGTCGGATTAGTAATATCTCTGCTAAATCTAAATGCCCCTTATTTATCTCTATGTCTGTTTTCTTAGCGAACAATGCGGCTTTGAAAACCTCGGCGGCAACCAGAATACTAGCGGTGGCGCGAACTAATCGTACGTTATTAATAATGAACGATCGCCACGCGGGTGCGAGTGAGACGGGTATAGGCGAGTCCCAATCGATCCCTGTCCACCAAACGAAACGTAACGTATCGCGATCTTGCTCAATTATTTCGATCTGTAAAGACTCTAACAGGTCGGGGCCAGCCAACAGCGCGCTGTTAAACGAACGTCCGTAAGCTGTGGCTGCCGTGTCCCAAACTAATCGCGTTTTCCCGCTTTGCGGCTGAAAAGTTGGGAAGTGCGCCAGAGGCCACGTCCGGGGTGCCTCGGGGGGCGGCGGCGAGTCCATTTTCTCCGCGTAACCTTTGTCAAGCAACATATGCTTTGCGTATTCGGCTTTAAGTTTCGCATCGTGGTCTAGCTTTCGTTCTAGACTGTACGGCCGTTGCAATGCTTGCGCTCGGTTATCGGGGAGTTTCTCGTCATCTGATCGCCACAGTAAGCCCGAGTGATACCTTTGCTCCCCCGGTATCTTCTCGCAGGTGGCTTCTAACAAATCTAGCGCACGTTGGCCGGGGTCGGCCCGAGGTACCTTCTGCGAAACGCCTAATGATTCTGTCTCAGAATGTCGTTTCGCAAGTTGTAAGGCCTCGTCTTCCGCGGTATTAGGCTTTGCGTGCCCAACAAATTGTACCGCAGGTGCGATGCTGTCCGCAGTTTCGTGTATCGTCAAAGCCATTGCCGCGCCTTCGTCAAATAGCGCGAGGGTTTGGACGGTACCTAACGGTTCCGACACCTCTTCAGGAATGACTTTGAGACACGTCTGCGGCAGCCTAACATTGAGTACTGCAGGTGCCGCCGGGACACTATTACCGTTCGCGGATGCGGCCGCGCTTAATCCGTGTAATAGTTTATTATGTCCGGCTTCGCACTGACTCATGCCACACGCGACATATTTACATTTAAAACGCGCACGGTGACTCGCGCCTAAACATCTATAGCACAATCTAGTACCCTTCACCAAGTCCCATCGCTCAGATATAGTCGCGGCTAGAAATTTCGAACACTCGCTAACTTTGTGTTCTTTGCCGTTCTTACATATGGCGCACGCATCGCGCGAGACAGAGACAGACGATATCTCCCGCTGGGGCTTAGCTCCGGTTGACGCTGGCTTTTTTAAATTACCATCGCGGCGCTTTACTTGAGCTATAGTTGATTTATTAGTACGCGATCTATTTCCCGTATCACGTGTGTATGACTCGCGGGAATCTGACTCCGAATCCGAACTATAGTCGCGAAGGGACGCGGGGGCGCGGGACCTAGCGAGAGCGTGGCTCGATCGACTGGGCTCGCGCACAGAGGAAACCGCGTTTCGTTCATTTCGCGATCTATCATACGTATCACGGTAGAACGCAGGGTCGCGAGACCTAGAGAGAGCTTGGCTCGATCTTCTGGGTTCGCGCGCAGAGGAAACCGCGCTCACTGCATTCCGTGACCCGTTAGACGTATCACGCGTGTACGTTTCGTGGCAATCTGACTCCGAATCCGAACTAACGTCGCGAGAGTACGCGGGGGCGCCGGACCTAGCGAGAGCGTTGCTCAATCGACTGGGTTCGCGCACAGCGTTTACCGCGTTTCGCGATCTATTAGACGTATCACGGTAGAACGCGGGGGCACGAGACCCAGAGAGAGCTTGGCTCGATCTTCTCGGTTCGTGCACAGAGGAAACCGCATTCACTGCATTCCGTGATCGGTTAGACGGCTTATGTCGGTTTACGCGCTTGGCCGCAGTGCTAATTTCGTTAAGAAACTCGGAAATTGCTACTAACCCGGGTGATTCTACGTTAGACTGCCTGTATTTGACCCATTCATAGCGCACTATCAGATTTAATTTATCCACGATTTTATTCACGAGCTCAGGCGCGTGCAAGTATTTCTCTTGACGCAAGGATCTAATGGTGGCGACGGTATTCGCTACATGCGCGGCGAATGAGGTTATATTAGAATTGTCTTCGGATAAACGCGGCATGCGTTTAACGTTATGAATTTCCGTAAGAACAATCTCCTCAGGGTCGCCGAACTGCCGTTCCAGCGCTTCCATTATCTCGTACGGATCCTGAACTGTGTACATTATTGATTTTACGGCCGTCCGAGCTTCGCCCTTAAGTGCGCGCCTAATCCGACTGACGTTATTGACGGCACTAAACATGGGCGACGTATCTTCGAACTCTGCCCTAAATGATATCCACTCGGTGACATCTCCGCCGAATGCAGGTAATTCCGGCGGTTTATGGTACATTGGCGCGTAGGTACCGTGCGGTACCTCTAAAATGCGCGGGGTTGGTTTGCTAGTCCGATCGACGACTGCCCGCGGCGGCGGTGGCGCGGTCTGTTTCGGCGGCGGGATTTTAACGTTTTCCTGTGCGATCTCGTGCTGTAACCTCGCTTGTCGTTCTACCCAACTTCTAGTACGTTCTTCGACGGTCGCGTCACTGCTGCCGACAGACTGCGCCTTCAGTTGCGCAACCTGCAGCCGTAAATGTGCAGTGTCGGACTCTGTCTTAGCAACGACTAGACGGGCTTTATGAACCTCGAGCTCGGCCATTAGCACGGCCAATTGATTATCGCGTTCCCTAACCGATTTGCGACTCCTATGTGAATCGCGATTAGACGGCGCCCGCGGCGGCAACGGCGGCGCATCGGCGTCTTTATTCACTAGCGTACCTGACCTACTACGATTTACTACCGTGGTATCTAACGTCTCCGAGTGTACCGACTCGGTTCCACCGGTAGCATTCGGGTTGCCACTGGTGCCCTTGCTCCACGTATTAGTCTCGTTGGACGTAGTCTTACCAGACGAGGGGGTAGGGGTGTCCATGTTCGGTGCGGGCGCAGGCGGGCCCTTGGTGCGTGATCGTAGGCTCCTTGCTTCCTTTTCGGACATCTTTCTGGCTGGAACCACTTCACTTAACACACGCGGGGGGTCCCTAACTTGACCTGCCTATGCCTATGACTGACCGTTGCCGTGCGCAACGTCAGTGCCCTAAGCGTGGATCCCTCGTGGCACTGAATCTCCCGCAATGGCAAAGTGCTATGCCTAGAACGTTCGATAGCAGTGTGTGGGTATCAACCATGTGACACATGCAACGAAAGTTGCCAGGACACGTGAGCGGAGGTAAACCTACGACGCTGCACGGTCCGTCCGGCAAGCCGGTAAATGGGTTACGGAAAGGTATAGGGTTTGGGTCTAAACCGAAGCGAACTTCTAGGCTCAGCGCGTCCTTTATTCTGTCTTGCCGTCTGAGTCAAGCAACGTTCGCTTAAAACTCAGCGCGTACTTGTTTCTTTCTTGCTGTCTGAGTTAAGCAATGTCGCTTGAAACTCAGCGCGTACGTTTTTCTATCTTGATGTCTGAGTTAAGCTATGTCGCTTGAAACTCAGCGCGTACGTTTTTCTATCTTCATCCGGCTCGAAGGACCAAACTGTGGAGTGTAGACTGTAACTTTTCGTGATGGGGGTTCGTTGGGAGAAGCGTAGAATCTCAGCAAACTGGAACGCTGCTGGCCGCTGTTGTCTCGAAGTCCGCTATACCTCCATTTACCGGTATATGTGTTGTGTGAAATGAAAACACATATATTTGTTTATTTACTGGAGAGTGTTCAGGCAGGTATCTTGATGTCTCTTGATGTCTCTGATATCTCTGAATAAGCCACAAAACGGCTCTGGCTTATATAGTAAAACACAAGGCCGTTTGGTACCTTTTTCAACTAGTGGGTGTATCATGCAGAGTCAGTAATGTATATTTTTGCCAATCTCGTTAATTATAAGCACGTATGAAAGGAGCACGAATCCTAGACTTATAAATAGGTACAATATTAAGCACGTATGAAAGGAGCATGAATCCTAGACTTATAACTAGATATAAAACATTCCACGCAATTCATTTGACATAATATACGAGCACAAAGTAAAACATGATATACAAAAGTAAAAATAGAAACCTAAACGTGAAGACTAATTTAACACATACATGAACCCTAATAGCTATTTACGACAGGTATTATACTGTATTTAAAATAAATTATTTGACACCATGCATGAAATAAAGCACCAGATAATTATTAGAAAAACACAGATAGGAGTTATTGTTAAACACAAGTTCTATTTAATAAATCGATAAATCGGATAGAAATATAAAAAGTAGGTGAGTTGACCGTGACGTCGCGATGTAATGTTTCATATAAATTCCATATTAGCAAATCGTTTTGACAGTTCTAAAAAAGTAACTGATTTGACTAGTAGGAAAATACCCTATATTCTCCATTTTGTCAAATGTCCGCTTTGCAAATATGTCAATTTTTGAATAACTTTGCCCCCTTGTAAAACAAATAACTAACCTTTTATAGTTTGTATTTTTATTTTATTTCTAGTTTTAACTTTAGTTTTAATATTGTATATTGTATCTTTAGTTTTAGTAGATTTATGTGTACTTATTGTAATAATGTATATGTAATAAAACAATCATTTATTCACTAATAGGGTGTATTACTGCAATGTTCTACCGCCAGAGTGCCACACTAAGCTAGTAAACCATAGAGTACTTCGAGCAACACCGAATTCCGACACATCGGAAGGGAGGGGCCCAAGCGATATCTCACCGTACAAATCTTTCTGCCATTTTTCGCGGGGGGAAAGGTGCACACAGTCGCACTTCTCACACACTTACATACAAAATCCAATCTGTAATGACGACACAAATACATAGAAAATGACACACGTCAAAGACAAATCTTGCAAACCTCGATCTCTTTTTGTGTACGGACGAGTGACAAGTGTCACAACACCCACACTAACACATTTTCGTTGAAGTATGTTATTGTATTCTGAGAGATGAGAAGTCGGATTTGTCGCTCGACCGATCCGCAATTTGTACTGAGCGAGCAAAATCGATAAATCCAACAATTACATGAGACTAAAATATAATAATTGTGTTTGAATGTAATTAAACGTATGATATGTAAAAAAAATATTACATGTGAAATGTAACACTTTCTTTTTGTAAATTTGATGTCCCCGACCTCTTTTTACAACAAAAAACCGAGCAAACAGGCATTTTTGTGCAGCAGTGTTCACGCGCGCGTCTGGACTCGGTCTAGTGAAAAATCCAAGTGCAACTAGTTTTATTACCCGCGCTAGATTAGATTGACGCGCTAATCTTGTACCTCGGCAGAGGGGAAATAGTGCGAATGCCGCCTCCCTTCCGTGTTGCTCGAAGATAGAGTAAGAAAACACAACTTATACATACTGTGCCTTAAATTGTTTTTTGACAAGTTTTTACAGACAATAAAATATGGCATTGGTGCATCAAGGCGGTTTGCTAATAAGGGCCTACCGGGAAACGCGAATATCGGAATTTAGTTATCTACCTGTTTATCGCTCGAATATGCAAGAGTGATAGAGAGGTTAGATAACGAAATTACGATTTTCTTGTTTCGCGGTAGACCCCCAGATTGTGATGGATAGTGGTAGTGACGCCCTCTACGCAGAGTTTTGCGAAATATTCCCTATTCTTTGATATTCTAAAGTAATTTTATTTGTAGGTTTCATGATAGTTGAAGAAACGTTATGATTTTTGATATTTTACAAAGATATCCTAATTTAAAACTCTTGAACAGGTAACACCGTCGCCGCTGGCTGCTACGACGGCTCCATACAAATGTGGGATCACAGAAAAAACTTCGTCAACACATCAGTTTTACTCAGAGACGCTCATCAAAAACAGACCGAAATCTCGAGCATAGCTTACTCGTATCTAGGCTCCTACCTCGCTAGCAGAAGCAACGATGAAACACTCAAACTATGGGATTTAAGGAACTTCAAGAAACCGCTACATGTCTTTGACAATCTATATTCAAGGTACGAACAAACTGATTGCTGTTTCAGTCCGGACGATGCTATGGTATTCACCGGAGAGTCTCTACAAAGAAACCAAGATGTCGGTCGACTTATATTTTATAATACTAAGACTTTTGAAAAGGTTACTGAGATCGGAGTATCAAAATCACATGTTATTAAAGGTATCTGGCATGCGAAGTTGAACCAGATATTTGTCAGTTGCGGCAACGGAGTTGTCAAATGTTATTACGATCAGAAGCGAAGCTTAAGAGGGGCGAAGCTATGTATAGTGAAAACACATAGAAAGAAACACTCCGTAGAAGTAGTAAGCTCTCAACAGATAATCACTCCTCACGCTTTACCCCTGTTCAGACAAGAGAAGCTAAGAACTAGCAAGAAGAAGATGGAAAAAGAACGGTTAGATCCGGTGAAATCCCATCGGCCTGACTTACCAATCACCTCCGGGCAGGGCGGTAGAGTGGCTGCCTCTGGTAGTACTCTAAGTTCATTTGTGATCAGGAATCTGGGTTTAAGTAAACGTGTAGATGATGACCAGGATCCGAGGGAAGCCATTTTGAAGTACGCTAAGGATGCAGAGGAGAATCCGTTCTGGGTCGCTCCGGCTTATAAAAAAACTCAGCCAAAACCGATCTTTCAGAATGGAGATGAAGATGGACCTTCGGATCCGAAGAAATCGAAATCGTAATTTTATTTAGGAAATAAAGTACATAAAATTTAATTTTTTTTTTAGTTTTATTCACAAGATTAGACCACCTATTTTCGAAGTTTTAAGTATGACATGGATCACTCTGATGCGCGTGTGTGCATGATAGCGCTATGCACGTATAGAGTTAGACCAAGAAAAGTCTGCAACGATTTTGATAGCATATTACACAGTGCAAGTGTTATTTTAAACGTCAAACTTCTATGAAATTATGACTTATAAAACTGTTAAGAAAGTAAAAATGTGTATAGCTAAATAACACATGCACTGCGTTAGGCGTGGCTCACTCCGCGATTTCGTCGCTTTGCTAAACAGGTAGCTAAAAGTACATCCGTTCCACACCAATTTTGGTGGCTAGCCATAATATTAAGCCGCGCGTGGCGCTGTCGCCACCTAGCGGCCATATCTGTCTTGATCGTAACAGACGCGTTTTGTTAGAGAGTGAGTCTTCTGTACCTAGTACTATTATCTATTCTGTGTCTGCGTATGCTATCAAAATCGTTGCAGACTTTTCTTGATCTAACTCTATCCAAGTTCGTAATTTTTATAGGAGTGTAAAGAAAATAAAACATGGTAAATTTTTAGCGTGTATTTTCTATAATTTCTTATAACGAATCTATGTATTAATACCTACAATATAATAACTAATAATATTCCTAAGCTTGGGCCGCGACGGGCTCGCGAGCGTCCTCCCAGCGCCCGAGCGGGGAGCGCGCCGGATTCTGGAATCAAGAGAACGTTCATAGTTTACGTGAGACATTTAACCCTTTACCAGGCTAAGGGCTATATTTACACACGGCACTTCAAACATGTGTTCTATTTTCGATGAGTAAGACTGACATTCGATTGTCATTTGTGAAATGTCAGCCTGGTAAAGGGTTAAAGGACGACAACTATAGTGTGTCAAAGGACTGTCTAATTTCAAACATAGATAGAGAGAATCATACTATCTTTGTCTTACACTAGAAC
Organism: Cydia splendana; assembly: GCF_910591565.1. Taxonomy (NCBI): domain Eukaryota; kingdom Metazoa; phylum Arthropoda; class Insecta; order Lepidoptera; family Tortricidae; genus Cydia; species Cydia splendana. The sequence continues at coordinate 3,130,518 of NC_085979.1, forward strand.
TGGCACCCAAAAGAAAAGGATGAGTATAGTTTTTTTGTTCCTATTTACTGACAAATTGGTTTGACCAGCTATAGCACTAAACTTTAGCGAACACATACAGATAAATAAATAAATATTATAGGACATTCTTACACAGATTGACTAAGTCCCACAGTAAGCTCAAGAAGGCTTGTGTTGTGGGTACTCAGACAACGATATATATAATATATAAATACTTAAATACATAGAAAACAACCATGACTCAGGAACAAATATCTATGTCATCACACAAATAAATGCCCTTACTGGGATTCGAACCCAGGACCATCGGCTTCACAGGCAGGGTCACTACCCACTAGGCCAGACCGGTCGTCATAATTATATAATATACCTAACTAGGGCTTGCATTCCGGAATTCCGGAGTTTCGAAATTCCGGAATCTCGGTCAAATTTTCCGATATTACAATTCCGGAATTGATACCACTCAATATCGAAAATTCCGGAATTGGATTTAAGTACTTTTTGTAGGTTTTAATACCTTTATTATTAAAAATTGTTAAGAAACTACACTGTACGGGTGTTTTTTGTCGTTATTATTAGTGCTTCTTAGTCATTCAGTGAGCTATAGTATAGGTATATTTTACTTTTCCGTTTGCTAAAGCAGTGGGACAATATGGGCTCATAATAAAAAAAACAATAAAGCAGAGCGATTTACTTGCTTAGAATAGTCTGAATCCTACATAAGCGAATTTGTAGAATTTAAATTTAATAATATTTGGACTTTTTATCTTGAATTCAGAGAAAAAGAGGTTTTCTCTATTAACAATTTCGAATCCTGTAGAAGCACATAATATATGATATTCTGAATCATAATTAGGAACTAGGAAGGAAAAAGCCAAACTTAGATCTTCAACTTCTTACAACAGGTTATAGGAAGAGTAGGAAGCTATTATATTTAACTATTTTATAAAATAATGCATAGAATGGTTTGCTAGCAACTATAGTTTCCCCAAATAAATACCCCGTATCATTAAGTGAATAAAAGTAACCATTTTAATAAGGTGGTAAAATGGTTGGTAAAAAAACATACCTACTTCAAATGAATTTCTCTTAAACAATCTTCTTCTTCCTCGCGTTATCCCGACATTTTTGCCACGGCTCATGGGAGCCTGGGGTCCGCTTGACAACTAATCCCATGATTTGACGTAGGCACTAGTTTTTACGAAAGCGACTGCCATCCGACCTTCCAACCCAGAGGGGAAACTAGGCCTTATTGGGATTAGTCCGGTTTCCTAAATTTCTCTTAAACAATACTAACTTTAATAAACGTAAAGTATGAGAATTTCACATTTTTTTGTTGTTTTTTACTAAGAAATCGAATTTAAATATGATAAACCCTAATTCCGGAACCAGTTCCGGAATTCCGGAATTGGAATCCAATATCGAAAATCAGTTCCGGAATTGGAAACCATCCGATATTGCAAGCCCTATACCTAACCCATATGATATATATCACCTATCTGCGGCTGCGGTATAATTCATGAATTATAAGCAGTGATCGGACAAGTCATCGCAAAACTATCAAAAATCATTTATATCTCAAAATAGGACAAGATTTATTAAACTCATATTATGTACACAGTATCTTTATAAAATTTCCAGATTATACTCAAAAACTGCAGTTTAAAATTGTTATAAAAATTGTATCATGTTCCATACCATATTTATTTTTGCGATAAATTGTCCGATCTCTGAATATAAGGCACATCGTGATGCCTTGGAAACTCTTAGGCACACCTACCGTGAGGGTAGCATTTCGTGATATGCTTAGTAATTTCATGACCTACATTACAAAAAAAAAGTTTTCTGGAATAAAACAATTTCATTTCATTTTCATTACAATCGGCTTATATACACAATTTTTAACTGCAAAATCTTACCAATTTCTTAGCGCGTTCAGTGAGAACCCTGAAAGCGAAGTGGTTCAATATGACCCCAGCGGGCAGCGCCACGCCCTGGAACCGGTACAGCTGCGGCGAGTCGCTCGGACCTGGACCAGACCGGGGACAGTTATACTCTGTATCCTTGAGATTATCTATGAAAAGGGGGCTATTCTATTACGTCATTTAGAATTGGGAAGGGGGGTCTGGACATCGGATGATGGTAGCATGACGTATGAGGAAACGGGGTCATTCGAAGCATGATTTTTGGATGTTTGTCGATGTCGATGTTTGTCGATGTCGATGTTTGTCGATGTCGATGTTTGTCGATGTCGATGTTTGTCGATGTTGAAAAATCGTCAAAAATAGATGACGTAATTTATGAACAGCCCCAAGGGACCTATTGTCGATGGCAGATGTAGATGTAAAGTAGATGTCGAGGGTAGATGAAAACATTACATGATCAAATAATGTAGGTTAAAGTCAGGTCGCCCAGTGATCCAGGCGGTTTTGTATTTGGTTGGTTAAATGTTCTAACTACCCGAAAATGTACAAAAATTGTTTGTTTACTTTTATTTAACTACCTAAACATACAGACTATAGACATTTAATTTCATTCATATATTTATTTCTATAACAATATGATATGATATACATATACACAGTGGCTAAAAAATAACTGCATTCCCGTTGCCAGGTAGGTTTTGGGATTATACTGAGCAAGTTTTACTATGGTCCCAACCCCGAAATCACGAAAAAAAAATTTTAACCTCCCATAGAAAATGGACCAGCCAAAATGTATGAACCAGGCAATTTTTTTTCGCGATTTCGGGGTTGGTCCCATAGTAAAGGTTGCTCAGTATAATCCCAAAACCTCCCTGGTAACGGGAACTCAGTTATTTTTTAAACCCTGTATAACGGACCCGTGTAATGAGTGGAGTTACACGGACGAGGTGAGGCGATAGCTTACAGAATTATGAATATAACTTGGGACTCCGGTGCCGTTCATATACTACATTCTAACGGTAGATGTCGCAATGCGTCTCCCTAAGGCATGTAAACAAAAAAGAAATGAGAAGTTTCGCACGCTTCTGGTACAGAAGAAATAATAGTACTACCGTACAGAAAGGACACTTCCTACAAACCCGAAGTTTGACAGCGGTTCAGGGTCGCATCATGCTGTCCCTTTCTAATATATGGCACTATCCCTTTCGGCTATTTAGGGTTGTCAAAATTCGAGTGATTATCTTATCTGTGCTCGTGCACGCAAAAGGAAGTCAAGTGGTTGGCACCCTAATAATTGCTCGGAGCAATGCTGAGCCGAACGGAGCCGAGTTCGACCGAAGTCAGGAGTCTCCCCACTGCTTCTGGTAAGCTTCGGTAGCTCAGTTGGTCGTCGGGCTGGTGTTAAGATCACAAGTTCGATTTCTAGCCCGAAGCGGTGAATATTTTCTCCTTTATAATAAAAAAAATATCTCACTCTCTAGTCTATGTACGGCAGTCACGGCGACACGGCCGACCTGCGCCGCGTGATTTATGAGCGGCCCCTTCGAGATGTCAACGTGCTTTTCCACTCTGTATAACGTCACCTTGCCTGTTAACAAAATAATGGGTTCTTAATATAATTACGCGAAACTCTGCGTAGGTGCGCCCACTACCACAATCCATCACAATCTGGGGGTCTACCGCGAAACAAGAAAATCGAAATTTTAGTTATCTAACCTCTCTATCACTCTTGCATATTCGAGCGATAAAGAGGCAGATAACTAAATTTTCGCGTTTCCCGGTAGGCGCTTGTTAACAAACCGCCTTGATGCATCAATGTCATATTTTATAGTCTGTGAAAACTTGTCAAAAAAACAGTTTAAGACACAGTATGTATAAGTTACTCTATGGTTTACTAGCTAGCTTAGTGCTGCACTCTGGCGGCAGAACGTGGCAGTGATAATTTCATCTGCCTAGCTATTACGGTTCATGAGATAAAGCCTGCTGACAGATAGACAGACGGACAGCGGAGTCTTAGTAATAGGCAGGGCCGTCTTAAACCTCAGAGGATATAACCAACGGAGACGCCATGTCTATAATTCTCGGTACAAAATAGTCTGCCGTTTTTTGCGGGGGAGGGGCACATCAAATGTATACGTAACGTAAACATAGCTATGTCAGATAAACGTCAGTCCATACATGTGGTTGACCATTGGCCGCCTATTTTCGACAGAGGGGAACGCCTGTTAATTACCACTCCGTTTGGTTATGTTCTCTAAGTCTTAAACTATGCTGGGGCCCTTTCGGAAAGTAAAGAAAGCGAATTAAACTAAATTTTTTCTACTATGATCTTCTATTTATTATAGGTAATCAAATATATACTGTTACTGTCTGTCCTTCGGGGCCCCATGAGGATGGGGGCCCTGGACACGGGCCCCGTGTGCCCTTATGGTAAATACGGTACTGGTAATAGGGTCCCGCTTTTAACCTATGGGTACGGAACCCTAAAAACTAAAAACAATATTTTTCGCTTTTAGAACTAACCATTAGCCTTGGCAATGCTGGGTATCTGCTTGACCTTGTACTCGTTTTCCACGAACATCTCCAGCGCCAGATCCTCGGACACCTCCAGCCTCTCTATAGGATCTCCGCGACGACAGAACGACACGTATTCCGCCGTTAACGTGTGGAGCTCTTGGGGGGTGGGCCGCCAAGAGGGGAGGGAGAGGGCCACGTCGTATATGAACGAACCCGAGCGGACTGGAAAAAAGATTGTATAATTTTTTTACAAATTCATGGGAACCATTTTAAGGATAGATTCATCATAGTGCGACATAAAATAGTAGAGCTTAAATAAAATGGAACTAAAAAAAAACCATACTAAAATGTTGCCATGTTAACGTGTTTACGTCAAAAATGTGACAGTTACCAGGGGTGCGAAACTCATGACTTCGGTCAAACTCGGCTCCGCTCTGCTCAGCATTGCTCCGAGCAATTATTAGGGTTGGGCCCACTTGACTTCCTTTTGCGTGCACGACCACAGATAAGATAATCACTTTATTTTTGACAACCCTAAATAGCCGAAAGGGATAGTGCCATATATTAGAAAGGGACAGCATGATTCGACCCTGAACCGCTGTCAAACTTCGTTTTTGTAGGAAGTTTCCTTTCTGTACGGTAGTACTATTAATTATTCTGTGCAGTTACGTAGGAAGTGGCGCCCTCAATAATTTTCTACTATTTCTTGTCGGACTTATAGGTTGCTTCAGCTGTTCGATGGTCCTGTCCAGAAATAGGAGCCGTCGACTCAGGGAATGAGACAATGATTTTCCCATTTCACGATATGCCTAGGAATTTCATGGTGTGCCTGAATTTATCTGTGCCATCTACAGCTGTAGTGTCGTCCCGTTCTCTTATATAAATTGATTTGAAAGGGACGACACTACAGTGTTGCCACTTTTTAATTTCTACTCTTTTTTGCAAGGCTGTATACAGAATCACGAACTCTTTCGATCCTAAGGCCGCGGACGCACGCGACCGGCGGCGCGGCGAACGGCAAATCAAGGCCATTCATACATTGCGCTTGACAAAATGACCTTGACTGAGATTCATCACAATCACAAATAGATCAGGAATGGTCGCAGTAATAGCCACCCCACACCAGTGTCTCCCGAGCGTCGTCTAGTCATCTCTATGGCTGCTCGACGCAACGTTGGCGCTCGTAAGGGGCTATTCATAAATTACGTCATTTCAAATTTGGGGTGGGGGGGGGGGGGTCTGGACATCGGATGACGGTAGCATGAAGTAGGAGGAAATGGGGTCATTTGAAGCATGATTTTTGGATGATTATAGGGGGGGGGGGGTCAAAAATCGTCAAAAATCGATGACGTAATTTATGGACAGGACAGCCCCTAAGGCTATCCAAACTACACGATTTTTCGCCAATCTGATTAAATTGCCCGATCAGGACGCCGAATTCAACCGCCGATAATGACCGATATTACCGATAAAATGAGGCACGGACGCAAGAATACCAATTTGTGAGGCCAGTATTTTCGTTCTGGGGCATTTTTTCAATTTAGAGGGCTCTAATATCACCATAAATCGAAAATTGGAGATTGACGCCAATTTCATTTCTGATCAAATCAGGATCAAATCGACCGAACCTTGTCCTTGAAGGAGCGCGTGACCACAGCCCCTAGCAGGAATGAACAGGCGACCTAGCCAAGGTGACAATCGCTTGCGCTTCGCCATGAAATCGCTTTGTCTCATCACTCTTAAATATTAGTGACAGTGACTGTTGCGTTTCGTTCGCTACGGAGCGTTAGCGATGGATATGTTGTCTATTACGGGGCAAGAATATCTTGTAACAGTTTAGAATGATTCGCGTTAGTTTCACTAGACTTATATCGACCGGGATATGAATGAGGGTAGACCGAGCGCGGTCTACACAACTTTGACACCCACCCGCTATCATCAGTTACCCGTGAACCAGATGCATGTAACTGCTTCGAAATATCGGGAGCTCGAAAACAATACAAAAGGTAATCACGGTCTATATCCCGGTCGATATAAGTCTACAGAATACCTTGTATTGTATACTCACTGTCGGGTCCCGGGAAGCTGTGCAAATTGACCTCAACCTTGTCCTTGAAGGCGCGCGTGACCACAGCCCCTAGCAGGAAAGAACAGCTGCGCCAAAACGCCTTGTTGACTTGCTGTGGCTCTGCGCTGTTGTACATCTGGAACTGAGAAGAGAAACTTGAAGAAAACCGGACAAATGCGACAAGTTTCCGCACATTTATTAACATTTTTAGGGTTCCGTATCTCAAAAAGGTAAAAAACGGAACCTTTATAGGATCACTTTCCGTCCGTCTGTCTGTCAAGACCCTTATCTCGGGAACGCGTGGAATCGAGTTGAAATTAAAACCGTTTACTTAGGCCTACAGTTCATAGAAGCTGTGAAAAAATCAAATTTCTAAGTTAACGTTAAAAAAAGATATGGCCGTTTATGCCGCAGAAAACGTAAATTTCGACTCTCTCAAGGGAATCAAAATTAATAGGGTACTTCCCGTACTGAGTCAAGGGTGTTTTCTATGTGTTTAAGCATTTATATACAGTTAAACTAACAGTTTCGTTTTTATATACATTGCTGTACCCACAACTACTCTGGGCCTTAGTCAATTTGTGTAATAATTGAATTCATTTATTTAAGAGACAACAGTGAGCCGTAGTAGTAGTAGAGCCATTTATTCCAATAAATATTACATTTAGTTTACATAATATGCTATTATTATTACTATTTTATATAGATAGATTTAGTATTAATAATGGTTAGTAAAAAAAGATTAAAAACTAAGTGTTAGTGACAATAAAGTCTAATATATATTTATTTAAAAGAACTTACTTCAAGTGTGCAGTTCTCTGTCAGAGGTCTGTGCATGTCCCAGTGTACAGCTCCATCGATGAGTGCCAGTGCGCTGCTTTCTGCGTGCCACTCACTGAGATCTGCAACAAATCCATACTTATACTATAAATATAAAAACAAGTTACACAAAAATGTCACACACAAATAACATCAGTCATCTTTTTACAAGATTTACTAAACCTGCATTGTATGTACTTATGTAACTATGTATGTTTGTACGGGTCAAATCTTGCAAGTTAAATTGGACCCATTTCTCAGTTTCCGATGAAACTGAAAATTTGCATATGTGCATAAGGGCTCACACTAGACAATGGCCATAATGTTTGTTTGGGGTTGCCGTCATCGAAAAGGATGAGGAGGACTATATATATATATATATATATATATATATATATATATATATATATATATATATTATAGAAGTTGGGTGACAATGCAATATTATGGTACCATGGAGCTGATCAGATGATGGAGACAGGAGTAGGGAATGCAAATCGGTTATTTTTTGTATGGAAATAACCGCGGTTTCGGTTAATAACCGATTATTTCCATACAAAAAATAACCGAAAATAACCGATTTGCATTCCCTAGACAGGAGGTGGCCATAGGAACTCTGTGATAAAACAACGCAACCTAATTGTGTTTGGGGTTTTTAGAATTGTCTTGATGAGTATTAGTTGTCTGTTGAAAGAAAGGTACAGTCAGCAGCAGAAGTTGCTAAGCGGGCGAGGTGTTCAAAATGACCATGACACACTCTTATTCTCTTAACAATAAAGTCGTGTCAAGATCATTTTGAACGCCTAGCCCGCTTCAGCTTCAGCTACAGTCAGCTATAAAAGCTTGTACACAAACCTGATCGATTGATACCATAAATAGAAATTAGTCATCTAGCCTATTGTAACAAAATACTTACGTTTGGCACAATCATGAGGAGTCGAAATGTCTTTATTCATAATCAGAGTGCAATCTTTGGGAACACCCTTGTAATTGACTTCAATCTTCTCAATGCGGCCCACATTCTCCAACTGACGCTTCTTTTCCAGCGAGAAGAGGTGATGACGACGCTCTATCGCCTCTTGTGTACTTAAATATCCTGAAAATATGAGGGAGGTAAACATAACAAGCTTTTTTTTCAAGTTCTATGAGAAATTTACGGTACTCTACTTACTTGATAGTGAAAATGTGTTACTGCATTTATTTTGTAGTATATTTCGCGATAAATTCGTCAAGTGGCGTTTCATTTTTATGCTTTCAATGTATTTATAAATAAAGATAATGAAGAAGTTATAATGTTTTAAGGTTATATTTTTAGGTTATCTTTTTAATGACGTTTGAGACAGTTCAAGTTTGAGTTTTAGAAATTGAATTGTGTATTGTGTAAGCAAGAGCGGCTTTTCACTCGACTCAAACAGAGATTCTGACATTAGTAGTGGTGTCAAAACCGGTAAATATCGCAATTTCCGTCCTCGAATCGAGCACCAGTCGTAGAAAGTCTAATCGATTCAAAATGGAATGTATTGCCACCGTTCTTCTGTCTGTTGGATCCAAGGGCCTACAGCCCAAACTACGCCTCGTTGGGTAGGATTGTGTATGGGGGTTGCGGACTACGAGCCGTCCTACAAACGGCTAAACGGTAGGACGGCTCGTAGTCCGCAACCCCCATACACAATCCTACGGAACGAGGCGGACTACGAGGAGGACTACACGGTAGGAGTGTGAATGTGGGGCTTACCGCGTCACATTATGGTGCGAATTTTCAAGTGCGACAGAGAGGCAACACGTTGAAGAACGTGGTTCGCGGTAGGCCCACCGCTTAACCGCCCGCGATTTCGCAAGCTTCGCGCCGCGATTCGCGCATGAGTGTGGAGGGGGCTTATTTCAAACGTCTCAGGCTAAAGCACCGCACTAAGGTCGCGTTGCGGTGCGGTAGTCTGTTATGGCTATTAGTCGCTGAGTCTGTGGTCAATGTCAAATTTTGGGCATGAATGTAATGTTTTCATTTCATAACTTTTCAGTTTTTATTGTTAAGTGAAGATTAGAAAATTTCTTGTGAACTACGATTTAAATCAAATAGTTGCTTTACAGTTTTTACCAAGTAAGCAAACTTCCACTTTCGTTGATTACCGTTGGTTCGAAGCTGTAGCGAGAAAGGTACAAACTGTTAAAAATTAGGCTTAATTAAAACGCGTCTTGTTCGTTAGCCATTTTTATTCGCAGAGCAACAGGCAATTGTTACAACCATAGATAATATAGAGTAGACATACTCCTAATTCAAATATTCGAATCTGGAACATCTTGTGGTGGCAGCTTTACCACAGACAAACAATATAACCTCAACACACCCCCTCAAGTCTAGAACTCTAGTTATAGAACTTGTAATAACATAGCAATAAGTTAAACAACTTAAAGTAACATAGCAATAAGTTAAACAACTTAAAGTAACATAGCAATAAGTTAAACAACTTTTAAAGTAACATACTTCTGTGCTAGAATACAATATAATATAGCCCTACGACTAAAGTCTTGGGATCAGTCTGCCGACCACTATATTATAACAACATATTAAAACAATTATGCATATACTTTATGCTTGTGCATGAAACACAGAATATATGCAATATATATTCATACAATATCTATATGATATTTAACTTGTTCACAAAATAAACATGTTTGACATTTGGTAGCGACTTAGTAAAAATATCTGACACATTTTCATCAGTAGGCACATATGAAATTGTTATAAGTTTTTTATTGGCAATATCTTTAATATAATGATATTTAATCGCTATATGTTTAGAGGCTTTTGTATTAATTTGGTTTTGAATCAGTTTTATAGTACTCTGGTTGTCAATGAGCAAACAGGGAACATTAATTGCACCAAGTGAGAACTCTGACAGAATACCTTTGATGTGCATGAGCTCACTTACAGTATGTGCACCCGCTATAAATTCTGCTTCAGATGTACTAAGAGCTGTGCAAGTCTGCTTGCGAGAGAACCATGAAATAATATTTTTACCGTGAAAGATAACGCAGCCACTGGTGCTTTTGCGATCCACCTTATCAGCAGCCCAGTCTGCATCAGAGTAGGCTATAAGAGTAGGATTCTCCGACTTCACGTAGAGTAGGCCCTTGTCAGCTGTACCCTTGAGGTAACGTAGGACACGCTTACCTGCTTTCCACAAGTCTTCCGTAGGTCTGTCCAAAAATCTGCTTAAATAGGAGACAGCATAGGTTATGTCAGGTCGACTGTTGGTTGATATGTAGAGTAGTGAACCGACTAATTCTTTAAAAGGAACACTTATTACCTCTGCGCTGACATCTGCATTGTAGTTTACTTCCATGGGGGTATTTACTTTCTTACAGTCTTGCATCTTGAATTTTTCTAAAAGTTTCTGTATCATCTCACTCTGTCTCACTTCCAATCTGTCTTTCTTTCTTGTGACTTCCAATCCTAAGTAGTTCTTCACTTCTCCTAATTCTCTTACTTTAAATTCTTTCTTCAATAGATTGAGTGTTTCATTGTCATTTCCAAGTATTAAAATGTCATCGACATATAATAAAAGCCATGTTTCACCTTTCCGGTATAGGCAAGAGTCATATTTTGATTGTATGTACCCATTTCCTGTTATGTATTCATGAAATCTATTATTCCAACATTTGGGAGCTTCTTTTAGTCCATATAATGCTTTCTTTAGTTTGAGCACCTTTCCTTCCATTATTTTTAAACCTTTTGGGCATTTGATGTACACATCTTTATCCAAGTATCCATTTAAAAATGCAGTTGGCACATCTAGCTGTATTAGTGGTTTATCAAGTTGAACAGCAATACTCAGTAAGAGCCTCAGTGTTGACAGTTTAGCTACTGGAGCATAGTTGTTGTAAGAGCTACTTTGTTGAAAACCCTTGGCTACGAGTCTTGCCTTTTTAGTTCCATCTTGTTTTGTTCTGAAAATCCACTTTGTGTCTATAGCTTTGCTTTCTTCTGGTAATGTTGCTTCTTCCCATGTTTCTAACTTCTTTTGTGAGTCTAGTTCTTTGGTGATTGCAGTTATCCACTCTTCATTTTCTATAGCTTCTTCAAAATTTTCAGGATCTCCGGATAGTAAGCAGTATGCTGCATAGTTTGAGTCATAATCTTGTAACATCTTCGGTTTCTTTATTTGTCTTCCTGACCTTGTTCTATATTCAACTGGATCTTCCGTATGTTCTTCGTTATTCTCTTCTTTATCTTCTTCTGCGCTTCCATTTTTGTCATCTTGAATCTCTTGAATACTGTCTTCATACTTATCATCTTCTTCATGTTCTTTTTTATCATTTTCATCTTCATGCTGTTCTTTTCTGTTATTTTCATCTTCTTGTTCTTCCTGTTCATCATCATTGTAGTACCTATATCCTTCTCTTTTCTTTGGCTTTATTTCTTCATATTTAAATTGAGTCTCATCAAACCTGACGTCTCTTGCTACTGTTATTTCATTTGTTTCAGGGTTCCATACACGATAGCCATTTGGGGCGTATCCTACAAATATCATAGTTCTTGCTCTTTCTTCAAGTTTACTCTGTCTTGGTAAAATGTGTACCCACACTTTGGATCCAAATACTCTCAGCTTGGCTAAATCTCTGTGTCCAATCATCATTTCAGCTGGAGTATGGAAATTGATAGCTGAGGAAGGACAACGGTTGATCTGATAAACTGCGCACCTGACTGCTTCACCCCATAGTGTCTTTGGGAGTCCTGTCTCAACCAAAAGAGTCCTGGCTCGGTTGTAGATAGTTAAGTTCATACGTTCCGCCACACCGTTCGATTGTGGGCTGTAAGGTATTGTGTATAACATAATGATGCCTTTCTCCTTGCAGAAGTTACTAAGGATCTCATTCTTGAACTCACCTCCATTGTCACACTTAATCTTTTGAACTTTGTTGCCAGTTTGTGTTTCAATCTTGTTTATGTACTCAATTAACTTCTGTGTAGCTTCACTCTTCCTTTTCAGTAGTTGTACTTCGCAAAAATGTGTGTAGTCATCTATTAAGGTTTGATAATAAACTTCACCATCAGCTGTAGGGTTACTTACTGGACCTGAGATGTCAGTGTGAATAAGCTCACCAATTCGTCTAGAACGTGGCTTTGGAGTGGGATAAAATGGTAATCTAGTTGACTTACCTTGCATGCAGGGCCCGCACGGTGTCTCACTGTAGGGTAGCTTCATGATGCTCAGATGTTTTCGGTTAGCATGACCGAGTCTCTGGTGCCAAATGTTTTCATTTGCAGTCAGCATACCTAAATTGTGAGTGTCTAATTGCAAAGGTATAACATACAGGTTTCCTATCAGATTTCCCATAATATTGTAAGTTCTGTTGTAAACTGACACATTGTATCTATTAAACTTGACATCAAAACCTTTTTCTAATAATTTTCTGACAGATAACAAGTTGTGAGAGAGATTTGGAACTATTAGCCCTTCAATTGTCACTGGAATGCCATTAAAATTTAAAAATAATGTACCTTTATGACTACATGTTAAATATTGTCCATTAGCAACATAAATTTTGACAACTTTATCCAATTTTATTACATTTGACATATATTCTTGATACTCAGACCTTAGAAGATGTTCTGTCGCACCTGAGTCGACGATGAATTGCAGATGGCCATTAGTTGGATGATCGTGTACTCCTGCCTGGAACGCTTCATACGCTGTGAACGACACGATCACGTCATCACTGGTTGACGCTGTGTTGCCTGATGATCTTGATCCATGGTAGCGTGGAGCATGTGCGCGGCCGGAACTGCTTCTAAATCTGGAGGGACGTTGGTAGCCTCTGGATAGAGGTCTTCCACGATGGTAGCCTCTATGCGGTGGTCCGTCCTGGTCCATTTTGTCTACTTCGGATCCAATAGCTTTCAATTCTCCTAACAGGGTGTCGAATTTCAGGAAGTAATCTTGTAGTTTTTCTTTAGAGCCACATTTCAATATGATGAGTTGGCGTTTCAGTCTCAGTTTGTTACATACACTTTTTCTTTCAAAAATATCTTCTAATTTCGTTATCATTTCAACAGCGGTCGTGCATGTTTTTACTATTTCAATATATTTATCACCTAAGCATTGCACTATTATTGACCTCGCTTTGGCGTCGTTCTTCTTCTTCGCCGTTTCGTCTTGGCTCGTTATATCAATACCTTTCTCTTCTAGTATGAGTTTCACGCGAAATTTCCAGTTTCCAAAATTGCACTTTTCGTCCAGTCGCGGATAATAATTCTTTTCTTGCGCCATTATTTATTATTTGTATTCACTTTTACTTTATATTTTAACACATTTAGCGCAGTGGAAGCGTGTTAAAAATTAGGCTTAATTAAAACGCGTCTTGTTCGTTAGCCATTTTTATTCGCAGAGCAACAGGCAATTGTTACAACCATAGATAATATAGAGTAGACATACTCCTAATTCAAATATTCGAATCTGGAACATCTTGTGGTGGCAGCTTTACCACAGACAAACAATATAACCTCAACACAAACTTCCATTACGTATTTACGTATACTTGGGCCATACTGAAAGTTCCTTGATTCTGATGTATGAGACGACTTATTTTCTCTAAGTGGCCACTTGGCCAGCTGCCATTATGCTGCTGTAGTCACAGATTATTAACTAGTTACTTGCTGTAGCTATACTTGTTAGCATAATTTTAATTTGTATTGTGATGTAACTCTAGAAATATCGCATTTACTAAGTATATATATTTTATCGCATATCAACTCACAGTAGTAATATAATGTAACTAGCTTAGTCATTGTGCAACTAGTGTGACTTGTATGATATTTACAATGAATATTTTCATCAAAGAATTCTTTTCTTGGTTTTACTAAAACATTAAACACTTTGTATTTGGTCTAAATCATCATATGCTATTTGCATTGCAGGTTCTCACTGTTACCAGCTTGTGAGCTCACAACAAGTCAACATGCCACGAGAGATAGTGTGTGATAAGGGGGAGGCGGTGTATGTGAAGACAGAGCTCATAGAAGTATGTGTGAAGATGGAGCCCAGAGGCGTGTGTGTCAAAACGGAGCTTGGAGAGGCATGTGTGAAGGCCGAGCCCGGAGGGGAGTGTGTGAAGACGGAGCCCGGAGAGTCGAGTGTGAAGACATGGCCTGCAGAGGTGTGTATGAAGACGGTGCCCAGAGAGGCAGGTGTGAAGATGGAGCCTGGAGAGGGAGGTGTGAAGATGGAGTCCGGAGAGGCAGGTGTGAAGGCAGAGCCTAGAGAAATAGAAGAGCAGGAGTGCACAGACAGCGCAGGCTCGCGCATAGTGAGTGCAGTTGCTGCACGGGCCCGACTGTATACTGACCATGAGGTCAAGGATGAGCTTGTGCTGGGCCCTGAAGGGTGGCACCGCCCTCAAGTGTTTCCACAACCAGGTCAGTATACCATTTCATATGACCCCCTTGTTTAAATATTCAGCCCACCAGGAGCTGAGCTAATTACTGTTTAATTAGCTTTTTGTATAGAGTTAAGATAGACAGAGTAATACTAAGGACTAATACCATAGGGTATTTGATAAGTATAATTGAATGGATGAATTGATTGAATTAATAGCATGGGCTTACCCATGACTGACTCGGTACCAGGCTATCAAAGTTTTTAATAGGTTACCCACAGAACTCAATGCGGTTTCTAACCCATCCACATTTAAAAATAGATTAAGGTCGTTTTTGCTAGCTAAATGTTTTTATTCAGTTGAAGAGTTTTTCCAATACAATAATGAATCTATTTAATTCTGACATGTGCATTGTATATTATTTAATTAAATCAAGTTTTCTTTGTTTTTTTAGTTATGTATTTGTTTTTTGATTGACATGTTATCAAATATTTATTTAATTGTTAATATTGTAAATTATGATTTTTATAACATTTTATATTTGACATTTGACATTATATTATATTATTTTATTAGTACTTTTCACTTGTTATTGCTTAATTTTATTTGAAAACTTATTTACTTATTTGCTGACATGTCCCATCGTTACTTAGTTTAATTAGATTATAAGTATGTAATTAGTTCGTAAGTTTTTCTAACACAATGTATTATTGTTATAGAAATAAATAAATAATAAAATGAAATAAATAATAACTTCAGACATTTTACCTAAACTCGATTTTATAACTACAACTGTTAAGATCAATTTAAATTGCGCTCAGTCAATAACCTCTATTCACAACGAATTCGTATATTAGGTTGGCAGGGGCGCCCTAGACAATAGAGAGGGGCGCCGTGAGGCAATCCACCTCACCATGTTACCTATCTATTTCGAATAGCCTAGCTATAGTCCGTATCTTTTGGTATTTAATAAAAATAAACAAAACCTTCCCTCAAATGGCTCCTTAGGCCAGTTGAGACTACCCGAAAATGCACAAATTCTCAGCCATAAGACGTCCACTGCTGAACATAGGCCTCCCCCTTTGGGGGGGTGGGGGGGGTGTATGCCATAATCGCCACGCTTGGCAGGCGGGTTGACGATCGCAGTCGAGTACACCGAATTTGAGGGACGCTGCTGCCCGTCCACCGGTGGTCTTGGACGTAGTTTAAGGACATACCCGGGTCATATACATGCACAGACAAGACATCCTCCAGACGGAGCATAGTAGCGCTACCCCCTCTGCCACAAATATACGGTAGTTTTACTCCATTTTCGGGTCAAAGTGTCTTTGTGTGACGCCCGTGTCTTTGAACGGACCAATCACGGCACGGGACTCGCTCACCTCGTCCCCCGCACCCCAGTATTTTTGGCAGCATCGGTTTCATGAAATAATTGCTCTAAACTCCGTCTAGAAGATTCCTAGCCTATGACCTAAAGATACAGAGTATAGGTTAAGACGCCGCCGCCGAAATTTTAAACTTGCAAGTACACCACTGAAAAAGATTGGGAACTCCTGAGCTAACCTGTTACGAGGTTAACCAATGATACAATTAATCCGAATGATAAGGTAATAACTCGGTTACAAACCTCGATTAGGGTAAGCGATTCCGGTCCCTAAACTGCAAAACGTAATTCAAGACCAAAAAAAGTAAGACAAGTCGAGTCCATTAAAATCGTTTCTTTTAATTTGTTTCAGTGTGTTCGGACGACAGCGCGGTCCGCGCCAGGGAACAGCTCGCGATGGCGTGTTCCGTGGTGCTCGAGCGCCTTGGCGGCGACGCGATTGTTCACATGGGAGTCAAACCATACGGTTGCGAACACTGCGGCAAGCGTTGCAGAAATAAATCTATTTTAAGAAAACACATACAAGACACTCACTTACCGACCGGGCCTTCAATTAGTTTAACCCAAAAAACATTTTCTTGTGGTCTTTGTAGTTCTACATTTCAGACTAAATTGCGTGCATTAGAGCACGAAAAAAGGGAGCACGATGTTACAAATTTTATGTGTGATGAATGTAAATATACAACAAGGTACAAGCGAAGTTTACAGACTCATTTGAAGAGTCACTCTGGGGACAACGTTTTTAATTGTGGTCACTGTAGTTACACTACTCTGTTTAAAAGTAATTTACACAAACACCAAGCGATACACACTCGAGACAGACTTAGGTGTACCGAATGTGATTTCAAATGCAGGACTAAACTAAACCTGCGGCGTCACCAGAAGACACACAAAAGAATACATCAGGAGATAAAGAGTAGAGAGAAACTCTTTCATCAATGTGGTTACTGTGATTACAAAGCTCGTAAAAAAGATAATTTACAACTTCACATAAAAAAACACACTGGCGAGAAGCCATTCACATGTAGCTACTGTGATTACAAATGCATTCGGAAATCAAGCCTACGACGACACCTGATGATACATACTGGGGCGAAGCCATTTAAGTGTAGCAAGTGCGACTACAGCTGCAGGCAGAAAGGAAACTTGCTGTTCCATTATAGGACACACACTGGAGAAAAGCCGTACACATGTAGTCAATGCGACTACAAGTACAGTGATTTATCAAGCGTACGTAGACACGAAATGACACATACTAACACGAAGCCTTTCCAGTGTGACCACTGTGATTATAAATGCATTCGGAAATCGAGTCTAAAAATACACATGATGATACATACTGGGGCAAAACCATTTAAATGTAGCAATTGCGACTACAAGAGCAATCGGAAAGAAAACTTGTTAAAACACCAGATGATACACACTGGCGAGAAGCCTTTTATTTGTATCCACTGCAACTACAGGAGTGGATATAAATATGATTTACAAAGACATCTAAGAAAGAAACATTCCAGTGAAAAACCCTGAAATAATTACGCAAGTTTTCGGAAATATGATGCGCTAGTTACCGATAGAGCGTTTGTTGGGTGTGGGCTATATTATGATGGAGAGTGGGAGTTGTGGCACAGAATAAATAACAGTACTTACTACCATACAGAATGGACACTTCCTACAAAACCGAAGTACGACAGCGATTTAGGGACGAATCATGCTATCCCTTTCTAATTTATGACACTATCCTTCGGCTATTTAGGGCTTTCAAAATTCATCTTATCTGTGGTCGTGCACGCAAAAGGACGTCAAGTGGTGCCAACCCTAATAATTGTTTGGAGCAATGCTGAGCCGAATGGAGCCGAGTTGGCCCGAAAGGAGGAGTGTCTCCACACTGGTCGTGGTTCCCTTGCACGCGCAATAATATCCCTTCAAGTGGCACCAGTGAAAACGCGAAAAGTAGTCAAGTGGCGCCACGGATTTGCGCAAAAGCAGTAACGTAGCGGGGCCCCGATGGGTGGTCAGCGCAGATTAAGATAATTTTACAAAATCGTCGAATTAAGCTTTTCTATGTTTGGAAGTATATATTAAATCACATATCGTTAGAATCAGCGTTAAATAGGCTATTTGAATATATCAATTAAATTATTATAATGTTTATTCATTTGGCCAGACCTAATCAAACTCCGGAAGAATGGCAGTTTTCCAGTTTCCTTGTTAAAAATGACTACCACCATAGAACAAATTGATGATTGGAGGTAACAAGACCCACAGGGTTGTAGAGCCAACGGAAGTAAGTAAGATTGGAGGTAATTGCTATTTAATTATTAAATTAAGACTTTTATTTATAAGATAAATCATTAAAAGGGTTTAATTCCGAAACTTTTCACTTTATCAAAAAATGTTTATAGAAAACCCCCATTTATTTTCAAAGACCTATCCAACGACACATTATAGGGTTGAAACGATGTAAAAATATTCACACACGTTTTGTGTCTCTTAAATAGGGTTGCCAGATGGTCGGGATTTGGCGGGATTCTCCCGATTTTTAGCATGTGTTCCCGATTCCCGACAAAGTGAAAACTGTCCCGAAAAACAGCTTCACGTTATAAAACAATAATTTCAAGTTCTGAACTGTCGTCGAGCTAGCGAGCGACCCGCGTCGAGCCGCTCGACGCCGCGAATTTTGTTTGTTTGTTCAAGATCTCAAAGAATTTATACTATTTTTATATAAAAACGTCTATGGGCAGAGTAGCTGACGTAGTGCCAATAATGTAAAATATCGTTGTTTTTAATACAATTACTTTAATTGGAATGTTTTTATTTTTCCCGACTTAAGTCCCAAAATCCCGAAAAATATATATTTTTTCCCGATAATAGCGCCCTTCGATCTGGCAACCCTACTCTTAAAGCTATTATTTCCAAAAATATTCACTTTATCAAATGAAATAATCAAAATGTACGTGTTTTTTTTTTACCGTTTTAACCCTACAGTGTGGGGTGTCGTTGGATAGGTCTTTAAAAATAAATAGGGGTCTGCAAACAATATTTTTTGATAAAGTTAACCGTTTTGGAAATAAAAATTTAGAAAGAACAAAATACGGGTATCCCTTCTAACTTTTGAACCATTGATCCAAAAAATATGAAACAAATCATAAAAATCGTGGGATCTTAGACCACATGTTGTTAACTTCTACTCGTAATCATATTTTACATATTGTATTCTGTATTTATCGATATACATATTAATATGTATAATCGGAAGTCGATAAACGAGAAGTCACTATCAGCTCAAAAATGCTACGAGAATTCCGGGCTCTGCTTATGACAAGGCAGGCAATTGCAGAGCTTTAAGGCGTATCCAGATTAGTCAATTTTTTGCCAATCTGATTAAATTGCCCGATCGAATCAGGACTTGCGGACGCAAACACCAATTTGGCTCACCGAATTCAACCGCCGCCGCCGATAATGACCGATATTACCGATAGAATGAGGTGCGGACGCAAGAATACCAATTTGTGAGGCCAGTATTTTCGCTCTGGTGCATATTTTCAATTTAGAGGGCTCTAATATCACCATAAATCTAAAATTGAAGATTGACGCGAATTTCATTTCTGATTAAATCGACCGATTTGATCAGTCCCGTCTGGATACCGTTTTAGCCTGTCCAGATGGACGAAAAAAAAGGCCAGTCCAGACGGATCAGAAAATAAATTAGCGTCAATCTCCAATTTTATATTTATGGTGATATTTAAGCGCTCTAAATTAAAAAAGTGTTCCCTAACGCGAATAGTAGCGTCGCATTGGTATTCTTGCGTCCGAACCTCCATTTTATTGGTAAAAGTATCTTGCGGCCGAAATTGTCGAGCCAAATTCGCATTCACGTCCACATCACCTGATTTTAATTTTTCGCTAATCTGATTAAATCGTCTGATCAATCGGCGAGTCATTTTTAAAATGTATACATACTACCAAATAAAGTAAACTGATGCCAAAATTACTAACCCCTCCCGCTCAACCCCCCGTACCCCGCACCGAATACCCACCTAACCTAACCTACTTTTCTAGTGGCATTTCGTTATGCTACTAGAAAAGTAAGTTAAACTGCTATCAGTTAAGTGGGTTAGGTTAGGTTAGCACTGCGACCGTTACAGAAACGAAATGGTACTAAAAAGTAGGTTAGGTTAGGTTTGAACTGCGACCTTTACAGAAATGAAATGCTACTATAAAAGTGGGTTAGGTTAGGTTAGAACTGAAATCCTCACAGAACCGAAATGCTACTAGAAAAGTGGGTTAAGTTTGCTATCCTATTAAAGCTAATGACTCCAAAATAACCCATACAGAAACGAAATGCTACTAGAAAAGTGGGTTAAGTTTGCTATCCTATTAAAGCTAATGACTCCAAAATAATCATTCTTCCAGAAACATAATGCTACTAGAAAAGTGGGTTAGGTTAGGTTTGAACTGCGACCCTTACAGAACCAAACTGCTATCAGAAAAGTGGGTTAGGTTAGGTTTGAACTGCGACCCTTGCAGAAAAGAAATGCTACTAGAAAAGTGGGTTAGGTTAGGTTTGAACTGCGACCCTTACAGAAATAAAATGCTACTAGAAAAAGGTGACGAAGTGGATTAATTAATTTAATAGGATAACGATATATTTAATATTTGCACATTTTTAATTAAAATGTGGTTACAATTTTGGTGGTCATTTACTATTTTTGGGTTTACAATGATTATTTTGGAGTCATTTGCTTTAATAGGATAGCAAGATTAAAAAATATGGTTATAAATTTACATTAAAATGGAGTTCTAATTTTGGTGGTCATTTACTATTTTTGGGTTTACAATGATTATTTTGGTGTCATTTTCTTTAATAGGATAGCAAGATGTAAAAATTTGGTTATCATTTCACATTAAAATGGGGTTTGAAATTTGGTAATCATTTACTATTTTTGGGTTAATATTGATTAGTTTGGTGTCATTTCCTTTAAAAGGATAGTAAAATGTAATAAAATTGGTAATCATTTCACATTAAAATGGTGTTATAATTTTGGTGATCATTCAGTATTTTAGGGTGGTAATAGTAGTTTATGTGACTGCTACATAATGAAAGGCATTAAAATACGAGTGTGGGTTTATGAAACGAATGAAATGAGTTTCATAATAGTATCACACGAGTGTTTTAATGCCTAATTATGTACAGTTACATACACTGCTTTATCTACACACATATTATAAACTTTCTATGATATATTCACTAACCTCATATTACAGCCGACTTTGCTCTCTGGCGGAACTCGCGGATATGAGATGGCGTCTCCGAAATATCTTTATCGCACATTTTACATGAAACTTTTGTTATAGTTACTTTAAAAACAACAAAACAAATTATTTTTTACTTACAAACGAATTAAAAGATAAACTGTACGTCAAATGGCGGCAAATGAAAACTTTTTTCACGCACGTCACGCATCCGTAGTTTTTTTTTAATTCAGAGACAAACTAGAGTCGGGGTCGATTACCATATCGTCCGATACCAACTTACATGCGAGGTTTGTCAATATTGTAGGCTTGTGCCTGCTCGGTCACTACAGAGAGCGCTCCGCTCTCGGTCAATCGGTCAAACGAACTAGTTCGGTCTTTTAGTTCCTTTAGTTCAGTTCGGTCTTTGAGAGCTGGGAATGTATGAATCGATTTTACAGTAGTTTTTTCCTAAATCTTTGGCAACTGAATTACGATTCAAGTTGTACGATACTATATGACGATTAAACATCAAAAAGCTAGACATAATAAAATAATATAAAAAAAAACAGAAAAAATATTTGATTTTTCTTCATACTTTTCAGGTTTAGGACTGTTTGTCACTCTTTTTTCTCGTTCGCACTCGTGCCAGCGTCATTGTGAACCATTTCGTTCAGTCTATTTTCTGTTTCACTCATGTCAAGCGCTCACCAATCCCACTGAACTAAAGGACCTAAAGACCGATTAAGAGCGTACAAAAAGATTAAGTTCCTTTCGGTCCTTGATGGGATTTCATTCTTAACAGTTCTTAGTTCATGACCGACACAAGCCGCATATTGTATGCAATTGTCATTTGATTTCGAATAAAACGTCATCTCGACTGATATTAGAATAGGGGTCAAATCCATGGAGTTATAAGAAGGAGTGAACTGTCACTTTTTTTGCCATACTAAATTGAACCTTATCACAGAGCCAGAAAGACGTTCGTACCAGTACAGAGAAAACGGTCCACTTGAGATAGCAAAGGTGGGTCGCGGTGTCTCACTCGCACATGTTGCCAATGTTAAAAATATACCATTGTGGTAGTATTTATATCAATATACTACTAAAATTAAATACCTTCTTATATTATTTAAGTGCTATATTCAGAGTACGGTTCTGATATCTTTTAGGAAATTTGTAAATAATTATGATGTCAATATTATTAACTGATTTAACCAAGCATGTGCACAACAATAAAAAACACTAATTTTGATATGGTAGACATTGTAGTAGTAAGTTTGAATATTAATTGGTATCCCTAACCTGATGACATATTTACAAACACGTGAATGCAAAATTTCTTAAAAATAGTGAAGAAATGTTGCGTTAAAGGTTGTGGGAGTGAAATAATTTCTAATTGTGTAATATCGTTTCACAAGGAAGCCACAATTATTACATTTTACGATAAAAATACAAGTTAGACATTGTCAAACTCATTAGGGTGACCATGATGTCGGCACGATGAGAACCAGTTTTACCACTTCCTTTATGGTTTTACACAATTCTTATTACGTACTTAAACGTAAGTTATATCATATATAAATAGGTATGTCTTTATTTCGGCATGTTTAAATTGGTGAAATGAGAGCCAATACAGAATAAATAATTGCAAAAATTGAAATCCAAAGTCCTTAAACATTACAGACACATTTATAAATTGTTATAATAATAAAAAAACACATAGATAATAAAAGAAAAATAGAAGTTTGTCGTAATTTACTGACTTTTGGGACGATACCAGACACGTTATTGGGAATTTAGCCCTCATAAGCACGAGCGCTTTTTCAACGCGCGTAAAGCCCCCTCCAGACTATCCGCGTGAATCGCGGGCGAAGCCGCGAACGCGAGTGTAGAGTCGATTTCGCTGTCTGCGAAAATCGACTCCACTCTCGCGTTCGCGTTCGCGCACGCGCATAGTCTGGAGGGGGCTTTACAAAAGGGGTTGAATCCGTTCACACGCTAAATTCGATTTAACGACCAACGCTTAAAGTCGAAAAAAAAAAACAAGGCTTGATAAAAAGCGCCACCACCATCGTGTGAACAAATACACATGTTTCCATTTGTTTCATTCTAACGGGCTTTTTTAACGCGCGTTGAAAAAGCGCTCGTGCGTATGAGGGCTTACCCTCTTTGGAAAATTTACTGCGAACGGCACATCACTAGTTTCTTTACATTTCACGACTCTTCTCTTTTCGCACAGATGGCCTACCACCGTGAATACCGAAGTTCGCAAATTACGGGCATCTTTCTCTTTTACTCCTATAAAGGAGTAATTACAGTGACAGAGAAAGATGCTCGCAATTTGCGAACTTCGGTGTTTATGGTTTTCGGTGACGCCGAAATAATTTTTAGCTTGTAAGATTTTTACTATTGTACGTATGTTAGTTTGTAAGGTATGTATCTATGGGCCTTAGTCGCCTGATAATAAATGATATTTTTTTTTTTTTAATTTATGCTCCAGTGACAAGCGTCCTAGTTAAAAACTATAACAAACGGGCGTAGCGGATCCACGCGACCCTGAGGCAGTGGCGGATTTGTTCTAAGGCCGAGTAGGCCCGGGCCTAAGGTGGCAGTCTATATGATGGGTGCTGAGAAAGGGGCGTCTAGTGCTTGCTACAGGGCCTGGGGCCTAGGACGGCAAATACTGTAAATCCCCCACTGCCCTGAGGGCCTGCCCCAAACCACTTTCGACATTTTGTCTCTCTGTCGCACTTGTAAATTCGTACGTAAGTGTGACAGAGAGGCAACACGTCGAACTTGGTTCGCGGTAGACCCTCTGGTTCTGTCACCATATCTGTCTCTCTATCTCTCTCACTCATACCCGTGTTCTTGACAGACGTTACGGCGGACCACATTCCTGACGATCCACCATGTTCGTGGTCCAGTGCGCCTATTAGCAACAGCTTTTAGAACAACTAAATTAAGTGCCTAAGGTTGTGTGAAGCGTTTTACAGAAGAGAAAAAAAACTATATCCATCCCTTTTCAGGCCATAATACTAGTACAGCGAAAATACAGTATGATTCTCTATAACTATGCACGAATAAGAAAAGATCCTGGCCAAACTATATATTCAATGTTATCCTAATATCCCACATACATATGACTTATGGTCACCCTAATTAGAAAGAGATGCAACGGCCCACCTTGACTTCTCATGTGGACACACTTTTTGGCTAATGTACTCTGTCCGGTTTACTCTCTAGGTCCGTGGTCAAATCAAATTGCTTTTTTTTCAGAGATGTTCGAAATTTGAATGCATTACCAAATCGATTTTGATATAGTAATGAAGCTATTACCACATTTTCACAGATAAGAAATTTGCTGTAACAAAACAGTTTATCGTAATGTGGGCCATTATTTACGGATTTTGAAGGCATCATAGACAGTTTATGATATGTGTGTAGATAAAATATATTTTTTTGGTATTAAATTTTATTAAATCTGGTGATCAGTTAAATAGCAGCCATTTTTATTTAGCTCTCACATCACACTCCACAATTAAGCTGACAATTTAATCATAAAATTGTTTCGTCTAAAGATTGCTTAATTGCAAGACAAGAGTGATTATATTCTCTTTGGTCTGTCTGTGGTATCTGTCAAATAAGTCAAATTTGAGTTTTGAGGTTAGCGTGGATTGGTTTAATGTTAATGAAAACAACCACGAAAAAAACCAAAGCACAATTAATTTCGTTTTATTTAATTTTGAAACTGCTCGTTCGCGGCTACGTTACTTTAGAATGATTAGAATTTTAACTTTCTGTTAATTTTATTTTATTTATATAGACATTCCCGGCATTCCTGCGGTGGGAGTTAGTTAGACCAAGGGCTACTTGTGTCGATTGGCGAGTACATACAAACAACGAAGTGATTGCCGTGATGGATGTGACGCACGCGTGTAGCTGCTGCCTGCGGCGTGCTCCGGACAAGGACCTGACGACGCCGAACACACATCTCGGTATAACGGAGATATATGCCGACATGATCAAAGAGTGCTTTGACATAAATGTGAGTAGGACATTCTTGTTAGTGTAGCAAAACGTACATAAACATAAAATTTCGTTAAGTTAAAAATAGATGTTATTAGAATCAGTGTTAGGTTATCACCTCATGAATTATTTAACATGCAGATGATACTGGGCGGCTTGGGCTCGTGCGGCATCTGCACTATGTGTGTGTGCCGCCTGCGAGACGCGACCAACTTCAAGCTGCAAGTGTTACGCAGCCAGGCGGAGCTGCAGGCACTGCTGCAGGGAGAGAGCAAAGGTAGCAGCACACATGAAACAAGTAGTGTATTTTAGTAAT
Organism: Cydia splendana; assembly: GCF_910591565.1. Lineage (NCBI taxonomy): Eukaryota > Metazoa > Arthropoda > Insecta > Lepidoptera > Tortricidae > Cydia > Cydia splendana. The sequence goes on from NC_085979.1 coordinate 3,156,188, forward strand.
TTTGTCTGAACTCTATACAGAAGTCCATTAAATAACAATCACACATTATGAGCGTGTATGGTGCCTTCATCTAGAGCAGCGGTCGGCAACAAGCGGCCCGCGGGCAGCAATGCGGCCCACGAATCTCTCACTTGCGGCCCCCGAGCCCCCCTGGCTATTTTGTATGTAATATTATCAAACAACAATGTCTGATAAAGTCACACATATTAACAAAAGTGCGGCCCGCATCAACTTCCTTAACTACTATGTGGCCCTTGGCTGCTAAAAGGTTGCCGACCGCTGATCTAGAGGCACCATACACACTCCTGCTAACGGTTGACTGCACATTATCCTGCCAGATATGTAGTGTTATTGGACTTCTTTAAAATCTCTGTTTGAGCATACATTTTATAGGAAGATGATGTGATTTGTGTTCTGTTTGTTTGCTCTAGAGGAAGAATCTGCAGTCGAGTCAGAATATCCAGAAATGCAGGATGAAGACGGGACCAGTGAGCCTGTATCAGGTGAGTCTACTCCTCTGCAGTGTATAATAATAATCATTAATAGTGTTTAATAAGCTAACAGGCAGTTACCACAATTGACGTTACCTGTATCTAGAAATCTTCAGATAAAGTCATTGTTAAGTATTAGAAGACAAATGTATGTATGTGCTTGTCTAAGGTGTTGACATTGTGGGCCGAGACCACATCTTGTAGACGTTTGTTCCAAACCCTCACTACTTGGTTGCTAATAGGGCTTTGGTTCATAGTAATGGTTTCATTTTTATCTGTTTTTTTTCCCCGTAATGAGATCTAATAGTAATAATGATGTAGTAGTGAAGTATTACCTACCCCACTACATGACATTTAAGTATAGTTTGCACATCAACTACCTATGTTGGTAGATTTAATAAATGTCATGTCACTCCTCAGCCACAGATTAATAAATAGTTACTACGTAACAGATACTTCATTCCCAAACAAAAGCGAAAATACCTACGCTATAATAGCCTACAAAACCTTAATAATAATACCTGCTGCTCAGGACAAGAAGAAATGTACCATAAGTACGCGCACAAAGAGTCGAGACTGTGTTGCCCGCCGTGCGAGTCACGTGCTAACGCGTCATCGTAAGAATGCGCTAGGGTTGTAGTTGATGATTATTGTAATAAAACGAATGTTGCGCATCAACCATATTTTTTATTAGTCAATCAAATATGTTTTAGTTTTATATAATGATTTATATTTTTTTCTTTCTCGGAATTCTCTGTTATTAAATTTTATAGTTGTAAATATCCTAAATTGCGTAAATAATTTTAATAAATACTCTGGAGCAAAGCAACGGAAAATCAACGGTTTTTAAAGTTGTAATACGGTGCTACCAGGCCGATTAATTATTACGTCGTCAAAATTATTTAAAAATACTTTTTCTAACCCTTCAATATAATTCTTAAACGTTTCAGGTGGGACCTTTAGCCCGCCATAAAAAGATGAATCTTTATTATAGGCTTTTTCCTTTGTTTTTTGACTTTTACACCCATTTACTGCACAATAATTACGTGGTTTCGGCATTTCGAAGCGTAAGCGCGGGAAACGTGCGGTGCGAGCGTTCAGGCGGGTGTTCGGCGGCCCTCTGTCGGTTGTATCGTCGACGATACGCCGAGCGGTAGGCATATAGCGCGTGGCCTTGAGCGTGTGACGGAGGCCTGCCTCAGCGCCTCATTACGGACACATTCCATCAACACATGGTGAACATCTTCTATTTTATCGCACTCTTGGCAATTTGGTGAAGCCGCTAGTTTCATCAGGTGCTTGAATTTGTTTGACGGAATGTGCCCGGAACGAAGTCTGAGGAGTGATACTACCTGTTTCCTGTTAAGCTTTTTGTCAAACCACGGGACCTGAGGGGGCTGACATTGAACTGTTCGGTACCAGATTCCTTTGGTAAGAGACAATTTAATAGTAATGGTTGCTAGAGTGGAAGAAAGTGGTGGTGGCCGAGTGGATATGACATCCGACTTTCAATCCGGAGGTCGCGGGTTCAAATCCTGGCTCGTACCAATGAGTTTTTCGGAACTTATGTACAAAATATCTTTTGGTGAAGGAAAACATGGTGAGGAAACCTGCAGTCCTGCGAATCATCTGCGAAGAAATTCAAGGGTGTATGTGAAGTCCCCAATCCGCATTGAGCTACCGTGGGGACTATAGCCCAAGCCCTCTCGCGCATGAGAGGAGGCCTGGGCCCGGCAGTGGGACGTTTATAGGCTGAAATTATTATTAACGGTTGCTAGGTTCGAATAACTTGTGACCTAACTAGCGACCTAACTAGCCTGTTGCTTTTAAATTATATACAGAAATATCATGGGAGATATTATTGGCTACTTATAAAATAAAACTAAAGCTGACTAAAAAAATAAAAATCCCTATAACCTACCTTGTAAGCCTAGGCCCCTCGGCTAGGTGCCCATCATGCAGGCAGCGTTCCCACGCTGTTTAGCAATAGCAATCCTTTGCGCGAGAAAGCTGCCGGCGCGAGAGTCCCCTGTTGCCTCCCTTAACCGCTTTTCATGCTCCTTAAGGAGACCACGCGCTCCTCTACCCCGCGGCCCGAGTGTCTCGACGCCAAAAGTGTAGTTGGCTCCGAGACAGTTGTATATGTAGGCCTTAAATCGCTCTCTTGTATGTAAAGTGTCATTCTAAGGAACTTGCTAACTATGTAAACAAACCGCCATATTGAAATTGTCTCTGAATGATGAATTTACTAGTGACTTTTGTTTACACAGTTAGCAAGTCCCATAGAATGACACTTTAGGACTTATGTTGCTTATAAACTTGTATGTTTGCTTCAGGTGAAGAGCCCCCGGTCAAGCTAGAGACGCTAGATGCGTGTATGAATGAGACACCCAATGATATATTGCGTGAGTACTTAGTTTTATCTATACATATATTATCCATCATCTATCAAATCTGGTGACCGGTCTGGCCTAGTGGATCGTGACCTTGCCTATGAAGCCGATAGTCCTGGGTTTGAATCTCAGTAAGGGCATTTATTTGTGTGATGACACAGATATTTGTTCCTGAGCCATGGTTGTTTTCTATTTAAGACTTACATATTACATATATATAAAGATTGGCAGAATTAACACTAGCAATAGAAACTGTAAAATGGAACATACTAGGGTGAGGTAAGTACGAAGAATAGGCGAAGAAATAAGGGAACATGACAACTTTATCTTATACTACAAAGGAGAAAAACAAGGCATGTATAGTGTGGGGTTTTTGGTAAAGAAAGAACATAAAAAAGATATTATTCAATTCAAAGGAATATCAGACAGAATTGCCGTCTTGGACATAAGAATACCAGACCTCCAACACCCTTGTTCCATAATACAAGTGTACCGAACTAGCTAGCGACTCTGAGAAAAACTCATTCTACAAAGCGCTACGAGAGACTATCCAATATACACACAAAATTAAATTTATAATTGGAGACTTCAACAGCCAAATAGGAAAACAATGCAATGGCGAGAAACACATCCTCGGAGAACACAGCAGAGGCAAGAGAAACAACAACGGAGACAGACTAGTGAATTTGGCCATAGAGAATCGACTACGAATTATGAACAGCTTCTTCAAGAAAAGAGTTAGCAGGAAGTGGACCTGGATTTCGCCTGATGGCAAATATAGGAATGAAATCGACTTCATTTTGACAAACAAACCAGAAATATTCAACGATGTCACAGTAATCAACCACCTTGATTTCAACACAAACCACAGAATGGTCAGAGGTAGCATAAGAACAACAAACATAAGTAAATCCAGGAAACATATACATGTCACAAAGAACAACATCTCATTCCCAATCACAAAAGACCACCTGGCAGAACTTAGAAAAATGCTTGAAAATAACAACAAGGTCTTAAATGTCCAAGAACAGTACAACAACTTAGAAGCTGCTCTCAATAAACTCAACAATACTTTGGCAACAGCCAAGCCCGACAAAGATAAAATAGGAGAAGAAGCCAGAAATCTGATTACACAGAGAAGAAACATGTTTAAAGACAGGAAAGGCAACCTAGAAGCAATAAGTAAAAATATTTCAACAAGCATAAGAAACCACAAAAACAAAATTAGAAAGGATACCATAAGCCAAGAAATTAAAAGAACAGGGGGAATTAAGAAGGCAGAGAAGATACTCAAAGAATATAAAAGCTGGATACCAAATATGAACGATAAAAAAGGCAAAACTAAAACTGAGAGACCTACCATACAAAAGATTGCAACCAAGTTCTATAAAAACTTATATAAAGACAATGCTATAGAAACCCAAATTATTATTCAATACAATATGATGAGACGGGAATAAGAACAGATACCAGAAATCCTTGCCTGCGAAGTAAGAGCTGCAATAAATTCACAAAAATCGGATAAAGCACCAGGGGAAGACAGGATCTCCAACGAACTACTGAAAAATACAATTAATGACATACTCATACCATTAACTCAAGTGTTTAATAAGATCCTTAGAGAGGAAACAATCCCCACGCAGTGGTTTAAATCAATCATAATACTCATTCATAAAAAAGATAAAAACGAAATCAATAACTACAGACCCATAAGTCTCATGAGCAATATTTACAAGATATTTTCAAAAGTGCTACCGGGCAGAATCAGCAAGAAATTGGACGAACAGCAACCATGCGAACAACCTGGATTCCGCAGCGACTTCTCAACAATAAACCACATGCATGTGCTAAAACAAATAATGGAAAAGTATAATGAACATGGTCTAACATACTACATCGGCTTTGTAGACTATAATAAAGCCTTCGATAGCATATACCACAAATCAATCTACAGGTACAAGAACAGGGAATCGAGACGAAATACATACGTTTAATCGAAAAGATTTACACCAACAGCACTGCAAAGATCCATCTGGAAACCCACGGAGAAGAATTTCCAATACAAAGAGGAGTACGGCAAGGAGACTCTCTCTCGCTCTCGCTAAAAATTAGGGATGTACCGACTAGTCGCCGACTAGTCGGGAAAACCGACTATCCGGCCTGATTTGTAGTCGGCGATTAGTCGGCGACTAGTCGGCAAAAATGGCCGATTAGTCGGCACTTTATAAGTGACAGAAAAACAGGGCAAAAATAAATAAACAGTACATATTTTCATAAGCTTTTTACCTATTTTACCCAAATTTTTATTTCGGGTGCTTACGAAAACTTTTGTTCGAAATTATTGACCTTAGGTTATTTTTGTTAAATTTTTTAGCATTACTATATGATAAATAACGCGACAAAAGGGGTAAAACGATTGTTTTTTTAGTGCATTTGAACCGATTTTAGACCAAAGTAATGATCTGGCCGACTAGCCGACTAGTCGGCCGACTAATCGGCCATCCGAGCGCCGATTAGTCGGCTAGTCGGCTAGTCGGCCAAATCAATAGTCGGTACATCACTACTAAAAATATTTTCAGCGGTACTCGAAAACGTATTCAGAAACCTTGACTGGGACCGCTATGGATTAAATATCAACGGATCAAAACTGACACACTTGAGATTCGCGGACGACCTTGTCTTATTTGCAACCGATCCCAAGTCACTCCAAAACATGCTCATCCAGCTCACAGATGAAAGCGAAAAGGTTGGCCTTTCGATGAACACATCCAAAACAAAGGTAATAATGACTAACAGTCAAAATAAGAACACCATTTCAGTGAGAGATCAAGAAATAGAATATGTTGACACCTATATCTACCTAGGGCAACTTACATCGCCAAATCAACAACAGTCAGGATCACAAACAGCTGGTCCAGATATTGGTCCCTACAAGAGATAATGAAGTCAAAATCCATGCCTATCTCTGAAAAAAGGAAAGTTTACAATTCATGCATACTCCCAGTACTTACACATGGGTGTGAGACCTGGACCCTAACAAAACAAAATCACCAGAAAGTAAAAGTATGCCAACAAAGTATGGAAAGAAGCATGCTGAACATAAAACTGAAAGATAGATGCAAACTAAAAGACATTAGAAAGACTACTAAGGTGATGGATGTCACACGAAGGATCACAAAACAGAAATGGAGATGGACGGGGCATATGATGCGATCAAATAAAGAAAAATGGACCAGAGATGTCACCTAGTGGTACCCAAGAGAAAAAGGGAGAAGCAGAGGTAGACCACACAAAAGATGGGAGGACAACTTTCCCAAAAACTGGAGGAGAATATCCAAAAACCGCCAGGAATGGCGAAATATGGAGGAGGCCCATGCCAATGGCAGCCTGACAGAATAAAACAAATATTTTAACTGTATCACTTTATTATGATGTCAGCGAATAAAGGCTATATTATTATTACATATATATCGTTGTCTGAGTACCCACAACACAAACCTTCTTGAGCTTACCGTGGGGCTTAGTCAATTTGTGTAAAAATACCCTATAATATTTATTTATTTATTTCATCTATGGGTATTAGGATAACATTTTGTGTTTGTGTACGAACACTAAAATGTATTTAAATTTGTTCTATTTTGACACCAAATAAACTTTTTTCTATTCTATTCTATTCTAAAAAATTAAAGTAAATTAAATAAATTACTTCAACAAATAATTACTTCAAGGTGTCCTTTTCCTTTGACGTAATAAACAATTTTATTTTATTTTATTTATTTTATTTTATTCGGGATGCTTACTGCCTAATATACATAGGTTAATAGACTTATCTACTATATGCAAATTACAAGCTTCCACATATACAGGCAGATTTTTGGGTCGTGATCCAAAACCACTTTTTCTGACTCTGTAAATGATCCTCATTATCATATGGTAGAATTTGATTGAAAGATAATTAGTTTAAATTTTCTTATTTTTCAAGTGAAATTAATCTTACACTAAGTAATCATGGTCACCCTATGACTTCTGACATACGTTGTATGGAAAACGACAAGACGTCACATTGAGTAGGGTGACCAAATTGTATGCATATATGTTTTTTTCTACTTGTCATCTGAAAAATAATCATCATTATTGGTGATAAACAATAATTAACAACATCATTAGGCTCATCTTTGAATTCTGTATGATGTCTTGTTCTCTTGCTACACGACCCCGAAATCACCCTGTATAATGCTAGATAATGCTAGTGCAAAGAAAGTTCATTCAGTCAAGCAAGCAAGTGCAAAGAAATTTCATTCAGTCTGTTCACTGCGTGGAACATGGGGTTTAATATAGTGTTGGTTGCTATAGATGACATGCTCCGGTTAAACACAGCGGCCGGAGACGGGGCGAGTGACGAGGGTGACCGGCTATTGGGTGAGTACTTAGATGGAATTAATTCTCTATGCTAAAAATAAATTCAAACTTCACCATATCACGGCAGCGTTCCGACCCTGGACGAGATCTGCTGCACGAGGCATGACACGGAGAGAGAATTAATTATGATTAATGATTTTTAGGGTTGGCCACAGCCGACTGTGACTCTCTGAAGGTTAAGAATCGATTTCCATATATAGGGGGGGGGGGGGGGGGGATTTTCATATACTCACACACTTTTTTATTTTTTATCCTACCGATGACCACCTGTACTCTCAAAGGTTCTAATTTTAAATTCGCGATATATTTAGCTTAAATTGCTTTGTTAATTTGTGTTTCAGTGCCCGACGCCCGCGCCAGGGAACAGCTCGCCATGGCTTGTTCCGTGGTGCTCGAGCGCCTCCGCGGCGAACCGACTGTTCACAGTGGAGACAAACCATACGCCTGCGATCACTGTGGCAAGCGTTTCGAAAACAAGTCTATTTTAAGGAAACACATACAAATTACTCACTCATCTAGTGGACCTAAAGAATTCGCTTGTGCATTTTGTAGTTCTCCATTCCAAACTGAATCACTTTTGTTAGAGCACGAGAGAATTGAACATGGTGTTACAGATTTCGTGTGTTCCGAATGTGAGTATACAACGATTTACAAGAGAAGTTTTCACGCTCATTTAAAAACTCACACTGAAGACAAACTTTATAATTGTACTTCCTATAGTTACAAAAGTCCGCGTAAAAGTGATTTACACAATCACCTTGCGATACACACTGGTGACAAGACACACAAGAGGGCACACAACAGAGAGAAACCTTTTCATAAATGTAGTTACTGCAGTTACCAATCTCGTCACAAAGGTCACCTACAATGGCACATAAGAACACACACTGGCGAGAAGCCTTATACTTGTAACTACTGTGATAAAAAATTTAATCGGAAATCATACTTACAAATACACCAGATGATACATACTGGGTCGAAGCCATTTCAATGTAGTCACTGTGATTACAAATGCCGTGATAAATCAAACCTACAACGTCACCTACTATGTCATATAAGAAGAAAAACTGGCGAATCTCGCGAGAAGCCTTATACTTGTAACTACTGTGATAAAAAATGCAGTCGCAAATCACACTTACAATTACACCAGATGATACACACTGGGGCAAAGCCATTTAAATGTAGCGAGTGCGACTACAGCTGCAGGCAGAAAGGAAACTTGCTAATACACCAGAGGATGCACACTGGTGAGAAGCCATACACATGTAGTTATTGCGGCTTCAAATGCAGTCAATGGGCAACCTTACGAAATCACGAAACGACACATACTGGCGAGAAACCTTTTCTGTGTCCCCACTGTGATTACAAATTTAGTCGGAAATCATATTTGACAAAGCACCAGAAGAGGATACACAGTGGAGAACAGCGTCATTAATTTTGTAGATAAAAACTATAAAGAGTACATAATTTGTTTGTGACGCCACATGCTGATGTTTCATATAAATCCCATAGTAGCACATAGTTTTGACAGTTCTAAAAAAGAAACTGATTTGACTAGTAGTCAAATACCCTGTTGTACGCGAACGAGATCGCGGATGAAGACTAGAATAATGAATGAATGAATAATAAATTAATATCAGAAGCACATTATTGTTCTTTAACTTAAATTACCTATCCTTAGTAATTTGTTTAAGGTGCAGGGGGCCAATTTCGACTGCGGGAAATTTCAACTAATCGGTTTTTCGCTATCTGGACATATGTAATATGGCACTCTAGTCAATAATAATAAACCTGGAAAGAGCAATAATGACGGGCAAAGTCGAAGGCACGAGACCTCAGGGCTCTCCTCCTACTAGATGGTGTGCTCAAATTACGGCACCTATGCAATTAAAACTGCACGAGGCCATGCGCTTGGCGGGGAACAGAACCCTATGGAGGAACCTGGTCTTCAACAGAAGGACATGATGTCACGATCCTCAATATTGAGGGACCGACTGAAGAAGTCAATAATGTAAAACATGGAAAATGTTTCGATTAGTTGAAATATCCCGCAGTCTAAATTGTCCCCCTGCACTTTATCTAATTATCTTAAAACTTGGCATCCATTCAAATCTTAATATTACAGGGTGTTTATTTGCCCCTGCATTTACGGGCTGAATGTATAGGTCATACTGAGCAACTTTTACTATGGAACCAACCCCGAAATCGCGAAAGAAAAATTTATTCTCCCATAGAAAATGTCAAGGTCAGACAACAATGTATGAAACGGCCAATTTTTTTCGTGATTTCGGGGTTGGTGGTTGGTAAATGTTGCTCAGTATCACCTATATATTCACACCGAATATATTGCAGGTGACTAAATAAACACCAATGTCCTTGTAATATGGAACCGATAGTAATATTTTTTCGTCAAATAGACGATTTCGTCACTTATTTTTAAAACGCTTTAGGGTGGAATCACATGTGTCAGCATCGAGTCGCATTTTGTCGCAAGATACGTACGCATGCTTTCAGCTTCCTGATGCGTACGCTTCTTCATACTGACGAGCGATTTCTCATATATAAAATGCGGCTCGATGCTGACACATGTGATTCCACCCTTAGGGCGATTTCAGATTTTTTAGGGCGTTTTATACGAGCGTACGCGAACGCGCGTATAGATCAAATGTAGGTAAAAGTAACGCGCGTGTAAGCTCGTAATCAGGCCTATGGAACTCTCCGCGCGAGCTCGTATTTATACCTACGAGTCTGTTACCGTTCACGGTAGACAAGCAAGCCAGTTGGTTGCCACATACGCTCACGCACGTACGTCACCGCGCGCCGCACTGTCAATTTTTACGATATAGTCGCACCAATAAAAGTCTGCAGCGGATTTGATAGCCCACGCAGTGTAAGTGTTATTTATACGTCATAATTTCATAGAAGTTTGACGTTTAAAATGACACTTGCACTGCGTGGGCTATCAAAATCGCTGCAGACTTTTTACGGTCTAACTCTAGTTACAAGCTACGTAGGTACTATTGAATTTCTTTTATTAAACATGTAATGTTTATTACGACAAATGTATAGTTTAGATATCTATCTATTTGAAATAGGGAGCAAATTTTTAATTTATTTTGGTGAATGTTTATTTTAACGACAGTAAGTTAACTTTACACCGGGAAGTACTTACCTACCTATTCACTTATAATTAATTGGCTGTATTCATGGGTTCTCTATTATTTTTCTTTACTGTGTAACATTAATCTCTATCTGGTTTTAATATACACGAAGTTTTAAAACTAATTCTTGCTGGGATCATTTCGCAGTTTATAAAACGGCGTAAACACTGCGGTTACTGCAGGGACATATGACCTTTTAAAATGAGTATTTCGCAAACACTAACGCATAAACGCAATGTTAGGTACCTATTATAATTTAAGATTTAGCTTTCCTTTTATTTCACTCCGCTGTTTAGGTATTTATTTACCATTTCTAAGCGTCAGCAACCCTAGCGTTGTGCCGGTGCGCGCGGTGCGGGGAGCGGCGCGCTGAAGGTCACTCCAGTGTATTTTTGTGTAGGTATCAAAACGGTAGGTATTTGCGTTTTATTTGAGAGATAAGTATCTGTTCGTAAGAACTATTATATAATCTGTCGTAACGCCCAAAGAGAATATAACCACTACGTTTTAACGCCAATTGATACGACCGTAGGTATACGCTAGTCTTAAACCGCCCTTATGCCAAACCAATGCGCGTAGTAGAACGGGATCGGTTAAAGTCAGTATTTTGTGTACAGTCAACTGTAAAAATATGGGTGTACAAATCATCTCAAAAATATGTCCCATAACTCTTATGTCAGTGAATTAAGAACTATTGGACATATTTTTGAGTAAGTTGTTTACACCCATATGCCATGTTTACAGTTGACCGTACCAGGTATGTTTCCGTACAAATACCCAGCTGGATGCTAAATTTCTACTACGACCTCTGAATATGGGTCAGGGCGCGTAGCCAACGTGCCAATCGCCGTTAATCGATTAAGCCATGCGTAATTGAAGTAATTTCCGCTCAAGCGTTGTTGCTGAGTGAATTCCATGAATATATAATAAGGGCCACTTGCACCATTTCACTAATCCGGGGTTAACCGGTTAAACCTGGAGTTACCATGGATACCAGTAAAATTTGACACTGGGTTAACGGTTTAAACGCTTAACCCCGGGTTAGTGGGATGGTGCAAGTGGCGCTAAGTTGTGTAAGAGCGTCGCAGTACTGGTGTCTACTCTGTGGCGCCGCTCGACGACAACATGTCGCCGACGTGACGGCCCGGGACGGTCGATAGAGAGGGTGCTATGCCTCAGTGAGTGTGGAGCAATGGTAAGGTAAAGAAGTAGATTAGAATAACACTTTTTATTGAAGGATAGATATTAATTAATTTACAATAAATTCTAGTAATTATAGTGGAATACAAAGTCACTCTTTACCAAGAAAAAGAAGTCCATTGAATTCACAATAAATAGGTACAGCTGCGTCAAATAAGCTTTAACGTAAAAAAGAATGTAACCTTTCTACCAGTCCCCAACTTCGCCTAGTAATATTTTTAATTAAATTTACTTCTAGTCCTAAATGTTGAAGTACTAAACGGCCATGATAAATGTCATACTGAAATTATAAATTATGTTATGGCGAAGTTATGTACTAAAGGCGAATTAAGGGTACCTCAATATCACAATTACAGCGATAACATTAGTACAAGGGAGTGCGCGTGAGCTGTAGGGGGCAGCACAGGAGCCCCCTGCTTATTGCAATTAAGAGTCAATGTCAGGTTTAAGGTTCTGATTTACGTTAAAAAACGCTATACCCTCCAACATGAACGTTCCCTATAAGGCTTCTCTCTCGTGTGTTTCATCTAGTGTCTTCGCAGTTGCTGTTTCAGGCTACTCTTGTACTCGCTATTGCTACGTTTTTGGGCTTCGTCCCTGTATGCGTCTTCTGATGACATCGTAGATATGATTTAAAGTAGCATTTGAAATCACACAGGCTACATTGAAAAGGTTATAGGTTATTAGGTTAAAGGTATATAGTAAACCAGTATGTATAATTTCGTGTTTCCGTAAGCTTGTACTACGATGACCATGACTGCATGTGTACGGCTTCTCTCCAGTGTGTATTCTTTGGTGTGTGGTAGTTGGTATCTATGGGCCACTAGTTGCCTGAAATAAAGTTTTCAATTTCAGTAATTTGCTCCGTGATCCGTGAAATGGCTTCGCCCCAGTATGTGTTTTCAGGTGTTCTGATAAGCGTGTTTTTCGGCTGCATTTGTAATCACATCACAGTAGCTGCACGTAAAAGGCTTCTCGCCAGTATGTCTCCTTTCGTGGTTTCGTATAGTTGTCCTATCACTGCACTTGTAGTCACAATGGCTACATTTGTACGGCTTCTCTCCAGTGTGTTTCCTTTGATGTAATCGCAAGGTTGCTTTCCGACTGCACCTGTAGTCGCAATTATTACATTGAAATGGTTTCGCCCCAGTGTGTGTCATCAGGTGATTTTTTAAGGTTGTTTTCTTAATGCATTTGTATTCACAGTGGCTACACTGAAAAGGCTTCTCGCCAGTATGTATCATTTCGTGTTCTCGTATGTTTCGACTAGTACTGCACTTGAAGTCACAATGACTACATTTGTGCGGCTTCGTGTGAGTTCTTAGATGAGTTTGTAAGTTTGGCCTTTTATCGGATTTGTAATCACAGTAACTACATTGATACAATATCTTGTTTCCTATGTGTACCTTTTTATATCTTCGTTTGTGGGTCTTCTGGTGACGTCGCAGGTTTGATTCAATACTGCATTTGAAATCACATTTGTTACACCTAAAAGGTTTCTCTCGAGTGTCTCCCGCCTGGTGTGTGTGTAAAGCACTTTTAAACTGAGTAGTGTAACTACAGTGGCTACAATTAAAAACGCTGTCCCCAGAGTGACTCTTTAAATGAGTCTGTAAACTTTTCTTGGACTTTGTTGTATACCCACAGTCATCACAGATAAAATTTGTACACTCATATTCGCTTTTTTCATGCTTTAATACAAGCGATTCAGTTTGAAATGTAGAACTACGTATAGTTTTTTTTAACCCGGTAGACAAGTGCCTTTTTTGTATGCGTTTTCTTAAAATATGCTTGTTTCTGAGATGCTTGCCACAGCAGCGTTCGCAGTCGTATGTTTCTACTCCACTGTGAAAAATCGCGTCGCTAGGGAGGCGCTCGAGCACCACAAAACAATCCATCGCGAGCTGTTCCCTGGCGCGGGCGTCGCTGCCCTCTGAACACACTGAAACAAATTAAAACAATTTAAACTGATTCTAACGCGAGTCATTTAGAGGCAGTTTTCATTACCTCGTGCCGCCCAATGTACATTAGGATATACACTTAGTTTCAATGGAATGTCAACCTTAATTAAAAACAAAAGTAGGTAGCATTTCATTTGTCTTGTAATATTTCCGAACAAATGAAATTCAACCTAATTGAAAATACAACAAGATTCTAACTTCCTTGGCTATAATTTTGTATGGTGGGCGGCACGAGGCTGCGACAAAACAAATCTCTCTAAATCAAATCTAAGTGCTGGAACAATTTGCCGTCATCAGTATTATTATTATGTGTCTTTTCCATATCTCGGGACCATGGGGTCCCGGACCTTTGGGAGGCGTCCGTGGGGCCGAAGCCAACAGCGCAGACAATTTAATCTAAAAGCAAGGGATACACATGGCGGATACCATCCCCGAGTGCACAATAGGATACATCCGGAGATGGTCTCCGCCAGCTGCAAAGACTATTGCAGTGCAGCACTTTTGTGCTGCGATAGGATCTATTATAGGTGTGGCTTGTATCGTACTATGTGCAGCAGTATCGTAGTGTCGCAGTACTCACCCGACACGCAGTCCTCGTCACTCGCCGCGTCCGACACCTCCGACTTGACTGCCCGCTCCTCTACTACAACAACAACTCTACTTCAGACTATGTCTTACATTACAGCACAGTTGTATTTAAAATGAAATAGTATAAAAGACTCTAATTTGCGAGCGTGTATTACTCAAATAGGTTTAGTTATATTTGGACAAAAATAATGCTTGAATCAAGGCATTTTTATGCAACACACGGTGAAGGAAGCATCGTGAGGAAACTGGACTATTCCCGAATATGACCTATTTTTTCATATGGGCTGGAAAGTCAGATGGCCGTCGTTTTCGTAAAAACTAGTGCCTACGCGAATTCTTGGGATTAACTGCCTAGCGGACCCCAGGCTGAGTATTCACTTTTCTATACAGCTAGTATGGCGACGTGGGTACTTAAGTTAAGAGCGTATTTAACTTTAGCTTGGGCACTTACTGTATAATGGATCTTAAGTTTAACAATGTCTCATTCATCACATAATCTAAAGATTCTAAAGTGTAATTTCTATGGAACTTGCTGTCATAGCATTGTTAGTAGCTCGGCATACATCAAAGACCGTCTATGACTAAAATGCACTACTTCTCTACCTTTGACGCTCGCTGCCTGTATCCACGCCTGCAGCTCCGCCTGGCTGTGCTCTACTTGCAGCTTGAAGTGGCTCGCGTCTCGCAGGCGGCCCACGCACGCCGAGCAGATGCCGCACGAGCCCGAGCCGCCCACTACCAGCTGCATGTTAAATAATCATTCACACTCATTTATTTATATTTATTTATTTAAGCCTCTATTTTTCCTTAAATAGTTTTCATAATAAAAGTTTTCTAATATATTGTTGTTAATTTTACTATATCAAGGACCCCTGTTGGGTATAGGCCTCCTCCATATCTTTCCACCTTTCTCTGTCTTTAGCCTTGATTAGCCAATTTTCTCCACTCATTTACTAGTATTAAATTAGACACCATGCTATCCTAACACTATTTCTAACAATAACATCCATCTTTAACTGTACGAAATTTCAACCTTTTTAACGCCAAACGGCGCATCCATTTGCCGTGCCACTGACGCCACGGGGGTAAATTGGGTAAAATTTAGTTTTGTGAATAAATAATGCCAACCTAAAAGTGGGGTGTTTCTCAGTAGATTTTCATCAAAAAACTATCGACGTCAAATGCCATCTTAGGCGTCGTTGTCACGATTGTACGTTGACATCAATTGCCGTCTGTGGCGTTCAAAAGGAAGTTTGTGAACGTTTTGCTACATTAACAAGAATGTCGTACTTACATTTATGTCAAAGCACCCTTTGATCATGTCGGCATATATCTCCGTCATGCCGAGATGTGTGTACGGCGTCGTCAGATCCTTGTCCGGAGCACGCCGCAGGCAGCAGCGACACGCATGCATCACGTCCATCACTGCAACTGCTACGTTGTTATTATGTATGTACTCGCTAATCGAAACAAGTAGCCCTTCGTCTGATAAACTACCACAGCGGGAATGTCTATAAATAAAATTCAATTAACATAAAGTTAAAATTTTAATCACTCTTAAGTGATTTAGCCGCGTACCAATCACGTACAAGCGAGTGTCAAAAGTAAATAAAACGAAATTAATTATGCTTTGCTTCCGATTCGTGATTGTTTTCATTAACAAGCTAACCTCAAAACTCAAATAGAGTTAGACACATTTGACAGATACCACAGACAAAGACTTGACATTTAAGCAATTTCCAGACGATCAATTTTATAAACAATCTGATTAAATTGTCAGCTTAATTGTGGGATGTGAAAACAAAACCACAGAATAATTAATATAGCTGGTCAAGCAAATCTTGTCAGTAGAAAAAGGCGCGAAATTCAAATTTTCTATGGGACAATAACCCTTCGCGCCTACATTTTTTAATTTTGCCGCCTTTTTCTACAGACAAGATTTGCTTGACCAGCTATAGTACTACCGTACAGAAAGGAAACTTCCTACAAAAACGAAGTTTGACAGTGGTTCAGGGTCGAATCATGCTGTTCCTTTCTAATATATGGCACTATCCCTTTCGGCTATTTAAGGTTGTCAAAAATCAAGTGATTATCTTATCTGTGGTTGTGCACGCAAAAGGGAGTCAAGTGGTGCCAACCCTAATAAGTGCTCGGAGCAATGCTGAGCCGAGCGGAGCCGAGTTTGACCGAAGTCAGGAGTTTCGCACCCCTGCTAGTACTACCGTACAAAAATTACACTTCCAACGAAACCGAAGTTTGACAGCGATTTTATTTGTTGCCTTAATCCATACCATAGAATAAATAATAGTACTACCGTACAGAAAGGACACTTCCTAAAAAACCGAAGTTTGACAGCGATTCAGGGACGAATCATGCTATCCCTTTCTAATGTATGGCACTATTCTTTTCGGCTATTTAGGGTTGTCAAAATTCAAGCCATTATCTTATCCGTGGTCGTGCACGCAAAGGGACGTCAAGTGGTGCCAACCCTAAAAATTGGTCGGAGCAATGCTGAGCCGAACGGAGCCGATAATGCCCGATAACAGCATACATAAGCAGAGGTCAACCCAGAATCTTGGTTAATCAATTACCAATTTAAAAATGTTGGAATGGGAGTAGGTAATAAAATAATTGTAAATTATAAATGCATTTTTATTGATTTACCTATACATATTATAAGATTATAACACTTATAACCCATTATCCTTAACTCCGGGAGAGTGTGAAGGCTACTATTATTTTGAAGATCCAATGAATTTTCTTTCGTTCAAAGATTTTTCCCTCAGTAGTTTCATTATTTCGCAATATACACCGTGGGCTGGTAAAAGCAGACAGATTTTAACCACGCATTCCTGAGGTCATATGGAGCAAAAAATATTTTTCCTTTTTCTGCACACAATGCGCTATTTTTTGACACGAAACAAAACATGACAAGGAATAAGTAAAGTTTTATTTTATTTACAGATAAAAATTCCTCTGTTAGTATGTCTATACCAAGTGACATAGTGGCAGCGTCGCAGCCAAAAAGGCGTTTTTACTAATAGGGAATATTACGCGAAACTCTGCGTAGGTGGCGCCACTACCATTATCTGTCACAATCTGGGGGTCTACTGCGAAACAAGAAAATCGAAATTTCGTTATCTAATATCTCTATCACTCTTGCATATTCGAACGATAAAGAGGCAGATAACTACATTTCGATTTTCGCGTTTCCCGGTAGGCCCTTATTCACAAACCGCCTTGATGCATCAATGTTATATTTTATTGTCTGTGAAAACTTGTCAAAAAACAATTTAATGCACAGTATGTAAAAGTTACTCTATGAGTTTACTAGAGGCGGTAGTGCTGCATTCTGGCGGCAGAACATTGCAGTAATATCCCCTATTAGTAACTACAACTAGCAGTAGTAAACTCTTTATTGTACAAAAATACATAAAGATGACATACAATTAGTAAGAAGTACAAAGGCGAACTCGTCCCTTTTAGTTATTACAGAAACAAATTTTCACAATATTAATTTCATTTTTAACAAGCAGTAACGTCTGCGAATGATGCTATTAAGCTTAGAATAAATTTAAAAGTAGAAAAAATACTCGTACTCCGGTAGCCGTTTAAGAAGTATACGGTAGATGTCGCTATATGGTCCCCTAGACCCATATGGTGAAAAGATTCGCTGGCTAAGGATGAGGTCTTGGTGGCTCAGATGGCAGTGCGCTGGAGTATCGATCCAGAGGCCGCGAGTTCAAGTCTCACCCAAGACAGTAATTATTTCCACTTTTAAATTTTTTCACAATATTGTCCTTAGGTGATTTTATAATGCGTACTTTTGTTGACTTGCGTACTCAGTGGGTATGGCATATGGGTACGGGGCTACTCCTCACTATGTATTCTCTGGAGCCTAAGTAGTTGGAAATACTACATTTGTACAGCTTTTCTCCTGAATGTAACTAATAAATAAATAAATATTATAGGACATTTTTTACACAAATCGACAATGTATCTTTTGGTGATTGCGCAAGTCTACAGCCTGACGACACTTGTAGTGGCACATGCCACATTGTTTGGCTTCGCTGTAGTATGCATCTTCTGGTGTATTTTTAAATGAGATTTCCGATTGCATTTGTAGTCGCAATGACTACATGTGTACGGCTTCTCTCCACTGTGTATCCTTTGGTGTCTTAGCAAGTTTTCTGTCCGCCCACACCTGTAGTCGCATTCGCTACATTTAAATGGCTTCGAATCAGTATGTGTCATCAGGTGTTTTCGTAAGTTTGAACTCTGTCTGCATTTGTAATCACAGTGGCTACAATGAAAAGGCTTCTCGCCAGTATGTATCCTTTCGTGTTTTCGTAAGTCTGACATATTATTGCACTTGTAGTCGCAATTACTACATTTGTACGGCTTCTCTCCAGTGTGTATTCTTTGGTGAACTCGTAACAGGCGTTTTCGATTGCACCGGTAGTCGCAGTTGCTACATTGAAATGGCTTCGCGCCAGTATGTATCATCTGGTGTGCTTTTAAGTTTGATTTGTCACTGAATTTGCGATCACAGTAGGAACATGTAAAAGGCTTTTCGCCAGTGTGTGTCCTTTCGTGATTTTGTAACAAATAACGATCTCTGCACTTGTAGTCGCATTGACTACATTTATAACGCTGTTTTCCAGCGAGTATTATCTGGTGTTTCCGGCAGTGCGTCTTTTGATGACGTCGCAGGTTTGATTCAACGCTGCATTTGAAATCACAGTGACTACAGTTAAGATTATTCACTAAAGAATGGCTCTTTAAATGAGTCTCCAAATTTTGCTTGGAACTTGTTGTATACTCACATTCCGCACACATGAAATTTGTAACACTGTGTTCGCTTTTCTCGTGTTCTATTACAAGCAAATCGGTTTGAAACGTAGAACTACAAAAATCACAAGCAAATGGTTTTTTTTCGGTCGATAAATGACTGTGTTGAATGTGTTTTCTTAAAATAGACTTGTTCCTGAAACGTTCGTTACAGTATTCGCACGTGTATGGTTTGTCTCCTCTGTGAACAGTCGCGTCGTCGCGGAGGCGCTCGAGCACCACGGAACAAGCCATCGCGAGCTGGTTACTGGCGCGGGCGGCGTTGTCGTCCGAACACACTGAAACACAAATTAACAAAACAATTTAAACAGATTATAATATACGGGTTATAATTAATTATTCTACCCTGCGGTCGGAAAGCGTCATCTTTCTGAACACTGCGCTAAGCAAAGTTGCGCTTTTTTGTGCATCCTCGGTCACTACAGAGAGCGCTCCGCTCTCAGTCAATTGGTCAAATGAACTAGTTCGGTCTTTTAGTTCCTTTAATTCAGTTCGGTTGTTGAGAGCGGGGTCAGCTGGGAATGAACAGGAATCGGTTTTACATGTTTTTTTTTTTTTTTTTTACATTTATTAACTGAATATAATTTAGTTGTACGACACTATTATTATTATAATAATTAATAATATAAGCTTCGTTTCTCGCACATCTGTTCTAAAATTGACTATGTATAATTAGTATAATTATACGACACTATATACGACGATTAAGAATTTAAAAAAGCGGCCAAGTGCGAGTCGGACTCGCCCATGAAGGGTTCCGTAGCAGCAAGTAACATAATAAAATTGCGGTTTACGATTTATGACGTATTAAAAAAACTACTTACTAGATCTCGTTCAAACCATATCATTCTCTTATTTTAGAAGTTACAGGAGGGGGTGGCGGGGGGTGGGACACATTTTACCACTTTGGAAGTGTCTCTCGCGCAAACTATTCAGTTTAGAAAAAAATGATATTAGAAACCTCAATATCATTTTTGAAGACCTATCCATAAATACCCCACACGTATGGGCTTGATGAAAAAAAAATATTTAGTTTCAGTTCTAAGTATGGGGAACCCCCAGAATTTATTGTTTTTTTTTTCTATTTTTGTACTTTTGTACTTACCAAGTTTCAACAGTATAGTTCTTATAGTTTCTGAAAAAAGTGGCTGTGACATACACGGACAGACAGACAGACAGACATGACGAATCCATAAGGGTTCCGTTTGTGACATAGCTATGTCACCAGCGCGCCATGTCACCGCAGCGACGCGCCCTGTACGGAATCCGGCCACACCGACACGACGGCGCGGTGCGGGGCGCGACGGAGGGGAGCACCAACCGGCAGCTATATAACCGCGCGCAGCACTCAGTAGAGGACCCATGCCTTTAGGGTAATGAGAAATAGGGCCGGATTTTTCCGGCCGACTCAGATTTCTATGTTAAAAAAAAAAAAAAAAAAAAAAAAAGTAGAGGACCCATTCCGTCCCCGCCGCTTCTCGGCGACACACCTCTCCTAGTCCCTTCCTGCGGTCGCGGCCGGGGTGACAGATGTGCACCTAGGCCAGGCTGTTCCCTTCCATCACGGGCTGGAGCGGTCACCGCCCGCCAGTGAATCCTCATACGCAAGGCCTGTAGCGGACACCGCCGGCCGGCGTAGCCCCTGCCCTCAATCTAACCTTCCCGCCGACCACGATTACTTACACCTCTCCTAGCCCCTTTCTTGCGGTCGCGGCCGGGGTGACATATGTGCGCCTAGGCCAGGCTGTTCCCTTCCATCACGGGCTGGAGCGGTCACCGCCTGCCAGTGAATCCTCATACGCAGGGCCTGTAGCGGACGCCGCCGGCCGGCGTAACTCCTGTCCCCGATCGTCCCTATCACTCCCGCCTACCACGATCTAACCCGGAGCTAGGTTTGCGTGTAGATTACCTAGGGCACTCGCGTATCCCGCCGCTACTATAGGGAACCGGCCCACCGGGGCATAATAGTGATAAGTGTTAGCTATTAAGTGTTTTCAATAAACGGCATAAAGCCCCGTCTATACCAGTGTACTATCCGTGTTTGTGTTAACAACCCGTAAGTCCCCTTTCTCCCAAATCTGAGACTAGCTCGGTAAACCTCTCCAGCCTTCCAGGCCGAGGGGATATGTGACTCCTGCCCAAGCAGCACATCACACGTTTTTTGCCATTTGCCTACGGAACCCTAAAAACTTGACACAGAAGAGAATTTAAAAAAATACTAGTTTTTCCTTTATACTTTTCATGTCATTCTTTTATCTCGTTCACACTTGCGCCAGCGTCATTGTGACCCATTTCCTTCCACCTGTTTTCCGTTTCACTCAAGTCAATCAGCTCACTTTTCTCACTGAACTAAAGGACCTAAAGACCGATTCAGAGCGTGCAAAAAGATTTAGTTCCTTTCGGCCCTGGGACTTCATTCATTCTTAACAGTTCTTAGTTCATGACCGACACAAGCGTACATCCCGGTATTGGAAGCGCTACTGAAGGGTTATTAAATTAAGTAGTAGTTCATTATTTGAATGAACTGAAGTCTGATTTCCACATGAACTAGTGACTTGTATATGAAGCAGGTGGCACCCTAGAGGGCATAAAAGAAACAGAGGCAGGCAATTTAAAAGACGGTCCGATGAAATCGAAGACATGGCTGGAAGGACTAAAACATGGACCAGATTAGTGCAAAGTAAGGAAGAGTGGAGAAGATTGGGGGAGGCCTTTGCCCAAAGGCACACAGAATCGGTTATTGTAGATTAAGGAAAACTGTAGATATAGTATAAAAGTGTATTTCTGATATAAGGCTATAAATAACCTGCTTCATATTTAGCAGGTACTCACGCAACAGTGGCTCATCCTCGTCGCTCGCCCCGTCTCCGGCCGCCGTGTTTAACCGGAGCATGTCATCTAGAGCAAGCAACAGTATCAACACTATGTTAAACCCCGTGTAACTGGGACTGAGTGAAATTTCTTCTTTACAATAGTTTGAATAGTTGGTCATCATGAAAGGATTTTTTTAGTACCTACACTTGTTATCTAGAAGAAATTCATTTTACTTTTAAATTTCTTACTGTTCTTAAACAAATATGACTTCAAAACGCTGGTGGCCTAGCGGTAAGAGCGTGCGACTTGCAATCCGGAGGTCATGGGTACCCTGGCTTGTACCAATGAGTTTTTTGGAACTTATGTACGAAATATATTTTTTTTTATTTACCAGTCGCGTTTCGGTGAAGAAAACATCGTGAGGAAACCGGACTAATATCTATAAAAGCCTAGATTACTCTCTGGGTTGGAAGGTCAGATGGCAGTCACTTTCGTAGAAACTAGTGCCCACGCCAATTCCTGGGATTAGTTGCCAAGCGGACCCCAGGCTCCCATGAACCGTGCCAAAATACCGGGACAACGCGAGGAAGAAGACTGTTTTTAGAAAAATGATAATATTATAATTATATTTTATAAAATTCACAGATTTCGTGCCTCACACGACTATCGAGCACATTGGAAATGAATCTACGGAATTCGAAAAAATATTGTAGCTGAGCGACGAGAAAGTCTGGATAAGGAAAAAGTTACAAAATAAAACTACAACGTTGAATGATAATTATTTTATTCTTAGACTAACACAAGTATCCTGGACATAACGCATGTGAACAAACAAATTGCAAAATTTCCACACGCGTATCCAAGTTTGAATAATTGTCGCCGTGGCGCATAAGTATAGGTACATATTTCATTTTTCGATTAATAAGCAGGATATATTAATGTTCAAAGTACAAGAAAATTATTACACGGCAAATCCGTAGTCAACTCGAGAAGTGGTGATCGGCAGCGGCCCATTTGCTGCAAGATATGAAATTTTCTTGACAGCAGTTTGACGAGACGAGAGATGACCAAAACAGCGTGTGCCTATGTTGCACCAAACCTGAGTTCCGCTAGGTACAACCAGGGTTCAGCATCAGCTCTATCTTGGGTACTACTCTCCTAAGTGCTCATCGAGACGAGTCCGATGACCAAAACAGCGTGTGTTTATGTTGTATTAAACCCGAGCTCCACTAGGTACTGCCAGGGTTCAGCATCAGCTATCTCCCTCTCCCTCTCCCTCTCCCTCTCCCTCTCCCTCTCCCTCTATCTCTATTTCTATTTCCACCACCACAAGAATGCATAGATTGTCGAATAGTGCGTTATCTACGCCTGTCTCAAACAGGATAGATAGAGTTAGACCAAGAAAAATCTGCAGCGATTTTGAAAGCCCACGCAGTGCAAGTGTTATTCTGCCGTCATAATCCCGATAATTCACAACAAACACCGATAACGAACTCTGCGAAACATGAAGTCATAAATGTCCTGTGAAAAATGTCGTTCTGACTTTTTGACTATTTTAAGGTTAGGCTACAGGGCAAACCCTTAACCCGATCGTCTTTGTTTTAGGCTCAAATTGTAGCTGACTAAATTGTCCAGAGCCGTTTTTCTCAAATTTTTGATATCATTCTTGGTTTCCAAATTATCGAGCACCAAAATCAAAAATTCGGAAAAAAAATAATTTTATTTTCACTATTTCGACCATAACTTGTTTTGTTTTTGACTTTCTCGAATAATTATTTTTGCACCTTACAGCTCTCGTGATTATGCGTCTTTTGAGCCTATTTTTTAGTATCATATCTTCACAACTTTCCGAGATATAAGGGGATCGCACTTTTTCGTGAAATCGGACCGTATACTGGAGCGAACGAAAAGACATTTCCAATGTCAAAACATTCTATGTATATGTATTATTCTAATATTATTATATTGTTTAATACACTAGCAGCTGAAAGCTGATGCGTGTATATCACTGCACTTGTTTTTTTAACGATTAGTGTTCATTTTTTTTTGTTTAAGTGTTTGTCAAGTCTGTTTTTGAAACTATTCACTGAAGGAGCACATATCACTGTTTCTGGCAATTTATTCCACTCGCGTACGACGCGGTTTGATAGAAAGTGCTTCCTAGGATTGCTTGTGCTGGGAACTCGAATAATCTTTGAGCTGTGGCCTCTTAGACGATGATTCTTGCTCATAACAAACAGGTCCTTTAGTTCAGGTAAGTCATAATAGTCATGTATGATCTTGAATGTTTCAATGAGGTCACCACGCTTTCTTCTTCGCTCTAGGGTTGTCAAACCAAGATTGGCAAGCCTTTGGTCATATGGCTTATTACGTAATCCATATACCATCTTAGTTGCCCTGCGTTGCACCTTTTCAAGTAAAGCTATATCCTTCTGAAAGTATGGGCTCCAAATTTGGTAAGCATATTCAAGTAGAGGCCTTATGTACGGTAATAATATTCCTAATATCCGTCATGTGTGACATGATTTTAAGTAACTTCACTGGGTGATCAGTCTAATATTCACATTATTTATACAGATATTTAAAATCTTGGGATTAGTTGACAAGTGGACCCCAGGACAGACTCCCACAAGCCATGGCAATATGCCCGATAACGCAAGATCTTTTAGATAATGTAAATTTCGTCAGGCGTTGGTCTGACTTGTGTGACTAGAGTCACATCTTCTAAACCTAATAAACCTATCATCCAATTCAAACTCACGCAATATCTCATCAGGGGTGCCATCGTCATCCAGCGTCTCTAGCTTGACTGGGGGCTCTCCACCTGAAGCAAAGATACAAGATTATAAGCAACAGGCTAGTTAAGCCACAAGCTTCATTCATGCAAACCTAGTAACCATTACTGTGAACCAAATGTCATTTAGCAACCAAGGTGAGGGTTTGGAGCAAACAATGTGGTCTCGGAACACAATGTCAACAAATTTGACAAATTAAAACACTTATCATTCTTATCAATTACTCTAGCCATACTCTAAGTGTGTTCCGCGGAACCCTAGGGTTCCGCGACACCCCTGCAGGGGTTCCGCTCGGAATTTACAACACTATGCTTATTAGTAAAAAAACACACTTCTAAAAACTATTGTTTTATTGTAGGGTTGCATCAAGTATTTCGCTTTCCAAAAGGGTTCCGTCAAAAAAAAGATTGAGAACCACTGAATTACTCTATGTACTGATATAGGCAACATCAGTTGTGGTAACTGCCTGTCGGCTTATTAATGAAATGAAACTCTTTATTTCAGGCAACTAGTGGCCCATACATAAATACCTTAAAACTAGCATAGGTACATATTTTTTAAATCAATTTTCAAACACTACAAATCACATTATGGTAGTGATGCATTATGCAACCCCAGTGTCAGGGAGCCGGCCATGTAACCGCCGAAACACTAATGATTATTGTTATCCATTGCAGCACCTCTAGCACATCTTGCATCCGCGACTTAGACCGCGACTCGAGTCGACATTCCCGCGGCTGTCAAATCTGTCGATTTCCGTAGCACAACTTGTACCCGCGACTGCAACAGCCGCGTAGAGAACTCAAAGTCGCGGCGCGACTCATCAGTGTTCCCCGATAGAATCAAAGTCTAAACATAAATGCTATTTACATGTGACAACACTGAATCGGAAACAGGGTTGCGCTATTTCATTCGTTCTTTGGTGGTAAAAAATCTAGTTTATTGTCGATGGTTAAGTTTTTCCTGTCAAAGTCAAGGAACTTTCAAATTTTGTCAACATTTAATTACGAGAAAAACAATGAAAAAAATGTAAGTAATAGAGCCTTATATACTAAATTTTGATAATATTCCTTAAAATATATAATATATAGTTTATTAATTTCTGTTTAATAAACCTTTTAAATAAAATATTTTTGTAAATAACTATAATTAATGGAATTGCTATTATTGGTTTGGTTCTCATATTCCTGTTGTAAATTGTGTTTTTTTTTCAGAATAAGTCCAGCATTATCCTAGACACGATTGATATCCCAGCACCCAAAGGAAAATATTGTTAACAGGAATGTGCCAACGGGACCCGAAGTGGAGAGTCAGGAAAAGAAACACACTAGGCAAGCTTGTAGGTTTCAAACGCGGAGCTGTCCGTTTCTAAAGTCACTAAGATGTGAGAAGCGCTTTAGCTTTAAGAACACCACCGAGGAAGTGAACTATTATAATAACCATAATGGTTATGGCGTACCTATCTATAGTTCATTTTTTTTAGCATTAGAAATAAGGTAAACAATCTTGATGTGTCTTTTAATTGAAAAACACATTTTAAAAATAAGTTACAGCAAATATGTAACAATTATGAATCTAATACGATCATTTATATTTTTCTGCTTTCATAAGCAAATATTGTGCCAATAATGGATGGCATGTGTGTGTACTGTGTAACTGTTTATGATTTGACAAATTGATATGAAAAGCTTATTTCATAGTCCTCGATGAAGTCACGACCATATTTTATTTTTTTGTTTACAAACCAATTTTCTTTCCAGGGTGATATTTAATTGTCCTACGCCGCATGTCGAATAAAAAGGAAGAGAGAAAATACTTTTCAAGCGTAATAAAGAAGATTCTTACAATTTCTCTATTGTGGTTCTAGATGTTAATAATATATTAGGTTTAATAATAAGAAGGGCAATAAGTAATTATACAAATTATATTATTACATAATATATGAAACTTGTTTTTAAGTTATAATTATCATGAGTTCAGTTAAAAAAGTACAAGCAAACCACCCGCGAGAGCGAGTCGCGTTATAAAGTCGCGTAGACTTCAACTCGCGGATTGACATAAAGCCGAGAGAATATTTTGTCTCAAAATAGGCAGTTGTGCTACGGATTTTAGTTCAAAGTCGCGATCGTTGTCATTTTCTGACAGTGACACCTGATCGCGAGATTGTCGCGGCTCTCGCGCGTGAGTTGTGCTGCCAACACGCGACAAGCCGCCAAGTCGCGCCGATCTGTCTCTTCTCGCGCCTGTCGCGGCCAGTTGTGCTAGAGGTGCAGAGGAGTTGACTCACCTGATACAGGCTCACTGGTCCCATCTTCATCCTGCATTTCTGGATATTCTGGCTCGAATGCAGATTCTTCCTCTAGAGCAAACAAACACAACACATATCACATCATCTTCCTGTTAAATTTATGCTTAAAAGAAGTCCAATAACATCATTGGATATTGGGTAGTCAATTCTTAGCAGGAGTGAATGGGGAATGAGGTGCCACCTTAAATTGCAAAAATTGTGATTGTAAAATAGGTATTAAATGGACTTCTGTATACAACTCAAACAGAATGACTGAAATGTTTGATGTGTGGTGCTTCCCAACCTTTCATGCTCTCTCCCAGCAGCCGCGCCTGCAGCTCTTCCTGGCAGCGCAGCACTTGCAGCTTAAAGGCGCACGCTTCTCGCAGGCGGCCCACGCACGCCGAGCAGATGCCGCACGAGCCCGAGCCGCCAACTACCAGCTGCATGTTAAATAATCAATCAAGTTATAACCTAACCGTTAACTTAACGAAATTTTAAGTTGAAGAACGTTTTGCTACACTAACAAGAATGTTGTACTTACATGTATATCAAAGCACTCTTTGATCATGTCGGCATATAATTCCGTCATGCCGAGATGTGTATACGGCGTCGTCAGGTCCTTGTTTGGAGCCCGCCGCAGGCAGCAGCGACACGCGTGCGTCACGTCCATCACGACAACCGATATGTTGTTGCCGACGTTGCCGTTGTAAGTAGGTACGTGTAGCCCTTCCTCGTTTTTCCGTGCCTTCCTCTGACACTGACAAACTCCAACTCCAACAGCGGGAATTTATCTTTATGAAATAATTAATAAATTAACAGAATGTTAAAATACTAATCACCCTAAAGTGAAATAGCCGCGGACGAGTAGTATCAAAAGTAAATAAAACAAAATGAATCGTGCTATGCTTTCGTTTCGTGGTTGTTTTGATTTGATTAACAAGCTAACCTCAAATCAAATCCGGACAAATCATAGAAGGTAGGATCGTATAGAAGTGGTATACGCGTGCCACGGTGAGGGACAAAACATACGCAAATGCGACGCTGTGATTGGTCGAATTCATTTGTTGCCCACCATTATCCATACTAAAAAAAGATGGGGAACAAATAAAATGTGAGAATGTGACAAGGACAAACAATAATAGTTCTTTCGCTGCTACTCCTACTGAAAGATACATAAGACTATCCCGTTCTGTCAGTTACCCCCACCACTCATGCCAGATCCAGGTATATTCTAGATTCATGGGACAAATCCTTCAAAAAAAATATATACATTTGACGCATTTGACCACGGACCTAGAGAGTAAACCGGATAGTGTACATTAGCCAAAAAGTGTGTCCACATGAGAAGTCAAGGTGGGCCGTTGCATGGGTCCATAAGTCATATGTATGTGGGATATTAGGATAACATTGAATATATAGTTTGGCCAGGATCTTTTCTTATTCATGCATAGTTATATCAGTTATAAAGAATCATACTGTCTTTTCGCTGTACTAGTATTATGGCCTAAAAAGGGATGGATATAGTTTTTTTTCTCTTCTGTACAACGCTTCACACAACCTTAGGTACTTAATTTAGTTGTTCTAAAAACTGTTATTAATAGGCGTAGATGGGCGTTTTCAGAAATAAACATTGAAAACCTGATTCTTTCACATCAGTGGCCTATTTTATAAAGCTACAAGTTACAATTTACAAGCGGAAGTCTCTTTCTAACCCTATGTATTAGAACGAGACTTCCGCTTGTAAATTGTAACTTGTAGCTTTATAAAATAGGCCACTGGACGTTCTTGGGCTCATTCTACTCAGAATCGACAGCATTCTCCACCCCACCATTAAAAAAAGATGTCCCAAAATGTCCATTCCATTACGTCACGTTTTAGTATGAAATTTTTTTTCACTTGTATGTGCGTGACGTAGTGGAATGTACAATTTTCATACAAATTTTTGGGACATTTTATTTTATCATCAGAATTGAATATGCTAGTGATTCTGAGTTGAAAGAACCCAAAAACACCGGGATCTGTGAGAATCGGGTTTTCGATATTTATTTCTGAAAACGCCCAGATGCTGGACCACGAACATGGTCGATCCTCAGGAAGGTGGTCCGCCGTAACGTCTGTCAAGAATACAGGTATGAGTGAAAGAGATAGAGAGACAGATATGCTGACAGAACCAGTGTGCGAGACAATTTAAAAGGGCCCTGGTCCTGACCGTGTCTCCACATTAAAACAACTCACTGCAACTTGTATTAAAATAAATTTATTTCAGCTCCACCAAAACTTACATTTTTATATCATGACAACTCAATCTCTTCTACTATTTCTATTCCATTGTTTCCTATCATAGACAAGAGTACAGTAAAAAACCTAAAGAGTTTTAATATAAATATAACTTGTGTTCGGTTATGAACATGTTGGGGGCCTAGCCAAAAAACAACACTTACAATGTTAAAAATCAACAAAAATTAAACCTTAACTAACTTCAGCATTATCGCTAAATTATAAACAAATGAATAAAACAGTTTACCTAACTGTAATCTATTGGTAAGGGACACACCTTGGTAACACTCGTTTTAACAATGAAACCTTTTGCTGTTTTTACATGCAAGGCTCGAACCTTACCATCTTTACCAGGTTTAACATCAACAATTCGACCTACTGGCCAACACAACGGAGAGGTATTATCTTCCCTCAACAAAACTAAAGTGCCTATTTCTAGGTTGGGAGACCCATTTCTCCACTTTGGCCTACTCTGCAGCATAACCAAGTATTGCTTATGCCATTGCCGCCAAAAATGTTGCTGCAATTGAACACATTGTTTCCAAAAACTTAATGTACCTATATTTACATCTGTAATATCCGTTTCTGGATAAGAAGTCAGTGAACTACCAGTGAGAAAATGCCCAGGAGTTAAATAGGTCATATCACTAGGATCCCTAGACATAGGGGTCAACGGCCTAGAATTCAAAATGGCTTCGAATTGAACCAAAATCGTGTACATTTGCTCATAGGTAAACACCGTGTTACCAATTACACGTTTCATGTGATATTTAACACTTTTAATGCCAGTTTCCCACAAACCACCAAAAACTGGGGAATAAGAAGGAATGAAATGAAAGGATATTCTTTCAATACTAGAAAAGTCAACCACAGCTGATTGGTGATTAGCGGAATTTTGAAGGTCATACAATTCCTTAAGAACATTTTCCGCGCCCTTATAATAGGCTGCATTGTCACAATATATTTTAGTAGGTTTGTTTCTACGAGATATAAATCTTTTAAGACACCCTAAAAAAGTATCAGTTGTCATATCAGATGCCAATTCAATGTGAATGGCTTTTGTAACAAAGCATACAAAAATCACAACATAAGCCTTTGTGATCACAGGTTTCCTAATTCTAGTCTGCTTTACATAAAAAGGACCGGCATAGTCCGTGCCCACTATTTGAAATGGACGAGTCATATTTACACGATCAAGTGGTAGAGAACCCATTAATTGAGTAGCATTTTTTGCCTTAAGTCGAAAACATTTTATACATTTATACAAAACGGACTTTAGTTCTCTGTTGGCATTCAAAATCCAATATTTTTCATTTAGGGTACTCAATAACAAAGTAGCACCAGCATGTTTTAACCTCAAGTGTTCATTATGAATTATTATTTTTGTGACATGTGAACCTTTGGGCAATAACATCGGGTGCTTTTGGTCATAGGACAATCCTGCATTTTGCAATCTACCACCTACACGTAACAATCCCTCAGAATCAAGAAAAGGATGCAAACTGTTTAAGCCAGACTTTAATGGCAACTTATTATTTAAGTCTTCAATATCATTACAAAAGAACTTTCTTTGCTCACATTTAATTATCATGCGCAACGCAGAGTCTAATTCTTGGGGAGATAAATATCCCTGACGTTTGTTAATATTTACATTTTTGCAGTTAAATACAAATCTAAGGAGATAACCTACAATCCTTGTCAATTTGTTTATATTTGAATATTTCTGTATTAAAGCATCCATCGAGCTAGAACTTACATCTACACAAGTATGACAGGTTTCAGTTGTAGGTTTTAGCTCTGGTATATCGGATTTTAAAATGTCATGTTCTACAGGTTTATGATGGTAAGTAGGGTCAGACAAAAACTTTGGCCCATGCCACCAAATGTCACATTTTTCCAATAATTGGGGCTCTACACCACGAGATAATATATCTGCGGCATTATCATGCGTATTTACATAATGCCATTCAAAGTCGGAGGATAGCTTATTAATCTTATCAACTCTGTTACCTACATACACGTTAAGCTTTACTGGTAATGATTTTAACCAAGCTAGTAAAATCATGGAGTCACTATAAAGGTGAGCACTCACTGAGTATTTTAAGGACAGAGCATTGTACACCTTGCGAACTAGAATAGCAAGTAACAGGGCAGCATTCAGTTCCAATTTTGGGATG
The DNA here is from genome assembly GCF_910591565.1 of Cydia splendana. Lineage (NCBI taxonomy): Eukaryota > Metazoa > Arthropoda > Insecta > Lepidoptera > Tortricidae > Cydia > Cydia splendana. Next base: position 3,187,605 of record NC_085979.1, read on the forward strand.
GTCAAGGATTTAGCCTTAGGATTGATGCGCGTCTTCGAGCACAAAAGATTCACCGAAACCTTGTTGTCAGCATCAATGACACGTAAGTACAAACAACATCCATGAGCAGCATTAGAAGCATCAGAAAATCCCACTAATTCTAAGGATTGCGCTCCTTGAATATTGATATTCCTAGCGATCGAGATGCTAGACATTTGAACTAAGCTATTGGCAAAGTCAACCCATTTTTTGTTAAGACCTTGAGGTAAAACCTCATCCCATTTCAACGATTCAAACCAAACCTGTTGCATTAATATCTTTGCCTGCACTAACACAGGGCCACATAATCCTAAAGGATCAAAAAATTTACTTATGAAGCTAAGCATCTGACGCTTCGTGTACTTTTCTTGAACCTCTTTAACAAGACACTTCATGTCGAGAGTATCAGTAATGACGTCATTATGTCAATCCAAGAATTTTAACATATTCATTATTTTTATCAAAGCTCCTACTATCGAGTTGATGCAATTCAACCGGTATGTCGCTTAAAATTTCTTGGTTATTAGAACACCATTTGTGTAGAGACAGACTAGCGAACTTCATTAGCCCTATCAACTCCTTTTTCATCTGCGCAAGCTCATTCAAATCATTAGAACCACACTGAATATCATCAACATAACACGTGTGCTTCAACACGAACGAAGCCAAGGGATATTGACTTTCATACCTTCGGGCTAATTCTAACAAACACCTACATGCTAAGAACGCAGAATTCTTTAAACCATATGTAACTGTCTGCAACTGTACACATTTGACTGACTCGTCAGGAGAATCGCGCCACAAGATATTTTGCAAACAACGATACTTATCCTCAATCAAAATTTGGCGATACATAGCCTTTATATCACACAATAATACATACTTGAAAGTTCTGAACAAAATCAGAATTTCAAAGAGATCCTTTTGAACCACCGGACCATTTAACAAAATGTCATTTAAACATATACCATTTTTTGTGACAGCACCAGCGTCAAAAACAGCCCTAACTGGTGTTGTTTTACTGGAACTGATCACAGGGTGGTGGGGCAGAAACAGGACATTACCTGCACTTAAGTCATAATTAGACATGTCGAAATATTTAGCATGACCTTGGTCAATGTAATCCTGTATGAATTTTTTATACTTTTTACCCAACTCCAGATCGCGTGAAAACCGCTTTTCTAAATTGAAAAGTCGTTGCAAGGCACTACTAAAAGAATCACCTAAGTCAAAGTTGTCCAACTCAACCTTCACCGGCATGGCTACAGTAAACTTGTCATTTTCTAATTTAACTGACTCCTGAAAAATCTGTTCCGCCTGCCCAACCTCTGTACCGGTTTCCCTAATGATGTCAGGTACTTTTTCACAATCCCAAAATTTGGACATTATATCAACAATGTCTTCAGAAGGTTGACAATCGTTTGACAGCAAGCAAACCTCACTTTGTTTAACACATGGGAAAGGTGGTTGCAAATCATCCCTAGCTACATTAAAATCAACAGGATTACCTTTAGATGTAACACAATAGTTACTTATAGACTTCTTGCCAGCAGGAAAGGGCAGCGCCCCGCCTACAATATGACCGAACCTCGTCTTCACCAAATATGGACCCACAGGTGTCAGCTGCCGGCACACATACTGGAACGCCTGGAAAAAGACGTCGGCACCTAATAATAGTGAATTCTCATTTGATTCATTGAACTTCTCATCAGCCAACTGGGCATAGGATGGAATATCAAACTGAGACGTGTCAAATGTTTGCTGCGGAAGGGCACAAGTAATCTTCCTTGTCACACAGCATGACACATCAACTTTAAAATCACCCACGGTAGAGTAAATAACTAAATCAGCCTTTTGCGCAATATTATTGTCTCTTTCACACACACCAGTCACTACCTCATCAGTATCATATGTAGAGATACCTACTTCCTCAATCAGTTTTTCAGTGGCAAGATGTATCTGCGAGCAAGAGTCTAGAAGTGCTCTAGCATGAGTAAAGGTACCATCCTTTTTCTTCAACTTCACAATTATAGACGGAAGCAATACACTTGCATTCCGAGGTCTAGCAGACAAACTCACATTTATGGATGAGTCGGTAGGCAAGCAACCATCATTTGATTTGCTTTTATTATTTACATTCTGAGAGGGTTCATCAGCCAAGGAAACATTAGCTACCTTACCTTTGTTTGGCGAATGCAACAGAGTGTTGTGCAATTCATGACAAGTTGCACATTTCAATCTCATTAAACATCTACCTCGATGACCATTGAGACACAATTTACACAAATTGTTTGTATCAACAAACTCACATCGCTCTTTGTAAGGGAGCAACTTAAACTTGGCGCATTCATATATTTTATGAGAATCTTGGCAATACTTACATGAGACTCCAGTGGCAGCCGCTGCACTCACAACAGATTTCACCGGCTTCTTCGGCTCTTCCGTCATTGTGGCTTCCAACGCAATTGCTCTTTTTTCTAGGAAAGTAAGCAATTCACACAAGTTAGGAACCTCTTTCATATCACGCTCAAGATGAAATCCACGATAAGTGTAGGAATCAATCTTCCTAGACAAAATATTGACCAATATAGTATCCCAGAACTCAACTTTTTCATTCAAGTTTTTTAATGCTGCAAGATGCATATTTACAGTTGACACTATGGAACGCAGCCCAGAAGCTGTACATTTTGTCAAAACTGGCATGTCAATGATACTATTGACATGAAAATTTATAATTTTTGGAATGTTGTTGTACCTATCGTCAATGAGTTTTAAGGCTACCTCATAGTTTCCATTTGTAAGCATTAAATGCTTTATCAAATCTAAAGCTCCTCCTGCCAAAAACGACCGTAAATAGTACAGTTTTTCGCAGGAGCTCAATTTTGCATCCATATCAATGACAGCTTTGAACATATTTATAAATGGGTGATAGTCCATCACACTCTGGCCATCAAAAGTTTTAATATTAATGCACGGAAGTTTTTTAAATTTACCTGCTTCTAGTCCGGAAGATGTCGATATCTGTGCCGCAGGTGGTTCTGCAGGATGTAGGCGCGTATTTAACGTGGCAATACACAAATCGCATTTAGATTCGTACAATTCATACGACTCACCATCCTCAGGCTCAATAGCAAGGATTGCTCTATTGTACGCTTCGTAATCATTAAATGCTTTAATCACCCTTTCTTTTTTTTGAGCAAGCACTTCAAGTGTCGCTGTCGCGAATTCGTTTGAGGTACAAAATGTTTCTAACCTACTAATCGCCCCTTTTACATATCCCCGATTGGCCTTTAATTCCTTTAACTGAGCCATTTTGAACCTAAATAAGTTTGCGAACTTGTGCAGAACACTTGTATGACAATCTTCCAGCTTTCTATTGTTATGCTAACTATTAACTATATTAAATAAACAAGATTTACGTCCACCACAACACAACAAACAACACAAGGCGCCGGTGACCGGTGACAGTTCTGCGGTCGTTGACCCGTCGCGTTCGGATACTAGCAGGTGCTAGCAGCTCGTCCGAAGACTGTTCGCCGCAGGTCGCCTCACCGCGACGGAAACTATTAGAAACTATACACCAACACAGAAACCGCCTGATGTCGCCGCACGAACTGGCTCTGTAGAAAATCACGACGTTCCGAACAGACGAAATGCTCGTTCTTGTCTTGTTTAAGAATGAAGTCGTTCTCTTGAGAAGAACAACAGCTACTAAAAATTCATCATCGTTGATGTAGCTCTTGACTTCAAACTTTCCATCTTTATTTGCAAAATGCAATCTTCTTAAAACAGCTTGAAGGACCAATTGTATGTGCGAGACAATTTAAAAGGGCCCTGGTCCTGACCGTGTCTCCACATTAAAACAACTCACTGCAACTTGTATTAAAATAAATTTATTTCAGCTCCACCAAAACTTACATTTTTATATCATGACAACTCAATCTCTTCTACTATTTCTATTCCATTGTTTCCTATCATAGACAAGAGTACAGTAAAAAACCTAAAGAGTTTTAATATAAATATAACTTGTGTTCGGTTATGAACAACCAGAGGGTCTACCGCGAACCGCGTTCGACGTGTCGCCCCTCTGTCACACTTACGTACGAAAGTGCTACAAAGAGGCAACACGTCGAAAGCGGCTCGGGGTAGGCTCTCAGGACACCCCCACTGTCCTGAGAGCTTTTTACAGTCTTTGCCGCGTTAGGCCCCAGGCCCTTCATAGCAAGCACTAGCCGCCCCTTTCTCAGCACCCATCATATAGACTGCCGCTTAAAATATCTGGCCGCCCTAGGCCCGGGCCTACTCGGCCTTAGGGCAAATTCGCCACTGCCACAGGGTCGCGTGGGACCGCTACGCCCGTTTGCTATAGTTTTTAACTAGGACGCTTGTCACTGCAGCATAGACACCGAAGTTTGCATCGTTTGACGAGCATCTTTCTCTGTCTCTGTAATTACTCCTTTATAGGAGTAAAAGAGAAAGATGCCCGCAATTTGCGAACCTCGGTGTTCACGGTGGTAGGCCATCTGTGTGAAAAGAGAAGAGTCGTGAAATGAAAGAAACTAGTGATGTGCCGTTCCCAGTAAATTTTCCAAAGAGGGTAAATTCCCAGTAACGTTTCTGGTATCGTCCGAAAAGTCAGTAAATTACCATAAAGTTCTATTTTTCTTTTATTATCAATGTGTTTTTTTATTATTATAACAATGTATAAATGTGTCTGTAATGTTTAAGGCCTTTAGATTTCAATTTTGGCAATTATTTATTCTGTATTGGCTCTCATTTCACGAATTTAAACATTCCGAAATAAATACATACCTATTCATATAAACTTACTTTCAAGTACGTAATAAGAATTGTGTAACACTGATTCTCATCGTGCCGACATCATGGTCACCCTAATGAGTTTGACAATGTTGACTTGTATTTTTATCGCAAAATGTAATAATTGTGGCTTCCTTGTGAAACAATATTCCACAATTAGAAATTCTTTCACTCCTACAACCTTTAACGCAACATTTATTCACCATTTTTAAGATTTTTTTCATTCATGTGTTTTGATAACATGTCATCACACGTTAGGGATACCAATTAATATTCAAAGTTACTACAATGTCTACTATATCAAAATTAATGTTTTTTTTTGTTGTGCACATGCTTGGTTAAATCAGTTAATAATATTGACATCATAATTATTTACAAATTTCTTAAAAGATATCAGAACCTTACTCTAAATATAGCACTTAAATAATATAAGAAGGTATTTAACTTTAGTAGTATATTGATATAAATACTACCACAATAATATATTTTTAACATTGGCAACATGTGCGAGTGAGACACCGCGACCCACCTTTGCTATCTCAAGTGGACCGTTTTCTCTAGTCTGGTAAGAACGTCTTTCTGGCTCGGTGATAAGGTTAAATTTAGTATGGCAAAAAAAGTGACAGTTCACCCCATCTTATAACTTCATGATTCTTATATCTATGGATTGGATAACCAAACATACACACAGACAATCAATTTCAGAAAATCAAGTATGGAAGTCCCGTCTCTTAAAACGTAGTGATTACATTCTCTTTGGTGTCTATTTCAATATATTTTTTTGAGGGATTTTATATTGATATGAGGTTAGCTTGTTACTTGTTAATCAAAACAACCACGAAACAAAAGCAAAGCACGATTCATTTTGTTTTATTTACTTTTGATACTACTCGTCCGTTGTACCTACTTACAACGGCAACGTCGGCAACAACATATCGGTTGTGGTGATGGACGTGATGCATGCGTGTCGCTGCTGCCTGCGGTGTGCTCCGGACTTGGACCTGACGACGCCGTACACACATCTCGGCATGACGGAGATATATGCCGACATGATCAAAGAGTGCTTTGACATAAATGTAAGTACGACATTCTTGTTAGTGAGCGAAACGTAAAAAAACTTAAAATATTGCTCAGGTACAGATGGATGTTTTTGTTAGAAATAGTGTTAGGATAGCATCTACATCTAGGATAGCACGGTGTTTAATTTAATACTAGGGAATGTGTGTGAATGATTATTTAACATGCAGCTGGTGGTAGGCGGCTCGGGCTCGTGCGGCATCTGCTCGGCGTGCGTGGGCCGCCTGCGAGACGCGAGCGACTTCAAGCTGCAAGTGCAGCGCAGCCAGGCAGAGCTACAGGCGCGCACGCAGGCAGCGAGCGTCAAAGGTAGAGAAGCAGTGAATTTTAGTCATTCTGTTTGAGTTCTATAAAGGAGTCCATTAAATAACAATGTTCAACCAAAGTGTAAAAAGCAGGGATGTTGAATGAATGATGAAAAAAAAAACGAAACATATTTGAGCATGAATATAGGTGTGTTATATTTAATAAACCGACTTTTCTGGATCTAGACAATTTCGTTATAGGTAATGATGAAATGACCTAGCACTTACGCCGCTAAGGCGTTCCTGTACCAACATGTTCGACATCCGCATCTGCATATAATCAAAGTTTTGAAAAGATTATGAAAACTTTAATGTGTAGGAGCCACTAACAATGCTATGACAGCGATGTATGCAGCTCAGGTGCGCGCGATGCTTAGTATGCTTAGTTTGGGGCTAGGTTGATCTGTGTAAGAAAGATGTAAGTGTGTAAGAAAGTAAGATGTCCCTTAATATTTTATTATTTATTTTAAGTTGTGTTTGTTTGCTCTAGAGGAAGAATCTGCAGTTGAGTCAGATAATCCAGAAATACATGACAGAGACGGGACCAGTGAGCTTGTATTGGGTGAGTCTACTTCTCTGCAATGATTAATAATAATTTGTTCATTTATTTTTCTCTTTATTGCGCAAAAACAAGTAAAAAGTACGAAAAAGGACTTAATGCCTTCCAAGCGATGTGTCATACGTGCACAACTCTGGCGCTAGCGTCGCGCTTCCTGATTGGCCGCAGTTCTCATCCATCATTGGTTCCTTAGTGGCCAAGAATGTTGCCGGAGCGCGAACAGTATTTAATGGCAGGATAATGTGGAGTTCTTTTTGAGAGACTGGCCAGATGAGCCGAGACGAATGGAAGAAGAGCGGGAAGCCTTTGTGGACAGTAGCCTAAATAGTATTGAATATGCCGACAAGCAGTTACAACAGCTGATGTTGCCTGTATCAAAGAGAATTGATTGTAATAGAAAGGCAAAGTCTAAGAAAAAAAAGGTGCCCCTTGACATCCAAAACAGATGGCACTGTACTGCGCCATGTTTTGCGGTCATTGAATTGTCTAACATCATCTTTTGACAATCATAGTTACTGCAAAATGTATGGAGCTGTACAGCGCCATCTCATGAAGTACGAAATTGTATTACATTTTACGCATCTTACTCAATCAATGTATCTTTGCCTGTATCTAGCAATCATCAGATAACGTCTGAACTCTAAGGTGTTGCCATTGTGGGCCGAGACCACATCTACTGGCAGTTTGTTCCAAACCCTCACTATAAATAAATAAAATAAAAATAAAAAGCCTTTTATTTCCTTTTGTTATACATAAGTTTGTTAATATATTTTTGTTGATTTAATTTGTAGGAACCCGTTAGGTGAAGGCCTCTTCCAAAGATATCCATTTTTCACGGTCTTGTGCTATTCTTTTCCAATTTGGACCAGCAATTCTTTTCATGTCTTCCTCCCAGCGCATGTTTGGTTTGCCTTTTCGGCGCTTACCGTCTGGGCCTTTCCAGTTCGTGACTATGGCTGTCCATCTGTGGTCTTTAAGGCGAGCCACATGTCCAGCCCATCTCCATTTTAGCTTTCTAGCGTGTTCTAGAGCATCTATTGCTTTTATTGTTGCTTTTATTTTACTATGTCTTATCTTTTGTATCTTTTTTATGTTCAACATGCTTCGTTCCATTCCCCTCTGGCAAGTAATAATTTTATTTTTTATTTTTTCTGTGAACTTCCATGTCTGGCAAGCATATGTTAAGCTGGGGATGAGGCAGGTGTCCGTAGCCTTCTTTTTAAGAGTTATTGGCATGCTACTTTTAAATATTTCTTTATAAGACCAATATTTGTTCCATGTATTTTTGATTCTTCTGTCAACTTCTAGTTCATTGTTCTTGTTGTTGAAACCAATCTGCTTTCCTAAGTATATATAGCTTTCAACATAGTCTAATGGTTTGTTGTCTACAATGATATCTATTTGTTTTGAGTTGGTCATGGTTTTTGTTTTATTTATATTCATCTCCAGTCCTACTTGTTTGCTTGCATTTTGGAGACCATCTATCATGGGTTGCAGGTTTCGGGACGATTCCGCGAGCAGCACCAGGTCGTCTGCGAATCTGAGGTGGCTGAGATATTTCCCTTTGATAAATAGGCCTTGGTTTTTCCATTTTAAGCTGCATATGACGTTCTCTAGTACGGCAATGAAAATAGTTGGTGATAAGGGGTCACCTTGACGGACTCCTCTTTCCACTGGAAAGGCCGGACCCATGGTTTCCAGCTTCACTCTGCTGCTGCCTTTTTTGTAGATGTTTTTAAATATATTTATGTATCCACTTTCTATGCCTTGAGTTTTTAGAGTCGTCCATATGTTCTCGTGGGAAACTGTGTCAAACGCCTTTTGGTAGTCGATGAATGCAATGTATAATGGGCGTCGGAATTCTTGATACTTCTCGATTACAAGCTCTAAAGTGTGAATGTGGTCCATGGTCGAGAATCCTTTCCTGAAGCCAGCTTGTTCCACAGGTTGTTTCTTATCTAGTGTTGCACGTATTCTATTGTTAACAATTGTAGAGAAAAGTTTGTATGTTGCTGGTAACAAGCTAATGGGTCTGTAATTGCCTATGTCTTTAGGATCTCCCTTTTTATATAATAAAATAATGCTTGATTCTGACCATTGGATGGGCGTCTCCTGTGTTTCCAATATTTTATTGCATAGGACTGCTAGCGGTGCCGCTAAAATTTCCTGGGCGACCTTTATGGCTTCATTTGTGATACAGTCCGCTCCTGGGCTTTTGTCCGACTTTAGCTTACAGGTAGTTTCTATAATTTCCTTACAGTCTATTGGTGTTATAGGTGTTTTGTTTTCTTGGATAATTATTTCTTGATTGTGAAACTCTTCTTGTTTTTTTGTATCGCAATTTGCATATAAAGTCCGGTAGAAATCTGTTGCAATGTTTAATATTTCCCCGCGACCATGTTTGGTTCCATTTGATAACTTTAATCCGTCGATCCAAGTTCTTTTTGTTTGCAGTTCTTTGTATCCTTTTTTTAAGCTGCCTTTTTGTTTTAAGTGTTGCTCAAGTGTTGTAGATCTATGATTCTGGTAATCCGATTTAATATATTTGCTTGTTAGTTTGTACAAAGCTTTAAGTTCGTTTTTCATTGCTCTGGTTTTGTTTGCAGTTTTTTGTAGTTCTTGTTTCCGTTTCATCAAGTTCCTTGTGCGGTCTGACAGGATGTTGCGTCCCGGAGTCTCTCGAGTTGTACTACATGCGTTCTGTAGACTCTTTTGGATTGCAATTGTTAGTTTGTCGTGGAATTTTTGTACTGTGTCATTTATGTTGTATTTTTCCAAATTATATACATACTTTTCTAGGTTTTCCTTGTATTTTGATATTTCCTCTTCATTTTTGAGTGTACTAAAGTGTTTACTTTGGTATCTTGCTCTACTTTTAATTGGTTTTGTTAGTAGGAGTACTGCTCGAAGTGGTCTGTGGTCTGATGGATAAGTTATATTTAGTGTATCTATATTTTTGAAGTTTTTTGGTTGGTTGGACATTATGTAATCGATTTCATTTTTATATTGTCCATTTGGTGAGCACCAGGTCCATCGTCGTTTCGGTTTCTTCTTGTAGAAGGTATTGATGATAGCAAGATTGTTCTCTAAGGCAAATTCTATGAGTTTGTGTCCTCTGGCGTTTCTTTCTCCATATCCATGCTGTTTTGTTATAAGGGATTCATTTGTTTCAGGTTGACCGATTTTGGCATTGAAGTCTCCCATTAATACTAGATCTTTATGCGCCTGGTTAATTGCTTCTGATATAGTTTTGTAAAAATAGTTGATCTCTTCTTCTTGAGCTGCTTCAGTTGGGGCGTAGACCTGAATTATAGAAACACAGGCGTCTGGAAAATTCATGTTAAGTAAAACGACTCGTTCTGATAGGCCAATATAGCTTTCAATGTATTGTTTAAGGTGCGCCTTTATTATAAATCCAACTCCGTATTTACCTGGAGTTTGTCCGGTGTGGCATAGAATTAGATCTTCATGTTGTGCTATTTCATTTCCTAGGCGTCGCACTTCCGCCAATCCTATAATATCATATTTTATGTTTGCTAGGGATTCTTTTAGTTCTAGGAGTCTTTCGTGCGAAGACAGTGACCTTACATTATATGTTATTAAGTGTAATTGTTTTTCATTACTTTCGTTGGGGTCTGGGCATGTTGAATTCTTTGGAAGGTTTCGGTCTAAAACTTCCTCGGTGACCAACCGGCTTGGAAGTTGATCTGTTTGTTTGTGTTTTGATAAAATTAATTCTGGGTGTGTTTTATTACATTTATTTGTCTGTATATTTTGAGTTGTTGGTTTTAACTTCTTTGTAGTTTTAGTATTCCGGTTGCCTGTAGCTTTTAGTTTTTTGGAGAGCTGTTTGCTGCGTTAGTAGGCAAGATTCCTACAAAGTTATTTTTCTTAGATTGTTTAGCTGGCTGCGAGGATGTAGTTCTGCCTTGGCTTGCGCTAAAGTTGTTTGGTGGTGTTTGTGGTGGTGTTGATGGTGTCCTCTTTCTTTTTTCTTGTTTGTTGTCAGTATTTTCCTTGATGATTAGTTTATCGTATTTTATAATAGCAAATTTACCTGCTTTTCTAGCCTCTATCATTTTTGGGAATAGGGCGTTCCTCGCCTCTATAACTTCTTTGGTGAAGTCGTCCGTGATTTTGATATGTTTTGGGATATGTTTCTTGTTCTTTAAAAGTTCTAATTTTCGCCATCTTAGAGTTAGCGTAACTTTTATTGGACGTATTTTGCTATTATTAACAGGTTTTTTCCCTAGTCTTTCCATGTTACTAATCTCCCAAACGTCCCATTCATGGGATTGTATACCTTCATTGACGATGTTTAAAGTTTTCACTACTAGATCCATTAATTCACTGCTATTCCTTTCACTTTCTTCAACACCGTGGATTATTATATTATTTTTCCTCGAGTCTGCTTCTAAGGTCTGTATTTTTGACTTTAATGATTGGTTCTCTGTTTTTAATTGTTCAGTTTCGCAAGATATTTTTTCTAATTTCTCGTCTATTGTTGAGCTGATTGTTTTTTGTACCGTTGCGTTTATAGAGTCTGTTTGTATACGCAATTGCTCCAACATTTGGTTCCATAAAGATGTTGTTTGTTCATCCATGGTAGTTTTGCTGATTTTGGGCTGGCAACCTCGACTTGAAATGTCAGCTGTCGCTTGTCACTTGTTGCCGGAAGTTGAGGTAGTTTTAGGTTATCTTCGTGTAGTTATATTTATGTTTATTGCTAACGACAATTCACTTTTATTGCAGTTTTCGTTGTGATCCTTATCATTTATTCACTTTCCGCACTAATTTTGTGACACTGGCACTTTGTCCTCGTTGTGATGTATTCGTATCGTTCGCTCCGCGTCTTTTAGCACTTATTTCGAATTTATTTTACGAGCAGTTGACGAACGCGTATAGCTACCATGACAGTCGCAACCGGAAGTGCCTCACTATTTGTACACTAATGTACAGCAGTGGTAACTAGATTTGAATAACTTGTGCCCTAACTGGCCTGTTATACCGCCAGTTACTAAATAACTTGTATGTTTGCTGCAGGTGAAGAGCCCCCGGTCAAGCCAGACGTGGTGGATTATGATGGGACACCCAATGACATATTGCGTGAGTATTTAGTTATTTTAGTTAATCAAATTAATCAATTAATTAATTTGAGCATCAAGATACTAGCATTACAGAATTACTTAAAGATGTGTGCTACCCAATACCCATTGACACTTTATATGGAAATATATTATATAGAATATTTGTTTCAGATGAAGAGCTCATAATTAAGCCAGAAACAGTGGACGCAGATGAGACAAGTGATGAGATGTCGCGTAAGTACTAACTTGAATAGCAACGGTGTAATTAATTATTAGAGAATACACAAACTGTAGCATTGGGGAGGTTTTTCTCACCGGTGAACCAACTTACTATTCGTCATTGAACTAAAGTTGAACGTACCCACTTAACTTTAAGAGATATTCCGTTTCGTCTTCTCCAGGACTATTTAACAAATAGGAAACAGAGGGTGAAATTGGGTGACTCCAGTTGTACCAGTGAAGATGAAGACGTGACGTACGGTGTACCACAAGGATCTGTGCTTGGTCCAACGCTATTCCTAATCTATATCAATGACTTGTGTGACTTAAAGATCCCCCACGCAGATATATTTTCGTACGCAGACGACACCGCCATCGTCTTCACTGGGTCTTCATGGGAAGATGTTCAGAAATTTACGGAGACTGGACTTGAAACTATTAATGAATGGCTTAAGAACAATATCCTTACGTTAAATACTGCCAAAACAAATTATATATGTCATAGTATATACAGCAATACACAACCTGTTAAGGCGACGGTAGCGGTGGGTAAAATATCAGATTCTGTCAATTTACCCCATTTCACACACAAGCGCACTTCACGCACACTATCTCACTTTACTGGGACAGGTCAGTGACCCATCATGTTTTTTTAAGATTGGACTTTTAGTTTAGTATTGACGACTAGCCTCCTTTGAGGGTAAAAGCATTCCATTTAAAGATGAAAGAGAAACAATGCATTTAATCTTGCTTTCCTTGTCTGTTCATGTCACACGTGACGTACCTATTTAATTCATTTGATTGTTGACTGTTTTACTACCTACTATTGCTTTGTCGAGATACGCGTTTTGTACAATTAAAGCGAATAAAACAAGATGTCATTAAGTCAGATGTAAAATGTTATTTACTACTCTATACGGTTTTTCATAAGGTGCAAAATCCATTCAATAGGAATTTAAATAAATAAAGTTTCAGCAGGGTGGCAATTCCATTTTGGCGGATAAAGCGAAACAGAATAGTTCTATCGAACCTGCTTACAAATTTTCACGAGAATCAGTTGAGAAATGTGATCTGCAAAGGAGAACATACAAAAGCATTTTTGCCCAAGCTGAAACGGAGACCTTTGCTAACGCTCGGCCAATGATGGTTTAGGTACACCTATAAAAAATGATTGTCCCTGCTGTAATTTTAATATCTTTATATTTCAACCGGTATAGTTTTACCTTCAAAAATAATCGGTATCGCTAAACAATAGCGGTACCTTACTACTTATACGTTCACGAAATCGGTATCTGCATAACTTGATTGTTCGTAAACTAACCTGGAAAATAATCTCAAAATCACCGAAACATTTATGTACAGTCACCTGCAATAATATGTTACGTCATTAGCGCCAACTTTGCCTCCAGGGAAACTTTGCCCAAAACGCCAATTTTAAACAAATTCGTTAATGTAGAAAAATTGATAATAGTTATGGCCACCCTGCTGTTTTTAGTAGAAAATTGGTTATATTTCTGACAAAGTATATGCCAAACTTGTGCATAACTTGACTTGGGAATTTTGAGTTTGAGCGAGTTGTCTAATATAGGGTATATTTCGGCGGGCAAAAAATTGATAAATAATGAATGCAAGTAGAAAAAATTGAGAACCCTTTGACAAATATTTCCGGGTTTCAGTTATAACACATGAAGCATAGATTATGTCTATTGAGATTTAAACTAATAAGGCCTAAATACACAAAAGTTTTAGCGGTGGGCAAAGTAATCCGGTTATTTGGCATCCATACCAACATTGCCCACCACCAAAAACGGATTAGGATTGTCACTTTCATCTAATTTACCCAACTTCGCAAGTAAAAGAAGGTTATGTTTGTACATACACTAAAATAAGTTTATAAATATATACTGCATTTAATTTGTCTTATTATCCTTTATTTAGATGTTTTATCCCGTTAACGAATGAAAACACAACAAAAATCATATTTTTGGTCATTAAACTATTGTAACAGATTTTCTCAAAAGTGACAACCCTAGCCTTTGTAAAATGCTTAGGCGAGCCTTATTTGGAAATGGGCAAAAACGGGTAGGCAACATTGCCCAGCAAATTTATTTAAAAGTTTTTACACTTATCGCTAAGCAGGGAATGGTAGGATTGCCCAAAACCTTTAAGTGATCCTTAGACATCATCATCATATATACGAGCTGTATTTGAATACCAAATTGACGTGGGCAATGTTGGCGAAAACCCCGGATATTTTTTTATTTGCCCGCCCTCTAAAACGCAAAAAAATGGGTAAAAACACGATAAAAAAATGTTTTCTTCACATAAACTGATGCGTTTGATCACAATGGACGTGCTGAGCAAAAAAAGTCATATAATGTGATTTTTTTTGAGAAATTCGTGTTTAAAAAAAAAAGCGGGCAAAGTTGATAATAATGAGTAATGACGGTACCTACTCTTCGAAGGTCGCAAAAATATGTGACATGCTCTTATGGTTCTACAAATAAGATCGTGTCAGATATTTTTGCGGCCTTCGTTGTGTAACATAAATTGCAGGTGACTGTACATTTGGAATAATTATTTTATTTAGTTTCAACGAAAGTTTCAAGTTTAGTACGAAAATACTTCAGATATGCAATATGCACAAAATGTAGACCTAATCGAAATAAAACATTGCTTTTTATAGTAAATTTATAAAACATTCGATACATAGGTATACATAACAATAACCAGGCCACAACGCTATTGGCCTGTAAGCTTCATCTCGGTCTCCAAAGCCGCAAAAACTTGCTAGTACTTAGTGCTGGTCTAGCCTTTATTTTTTCTTGAAGATTTTCAGAGAACAGCACGTACACGCATTATACACGGAACGAACGGCATAATCATAATAATTTATTCGTCGCAATCCATGGTATTACAGATCTAGTTACAAGACTTTCAGGTATTACTTATACGAATTACATAACTCTTCCTGTTAATAGGCAATATTTTAATATAAAAGTTCTATAATATAATACAAGATTACAGTTGTCATCAAAATTCATTGACATACAGAAGTCAAATACGTTTTTAAAATGACGCAAAATGATACCAGCATAATAAAAATTGATCCCAATCAGTAAAGATGAGTCTTTAAACTTTTTTCATTTTAAGCGAGTTTTGAAGGAAGATAATACTTAAATTCGACTGTAATCGTATTATTTTAAGATAGTTTACTGCGGTTTTCAACAATAATGACCCGTAAATAACAGCAAATGAAATTTAAATGAGACGCGAGCTGATATTTATGTACCCTATTTTTTGAAATACATTTTATCTACTGGTATGCTTTCTCGTGTGCGTATATGATTTAATGTCAATATAATTGTCAAAAGCAAGAAAATCAAGCTGTCATTTTCATTTGAAGAAGTACACGTGTGCTCCGGTGTAGCCCCAACGGGCATCTGACTTGAAGAAGAATTTTGAGTGATGTCGTCAATGTATGGAAATTGTTCGAAAGTTTACATTTGAGATTGAATTTCTGTGTTGTCTTTGTGAGTAAAAATATAAATCGATAATAAATTGGTAGCTGAATTATCTAGCTTCCAAAATCATACAATAATTCAATTACTGTCAAAGACAAAATTGTTTTGCTTCTGTCTCAAACGGAACTCCATATTTAGATTTTTTGATACTTTTAGTGTCGATTTGTAGAGAATAACAGCAAATTAAAAATATAATGGCATAAAGAGTCTGTACACGGTTTCTTCGTGAATAAATTTACGTGTAATTTAATGCAATTATCAAACATTTATTGAACAAATTATGGTTACAAAGTGAGGTCTAAATCGAAAACGTCATATACCGGCCCCTTAATAGTTTTGACATTAAAATACATAGCTGTTGTAAGAATTTACTGAACTGCTCCCAGCAAACCTGTCCCACTATACTAAAAGTTGATAGCACCAAATATCTGGGTGTTTTTGTGGATCGGGGACTGTCCTGGTACCAACATCTCGAATATGTTATATTACGTTTACGAAAGCTTAATTGGATTTTTAAAAATTTAAGACATGTGGTGCCAAGAAGCGTTCCGGGTCTAAATGGCCACAGTAGAGACCTTTTAAAAGAAATCTACACATCGTTGGTTCAGTCTGTGTTAACCTATTGTTTGCCTGTTTGGGGTGGCGCTGCTAAGACTCGCTTTATAGACGTAGAGAGAGCCCAGCGTAGTCTTCTCAAAATTATGTACTTTAAGAGGATGTGGTTCTCAACTGATAAACTATATCAAATGTGTAAGTTGCTTACTGTTAGAAAACTATATATACTAACCTCTGTTCTAAGAAAGCATAAAACCACAACTTTTGATCGCAATCTCTTGACAAGACGGAGGAAAGATATTGCCATGCACCTACCTTAAACCAACACCACTTTTGCTAATAGGCAATATAATAAACGTTCTTCGCACCTATCATCATTGGCCTTCGAGTCTATTACAGACTATACAAGCAGTGTCAGGTAGGGAGACAACGTTTTTCGTGGCTGTGTAAGCCAATACGGGAGCGGCAAACACGACCACAGGCCTGGCAGGTGTAATGTGCCCGTGGCGAGCAGGTGTCGGGCTGATGACGCTTGGCTCGCTTACTTGCGAGTGTCTTAAACCAAGCGTCGTCGTGAATTTTACGCCCGTCAAATACCAGTTTGCGCCACTTGACTCTGTCCTCGGCATGTTTCTCCCAATTGTCAACCGGGATATTGAAGGCGTGCATGTCTCGTTTGGCGCAATCTTTATGTCGTAACATTGGCCGACCTACGCTTCTCTTGGCGTCAGCTATGGCACCAAGCAAAACACGCCGCGGTAAACGAGTAGGTTGCATACGATGCACATGCCCCAGCCAACGTAAGCGTCTCTGCTTTAGCAGCGCAAAGAGGCTGGGCAGCTGAGCAATCTCAAGCACCCTTTCGTTTGTGACCCTATCCTTCCAGTGTATGCCCAAAATGTTCCGGATGCAGCGCATGTGGAAAGCGTTAAGACGACGTTCGTGCTTGGCGTACGAGGTCCAGGTCTCAGCCCCGTACAAGAGTATGCTCAGGATGCACGTTTGATAAACAACCATCTTGGTTTTCCTGGTAAGGTGTTTATTTTGCCATACTCTTGTACTCAACTTCCCAAACATCGTCGCCGCTTTTCCGATACGAACGTCAATTTCTGCATCCGGTGAGAGATTGTTAGTCACCGTCGACCCGAGGTAGCAAAATTTGTCGACTGACTCGAGCGGGGCGCCATCCAACAGGATTTTCGGTGTTTCCGCACACCCTTGGGCCAGTACAACTGTTTTTCGGGGATTTATGGACATAGAGAATAGAGCACAGGCACGCGAAAACTTGTCCATAATGGTCTGAAGCTCAAGCTGCGATGTGGCGATGAAGGCTGCGTCGTCGGCAAATAGCAAACTGTCAACGAATAAATCGTCTCGTTTTTGCTTAGACTTTAATAGTGACACATTGTAAAGTTTTCCGTCAGCCCTCGTATGAAGATGGATACCCTGTTGGTCGTCACCGAACGCAGTTTTCAGCAGTAACGAGAAGAATATACCAAACAGGGTAGGCGCCAGTACGCAGCCTTGCCGAACACCTCGACGCATAGAGAACGGGTCAGACACGGTACCGTCGAACACCACTGCACCTTGCATACCCTCGTGAAACGACTTCACAAGACTCAATAGTTTTGGGGGGCATCCAATGTGTTCTAGTACGGAGTAAAGCCCTTCCCTGCTGACGGTGTCGAAGGCCTTATTCAGGTCAACGAACGCCACAACAAGGGGTGTTCTCTGCTCTCTACACTTTTCTTGAATCTGCCGAAGTGTAAAGATCATATCCGTTGTAGAACGCTGGGCACGGAATCCACACTGGCTTTCGGGATATACGCGATTGGCAAGTTGCTGTAGCCTTGAAAGAACTACCCGACCGAATAACTTGCCCACAATACTAAGGAGGGAAATGCCCCGGTAATTGTTGCAATCACCGCGGTCTCCCTTTCCTTTGTACAATGTGATGATGTTAGCATCACGCATATCCTGTGGGAACATTCCTTTCTCCCAACATTTCCACAACAGACTATGCAGAATTGGGCCCACACACTCGAGTTTTATGATGTCTGCTTGAGCACCATCACTGCCAGGACTCTTTCCACGTTTCAGCTGCTTCACAGCCTTATGAAATTCCTCTATAGAAGGTGGCGCCTCTAGTTCGACCCAAGTTGCTAATTTTGGCGTGTGTACTAGGGCCTCTGAGTCAATAGCAATTGGGTTCGAATAGAGTTTGGTGTAATGTTCCACCCATCGTCCGAGTTGACGGCAGCTATCAGTTATGATAGTACCGTCCACTTCTTTAAGAGGGGCTGTTTTTTTAGGCACGGGACCCAGAACCTGCTTGATACCCGAGTAAACACCGCTGAAGTTACCGACGTCAGCGCACTTTTGAATATTTGTGCACACGTTCGTCCAGTACACATTTGCAAAGTGTCGTGCACTATGTCGCACCTATACAATATTTTAAACAAAGCACTAGATATATACCCAAAGCTACAATACGATGTAAAAAATAAGGTAGTAAATTGGTTAGTAGATAAAAATTACGATCAGGTGGAAGACTTGCTAGGTTATGTAGCCTAGCCAAGCCGCACAAGTACACACACTCACACACATACACACACACCCACACACACACATACACACACACACACACACATATAATAATTAAGTATATGATAGTATAATACTAAATAAATTGTAAATTAGATATGGAAGAGCGGTGCCTCCCAGCACAGGTTATTTTGTAAATAACTTACAGGGAGACACCAGCCATTGGTAAAAATATGTAATGGTTTTTAATGAAATAAAGAATTTTGTATTTGTATTTGAAAGAATTTTGTAACTTAAGTATCCACGTCGCCATACTAGCTGTATAGAAAAGTGGATACTTAGCCCAGGCTCCGCTTGGCAGTTAATCCCAAGAATTCGTGTAGGCACTTTTTATGAAAACGACTGCCATCTGACCTTCCAACCCATATGGAAAAGTAGGTCATATTGGAGAATAGTCCAGTTTCCTCACGATGCTTCCTTCACCGTGTGTTTCCAAAAAAATGCCGTGATTCAAGCATTATTTTTGTCCAATTATACCTAAATCTATCGGAGTAACACGCTCGCAAATAAGAGTCTTTTACATTGCTTTATTTTGAATAAAACTGTATTGTAATGTAAGATAGAGATAATGAAGTAGAGTTGTTGTTGTAGTGGAGGAGCGGGCAGTCAAGTCGGAGGTGTCGGACGCGGCGAGTGACGAGGACTGCGTGTCGGGTGAGTACTGCGACACTACGATACTACTGCACATAGTACGATACGAGCTACACGATACATTATTTTTTGTTCGCCAATTCTGTATTGGTGGTTGTGCCTGGTATAGCTCGGTTAAAATTAAAATAATCAATTTTTAATGAACGTTAGACGAAAATCCTATACAAATCACTCTGGCCCCAAACTAAGCAAAGCTTGAACTATGGGTACTAAACAATGATATACTTACATATAAATATATCATTGTTTAGTTTAGTTTAAAAAAAAAGTTTGTTACGTTAATTATTGGTACAATAAAGAATATTTACTTAAAGGGTAATGTGATGTGATGTGATTAAACATTTGGGCCGATTTTGATGATGCTCACTTCAATCGATTTTTATTTATTGTTCGAGTGGCGCTTTTTAGTGATACGGCGAAAATCTGACATGTTTCAGTGTGTTCGGACGGCAGCGCCGCCCGCGCCAGGGTACAGCTCGGGAAGGCATGTTCCGTGGTGCTCGAGCGCCTCCGCGACGACGCGACTGTTCACAGTGGGGATAAACCATACGCCTGCGAGCACTGTGGCAAGCATTTCAGAAACAAGTCTGTTTTAAGAAAACACATACAAAAAACGCACTTGTCCACTGGACTAAAGAAACTTACTTGTGATTTTTGTAGTTGTACATTCCGAACTGAATCGCTTTTATTAAAGCATGAAAAAAGCGAACATGAATTTACAAATTTTATGTGTGATGAAAGTGAGTATACAACTAGTTCCAAGACAAGTTTACAGACTCATTTAAAGAGTCACTCTGGGGACAACGTTTTTAATTGTGGTCACTGTAGTTACGCCAGTCTGTTTAAAAGTGATTTACACAAACACCAAGCGGCACACACTCGAGACAAGCCTTTTAGGTGTACCGAATGTGATTTCAAATGCAGCTTTGAATCAAGCCTTCGACGTCACCAGAAAATACACAACCGAAGACCCCAGAAGATACACTTAGAAGAGAAGCTTTTTCATCAATGTAGTTACTGTAATTACAAAACCAGGCAAAAAATTCTCTTAAGAGATCACCTAAGAATACATACTGGCGAGAAGCCTTTTACATGTAGTCATTGCGACTACAAGTGCAAGTCAAAGCCAAGTTTACGAAAACACGAAATGACATGTGTCATGGTACACACTGGGGCGAAGCCATTTAAATGTAGCGAGTGCGACTACAGCTGCAGGCAGGAAGGAAATTTGCTAATACACGAGAGGATACACACTGGTGAGAAGCCGTACACATGTAAATATTGCGACTACAAGTGCAGCCAAAGGTCAACCTTACGATATCACGAAACGACACATACTGGCGAGAAGCGTTTTCAGTGTAGCCACTGTGAATTCAAATGCATTAGGAAATCAGACTTACGATCACACCAGACGATACATGCCGGGGCGAAGCCATTCAAGTGTAACGTTTGCGACTACAGGTTCAGGCAGAAAAGTTACTTGCTAACACACCTGAGAATACACACCGGAGAGAAGCCGTACACATGTAATCATTGCGACTACAAGTGCAGTGACAGGTCATGCTTACGCCTACACGAAAGGACACATACTGGCGATAAGCCTTTTCAGTGTAGCCACTGTAATTATAAATGCAGCCGGAAAGTAAACTTACTATGTCACCTGATGACACATAGTGGGGTGAAGTCATTTAAATGTAGCGAATGCGATTACAAATGCAATCGGAAATCAAATTTAAAAAGACACAAAATGATCCATACTGGGGCGAAGCCATTTAAATGTAGCGATTGCGACTACAAATGCAGTCAGAAAATAAATTTAAAGAAACACCAAATGACCCATTGTAAGTAGAAGAGCAAACATATTGGGATACCTGTTAAGACGCCATGAATAGGGAGTATTACTGCAATGTTCAGCCGCCAGAGTGCAGCACTAATTTGTTTAGTAAACCATAGAGTAACTTATACATACTAGACCTTAAACAGTTTTTGTCAAGTTTTAACTATGACATTGATGCATCAAGGCGGTTTGTTTACGAATCGCGAAAATCGAAATTTCTTTATCTGCCTCTCTATCGATCGAATAGGCAAGAATGATAGAGAGGCAGAAACCGAACTTTCGCTTTTCGTGTTTCGCGCCTAGGCCTACCCTGTAATTGTGCTAGTGACGCCCTCTACGCAGAGTTTTGCGTAATATGCCCTATTCATCTAGGCCGTCATAGAAGGGAAAGTGGAACCCAAGAAGGGCATATATACCAAGTGAAGAAGAAAGAGATCGTCGTGTCGTATCAGGCTTTCAAGGAAAGGGCCATGGAAAGAAATACCTGGAGAACGGTTCATTGACATACAAGTCATACATTTCGGATGGTGATGATCCATACTGGGGCGAAGCTATTTCGTATATAGGTGCAGCCGGAAAGCAGCCTTGCTAATACACCAGAAGACACTTTAAAGGTTTACGAATTACGACCTTTACCACCTTCTTTGGCGTTGGACAGTGATTGGCAAATAAAATACCAAGATAGTAATTTAAGCGTTTTCAATAATTCATCCCCTGAAAGGGAAAGGGATAGATTCAAGTCCCGAACTCACAAAAATGTTTGAACTCCACACAAACTTTCAACCCTTTTTTCACCAGCTTGGGGGATGAATTTTCAAAAACGCTTTCCTTTTTACGAAGTTTCAAGTTGCTATAGTTCGTTTTTTTACACACGTGCAACAATCTTGACGTGTCTTTTAATTGAAAAACACATTTTAAAAATAAGTTACGGCAAATGTGTAACAATTATGAATATAATACGATCTTTTATATTCTTCTGCTTTCATAAGTAATTGTTATTGATTTTTAAAAAGCGTTTTTCAATTAAAAGACATGTCAAGATCGCTCACCTTCTTTCAAGTTCTTTCTAATGCTAAAAAAACGAACTATAGCTTAGAATAAAATTTGCAACATACGGTCCGAATTGCGGACACAGAATAACTAATAGTACTACCGTACAGAAAATTCACTCCTTCACAAAAGTCAGATTTAGGTATAAAATTATACCTATACTCGCCGCCTGCAACAAAATTGAAACTTATAACCGCGCACGAACGGTGAATCTTTGCGCGAGCGCCACGTGACACGACTATCGTGCGGTCGAGCGGCAGCCCACTGCCATACGCCTGCTGCTCCGAGCGGCGCGCCGGCCAAATGTACCTAAACTGCGTAGTGACACCCCCCTGTTGCGGATACTACTATTTAGTATTTGTCAACCATAGTAGATATTGTTAAAAGTAATATTATTTGTTTCACGTGTTAATCTGTGTATTTTTTATGTTCATTATCTTAATTGTACAATAAAATTCGTAAAATATAGTGTTATTTATCAAATTTTAAAGTTTATTTTCATTAATTAATTATTAAGAATTCATACTCGTACGTGTTTTGGAACGATGCGTTTTGACGTTTTTCGGGGGTCTATTATAAATCGGCAATATAGCGTTGAATGTCGTTTGAACTTTTTTTGTCTCTTTCTTTTTCGACTTTTTCTTTCCTAACGACGTGAAAGGGACAGAGAGAATAGAATCCAAGTATTTCGAACTTGTATTAGGCCCCGCATGTTGAAATGACCAGACATCGTAAATTTTATAGCATTTTCGGTGCAGCGGAGTGGTGTTAACGGAATTGGTATACACAATTTAAGCCCTAATGATTAATTAGCGTTAATTACGTTAATATTAACCTTAATTTACCATTTCAGTTGGATGTATCTATACCAATTCCGTTAACGCCACTCCGCTGCACCAATAATGCTATAAAAATTTACGATGTCTGGAAATGACATATGAATATGAAGGTCACTTGAATGTCATTTTGTCTCACTCGGTGAGCAAAATGCGATTTTGCTCACTGTTTTTAAGTAGCAAAGTACCCTTGTTCGAGCTGCTGAGGTGAAAAGTATGTCAGTATCAATGTACAGCAAAGAGAAGTAGGGCAACACTCAAAGAACAGTATTGCGCTAAGAAAAGCAGCAATGTACATCGAAGCAAAACACGTAATTGTCATAACCTTAAATTTTACAAATATTTACGATCAACGACCATGATTGTACATAGTACGCACCTTGACTTTGCTTAAGTTCATGCACAAACTTATTTAATATATTGGTATTTAATGGTCATCATCATCTTCCTCGCGTTGTCCCGGCTTTTACAACGACTCATTGGAGCCTGGAGTCCGCTTGACAACTAATCCCAAGAATTGACGTATGCACTAGTTTTTACGAAAGCGACTGCCATCTGACATTCCAACCAAGAGGGTAAACTAGGCCTTATTGGGATTAGTCCGGTTTCCTCACGATGTGTTCCTTCACCGAAAAGCGACTGGTAAATATAAAATTGGTACGAGCCGGGATCAGACCCGATCAGAAAGTCGCACGGTCTTACTAGTGCACTTCGAAAACTTTTTGGTGGGTTCCCCTCATCTGGCATAATATTGTTTGTCCGAAATACACTTCGCATAACATGTATCGCCGAAACACATTTAGTCGAATGATAATTTTGCATAAATATTACTTGGCATTATTATTACTATGCATACAATACATTTTGCAGCATATTATTTAGCAGAAGATTACTTTTGCACACTTGCGTTTAGCATAATTTTATGTACCATAATCATCCTGCAGCATACTTTTATTATGGCATAATGTTTTTTCTGCTAGCAGAAAAATGGATTACGTTAAGTAAGAACTGTGACCCCCAAACAAAATTGAACCTGTGCCAGAAAAGATTATGTTAGGTTGGAACTGCGGCCTCCTGTATAAAACGAACGGCTGCCAGAAAAGTGGGTTAGGTTAGGTTAGAACTGTGACCTCCTACAAAAACGAACAACTGCCAGAAAAATAGTTTAGGTTAGAGCATAATATTGATATACGAAAAAAAATGTTTACGTATGAAGGTGCACAGCTTTATAATAAATTACCGTCTGATCTGAGAGGGACAGGCTCATTCAATGCGTTCAAAACTAAATTATCGCAATATATTTTAAACGGTATACACCCACTTGCCAGAATTTCATTTGCCATAATTTAATTTGCCATAATAGTCAACAGCCATTATATTGTTTCCCATAATTACATATGCAATACTTATTGTTTACTATATTAGTCACGTGCCAGAAACTTTGTTTCCCATAAAAGCAATTTCAATAATATCATTTGTCATCATCATTGTAAGCCATAATTATCACTAGCCGTAATATAATTTTTTTACAGAAACCAAATGCTACTAGAAAAATGGGTTAGGTTAGGTTTGAACTGCGACCTTTACAGAAAAGTAATGCTACTGGAAAAGTGGGTTAGGTTAGGTTTGAACTGCGACCCTTACAGAAAAGAAATGCTACTAGAAAAGTAGGTTAGGTTAGGTTTGAACTGCGACCCTTACAAAAAAGAAATGCTATCAGAAAAGTGGGTTAGGTTAGGTTTGAATCGCGACCCTTACAGAAACTAAATGCTACTAGAAAAATGGGTTAAGTCAGGTTTGAACTGCGACCCTTAAAGAAAAGAAATGCTATCAGAAAAGTGGATTAGGTTAAGTTTGAATTGCGACCCTTACAGAAACCAAATGCTACTAGAAAAATGGGTTAGGTTAGGTTTGAACTGCGACCCTTACAGAAAAGAAATACTACTGGAAAAGTGGGTTAGGTGAGGTTAAATATTCTAATAAATAATATTATTACAATTAATAATATGGACAACAACACGTATGGCACTCGTACGTTCTGGAATCGAATAATCGGGTAAACAAAGAGTATGTCACATCATTTTTATGGTAAACAAACAATTCGGGCAAATGTATTCGGGCATTCTACACGTGCAATCTGTGGGTCAGTTTTACGCAGCGGGCATACAGCGCCCTTCGCGTACAATACAATAACGCGTTTAGAGTGCTGTTTGGGCTGCCCATGAAGTTATATTGTTTAAACTGGAGCGAGTTGTCAGTTTTTTTGCCATACTAATTTGAACCTTATCACCGAGACAGAATGTTGTTCGTACCAGACTAGAGAAAACGGTCCACATGAGATAGAAAAACCCGAGCCCTGTGTCTCACTCGCACATGTTGCCAATGTTAAAAAGATACCATTTTGGTAGAAATTATATCAATATACTACTGAAATTCATTACCTTCTTATACTATTTTAGTGCTATATTCCAATTACAGTTCTGATATCTTTTAAGTAATTTGTTAATTATTATGATGTTAATATTATTAACTGATTAAGCCAAGCATGTGCGCAACAAAAAAAACAGTAAATTGAATATGGTAGAAATTGTAGTAACTTTGAATATTAATTGGTATCCCCAACTTGATGACGATTAGGGTGACTATGATGTCGGTACGATTTGGATCGGTCTTACAAAATTGTTATTTCATACTTAATGTAAAAATAACTTTATCTAAATAGTATACTAATAAATAAATAAAGATATACTTATTTCGGCATGTTTAATTATTCGGTTCACGTAATGAGAGCTACATAATTGCCAAAAATTAAATCCGAAGTCCTTGGACATTACAGACTCATATTTATACATAATATTTAATTACTGGAACGTTAATTCTAACTATTTATATACAGGGTTACTTTTTTACCAGTACAATAAATCAACATACGTAATTGTTGCCAATAATAAAAAATACCAGCATTCTTTGTTACTACTATTTGGGAACAAAAAAACAAAAATACCAATGCCCGAACTTATCCGCTAAAGTACTAGAAAATGTGGATGCCTTACGCATCAATTAGCAAACGCACGAACTGGCAACTGTTTGTTTACGTCATCGCGCGCGATTTAGCGAGCGGCGGCGGCACACGTATTGACATAAAAAAATACTACTTGATCCCAATTCTTCCTTCATACTTGCACGGGCTTAGGACCGTCAAGATGAAGATGTTGCTTTGTGTGAAGTATGACAAAAGGTCTCGAAATCTGATAAAATTACGAAGTAAGTCTGCAACATTTTTCA
This sequence comes from Cydia splendana, assembly GCF_910591565.1. Taxonomy (NCBI): domain Eukaryota; kingdom Metazoa; phylum Arthropoda; class Insecta; order Lepidoptera; family Tortricidae; genus Cydia; species Cydia splendana. Next base: position 3,214,030 of record NC_085979.1, read on the forward strand.
TTGAGGCGTATTTAAAAAATTGGAATCAACTATGTATAATGATTGAAATCTACCCTACATACCTAATTAATGGAGTCCATTTCTCGTACTAATTCACATACTTAAGTAAATGTTCAAAATGCTGTCCGTGGTTTTGTAAACAAAGCCGTGCCCGTTTTTGTACGTTTGCTTCGATTCTTTCCAAGTAATTTTCACGTTTAATTTCGTCAAACGCACTGTCTTATCGGTCAAAGGGTTGCACTTTGCATTCGCAGTTTCCCGGATGCTTTGTTGTTGATGGTTATTTGTAAGATAAGTGAGAGTTAAATAAAACGGGAACAAATAACACAAACGTATTTTTGAAGGAAATCAAGAAGTGACGTGACAACACATGTCAGTAAGAACAGAAAAATAAAACCTATCTAATGAGGTTGCGTTCTTAGTCTCCAACAGTTGTCAAATCGTGCGCCGCCGGCCGCTCGCCCCGCCCCGCCCCTTTTACCTCATACCGTTGACACCTTGTAATTAGTGCAACCAGAAGTTACTAAATTGGTGAAGGATAAATTAATTGATGCGAAATAAAAAAAAAAATTTTTTTATTTGTGCAATGTGATCTATTATCGATACCAATGATGTGGTAAAATTTATTGTACCGGTAAAAAAGTAACCCTGTATATGTAATCGATTCTATATAGGTTGGGCCGACATTTCCGTCAGTATACAAAAGCGGCAAATTTGAAAATGTTGTTCCAATTACAGATCTACGATGACGCTTACGCTTAAAGAATAGCTAAAGTATGCAAAAGGGAAGTCATCACGTATATGAACACACCATGAGTATGATATTGATAGTGATCGGTATTTTGTTAAATTATGAATTATGAAGAGCATAAATAGTGTAGAATGCCGGTTTACACAGTTAAATGTAAGTTTTTATTTCGTCGTGTGTGTAGATGGTAGGCACTGCCACGAGGAATGAAAATGCGAAGTTAAACTTAACAATGAACTTTAATAGATTTTTGAGATACAGAGTCGAGTGAAATGGATCGCGTCTAGCAGCGGACTGCCGCCGGCGCATGGCAACATAGTGCACATTACTTGCATAAAATATGTCATACAATTTTGTACCTTAAGTATTAGACATTAGCATCTAAATTAATATGACAAAGTTTCCTTAAAATAAAACTTAACTAGTTACATAGGTAAACATAGGTATAAGTACTTGTATAGTGGGCGCATCGCTAACACTCCCCACCCCAGTGCTGACTCAGCACTCTAAACTTACGGGAATAGGAGCTATGCGAGCCGCGGATCGCCGGTAAGTCCCGGTAGCCGTCCTTACCTCCACTACACGGATGCGGCCGTCTCCGCCAGGAATTACCTGGGTGATCAACCCCTTCGGCCACATATTACGGGGAGAGTTGGGATCCACGACCAGAACGAGATCTCCTACCTTTAACGGCTTCCGCTCCTCCAGCCATTTTGTTCTAGGCACGAGAGTGGGTAAGATTTCTCTTAGCCACCTCTGCCAGAACATGTCAGCGAGCCTCTGCGCCTTCCGCCATAGTTTCCTCAGGTTGAGATCAGAATCATCGAACTCTCCTACTAGAGGGAGTCGCGATGATGATCCTAAAAGGAAATGATTAGGCGTAAGAGACTCACCGTCAGCAGGATCGACAGACACGTGCTCCAATGGACGACCGTTGACCATGTTCTCAACTTCTGCCATAAATGTAGTCAAAACTTCGTCCCTTGGTGCCCGTTCTTTCAAAACGACTTTTAGAGCCGTCTTTACTGAACGTATTAAACGTTCCCACGCCCCACCCCAATGGGGGCTGGCGGGGGGGATAAAAGTCCAGTCCATATTGTTATTAACCCCCTCAGCTTTTAGCACGTCCATATCTAGCGCCTCCATCGACCGGCGCAGCTCTGTGTCGGCGCCCCTCAGATTAGTTCCACTGTCCGAGTACAGATGGCGCGGCCAGCCGCGCCGCGCCGCCATTCGTCGCAACGCCATGATGAGCGAGTCAGTTGTAAGGGAGGCAACCAACTCGATATGAATCGCCCGCACTGTGAGGCATGTGAATAGAACACCATACCTTTTCTCTCTGCGGCGACCCACCGCGACCTCCATTGGCCCAAAAAGGTCCAAGCCACAGTGAAAAAAGGGTCGCTGATGGTGTTCTATTCTGGCACCCGGCAGATCTCCCATGCGAGGTACCTGAGGTCTGCTCTTCATTATCCTGCACAACATGCACCTTGACGTCACGAGTTTAACAGTAGGTCTAAGTTTAATTACCCAATACCTTTGCTTTATTTCGTTAACCACCATCTCCTGACTTCCATGGGCCGCTTTCACATGGTAATGTCGGACGATTAATCGTGCTACCTGATGACGGCCGTCCAGGATTACGGGTCTCTTGACGTCCAGAGGCACATCTGATGCGGCGTCAATGCGCCCGCCCACGCGAAGTAGGTTATGTTCATCTAAAATGGGTGATAATTTTAATAGCTTACTTGCGCGATGTAAAGCCCCGTGCGCCTTAATTCTGGCTAAGTCTTCCCCGAAAGACTCGTTTTGCGCGTGTTTCAATAAAATTATCTCGGCACGCTCCATCATAGCACAGTCGATCTCGGCCGCTTGACCTTTGCACCTGGAGATGAACTTTAGCACTGTGGCCGTGGCGCGGGTGAGACGAAGCCACGAAGAGAAGCGCTGTGGGTCCGGCACTGGAATGCATGCAGGTTCCTCGCGCACCTGGACGACTGCTACGCATTCCCTTGTCTCCTCGTTACCGGTAGGTATAATATTTTTAGGCCATTGACTTTCGTCAGCGTATAAAAAAGAAGGACCTTTGAACCACTCATTTTGTAGGGCTAGATCAAACGAGTCCCGCGTGGCTAAATCGGCAACATTTAGTTTCGTAGAAATGTACCGCCACTCGTCAACGCGGGTAAGGTCGTCAATCTCCCCCAAACGATTTGCTTCAAAGGCCTTATACGTACGATTTTTGTTGCGAATCCAATGTATCACAGTTGAGGAGTCACACCAAAAATAACGCCTTATAGGCGTCAGTTTGTGCTCCTTTCCAATTGCAGTGGCTAGTCTTGCCGACAACAATGCAGCTTGCAGCTCAGCCTTCGGTATAGTCAGCTGTTTTACCGGCATAACTCTGCTTTTGCTTGCAATAAATGCAACACAAATAGTACCGTTATCCTCCCAGCGCCAATAGCCCACAGCTGACATCGCCTGAGTAGATGCATCGCTAAAAAAATGCATTTGTAAATTATTATAATATGAGTACTTACTACTCGGTGCGGTCGTAGCATATGTAGATGCCGCTACGCCGTCGTAGCCTTTCGTAGCACCGTGCGTAGGCGCGTGGGTCGCGGGGGGCGAGGTAGGTACCTCTGCGTCGATATCCACACAATCTTGCATTTCGCTCGCACACGCTGTCGCCGATTGGCTGTCCCTTACCGCATTGCGCGCGGCTGTGCAGTACCACCTAGGTATACGGATATCTTTAATTACCTTTAGAAGGTCAACCCACTTTCGCCACTTTTGATAAATCTGGTCTGGAATGTAATCCTCCCAATCCACCTACAATACAAATCGAAACCCAATATGTCATCAGCCGGGTACCAAATGAGACCCAAGGTACGCTCGCTTTCATGTTGCTGGCCGACTTTGAACCTTACAGCAGCAGTACCTAAGGTCTCCTTTGGCACGCTGTTTAAAACTGCGACGCTGTTGCTCGTCCAGTTTCTTATTTCAAAGCCGCCCGCCCTGTGGATATCACTGACATTCCTTACCATTTCGATCGCTGTCGCCTCGTCGGGCAGGCTGTCGATGTAGTCGTCCATGTAGTGCGAGTTGACGATGGCATCGACGGCGGCGGGAAACGACGATTCAAATCGCTGGGCGTTTTTATTTTTAACAAATTGCGCGACGAATGGAGCACAATTTGCGCCAAAAATGAGTGACGTCATCGCGTACGTCCTTATGTTTTCTGTGGGGTTGTTTCTCCACAGAAACCTCAGTGCGTCCTGGTCGTCTTGCTGGATCTTGACCCTCAAGAACATGTCCCTAATGTCACCTGTTACTGCAATTGGATGTTCCCGAAAGCGCAGCATTATACCTAAAAGTGATGACAATAGGTCAGGTCCTGTGAGCAAATAATCGTTCAGTGAGCTACCACTTACCTGACTTGCAGCATCAAAGACCAGACGAAGTTTTTTCTTATTGGGGTTGTCCACGCCGAAATGAGGTAAGTAGTAAGTCTTCGGCGTGACCTCGGTGTTAGTCATTTCCCTAGCGTAATCATTTTCTAACAAATGACTGACCCTTTCACGGTACCTGTCGGCGAATCCTGGATCCTTGCCCATTTTGCGCTCAATACCCTTCATCCTGGTAAGCGCGTTTGGGCGGGAGTCGGGCATGGGGCGGTTTTCGTCCTTCCACGGAAGGCCGACGTACCAGCGCCCATCGATGAGCTCGGCGGAGCGCTCCAGCTGCGCGACGGCGCGGGCGTCGTCGGTTTTTTGGCGCGCGTGCGCCGTCACGCCCATGGAATCTAGCAGAAACGAGCGCCTAACATCTTCGTGGATTTCCCTTAAGAGGCACTCATCTGATGTGGTATCGTGATCTGCTCCGCTATCTGCAATAAAAAGGTTAGTATGGACAGCGACAGATGGCGAGCCCCTGGACGGACGGACAGTCCGCGGCACGCACACTTTCCCATGGACGCTCCAGCCGAGGCGGGTGAGTGTAGCTGATGGCTCACTATCTTTGCCCTCCCTAACTTGAATAGGTATCACAACATGTAAGTTATCCTGACCTATCAATAATTCAGGTTCTGAATCAGTGGTACAAAATTTGTGTTTTATATCTGCTAGGTGAGAATAATTAACTAATTTTAAAACTGACAATGTTTGTATTGGCACACTTAATTCTTCAACACAACGCAATTTAACATTATAAACCTTATCGTCCATACCTTTAATGTCGACATTAACTTTGGTCGATTTGTACTCAAGCCTGTCATCTTTAAACGCACCGTGAACGCGCAATGTCTGTGAGTTACCACGTAAACCGACGCGTCGCGCGAGATTGGCACTTATTAACGAGACGGTAGATCCATCGTCCAATAGCGCGGTGCTATTTACCATACCGTTAGGTCCCTGAACACGCACTCGTACTACTTTTAACAACACTCTGGTGTCGGTCGCATTTATATGAGTTAAAGTTTCCGTCACTGGCTTGAACGCGGGTTCGCGCGGCTCGGGTCCGTTTATCGCGGTACTATTATTCGGTACACTTGCACTCGGCAGCGGCGCGGGCGCCGCCGTGACGTCACGCGCACTGTTGTTTACCGGATAATGTAGTAGGCGATGATGTGGAGCTCCGCAGCCGTCCTTGTCGCACGCGGGGGACTTGCAGGTATCGCGTTCATGCTTGGAGATAATGCATTTATAGCATAAACCGTTTTTCTTCACGTGTTGCCATCGTACTTTGCGTAACGCTTTCTTAAATGGTTTGCATTCCGTTAACTTATGCACAGCTGTTCGGCAAAATAAACATTTTAAATCGCCTTCTTCAGTTTGTAGTAAAACAGTGTGTGTACGGGAAGATGAATGATCGCTTGACTTGTTTTTAAAGGTATCGCTGCGCGTAGTTGATAAAAAACTTCCCAAGTAGCACAGATTAGCTGTATAGCAGCCGCATAATGAAGTAGGAATACGCTTGAAGCTGGAATATAAAAACTGCATAAGAGCTGTATAAGCGTCTTTTCAGCTTTTATAACTCTTAAATGGGCACAAATTAGGCAGCCTTAAGTTCACATAGCTACTTAAGAGCGTTGTAGCAGCATTTTAACGGAATTATAAGGGGTAACAGGAGTTATAAGAGGTGTATATTGGCTGGGTAAGAGACCACCAGTTACCCTTTATTCAGCTAATATGTCACATGTGCGCCCTAATACCGAGAAAGATTGACGTTGGGCTGAATAAAAGATAATTAATAACATACTTTTACACCTCTGCCTTAAAAATCAGCTATTATATTTAGTATAGTGACGACGAACGCAGAGGTGAACATATTTATATTGAAGCAAAAACGTTAAGCGCAACGACACCATAAGTCATTTTGTTAAAGTGTTTAGTTAAATGTTTGTACATGATCTTTTATATATTAATGCGAGAAATATGTTTGGGAATGCAAGTTTATTGACATTATATATATACATTATCTAAGAAAATTTCAGTGCGCCACGAAAATAATCAGTATTTATTTTAATTAATGATATAAATAAGCTATGTGTAAAAACTATTTCAGTGGTTCGGACAGAATTATGAGATAAAAAGTTAATAATACGTTATAGGAAGTACTAAACTAATGATTTAGGTTAAGAACTCAGGCACAAAACCATATTGTTACCCTTAAAAGTTGGAAAAGCAATTTCAATTTTGTAGGTTATATACAATAAAATGGCGGTCAATGTTAAAAAGCAACGTGAACCGTTAAAATTCTTATATGCAGCATACGACTGTTATATATCCCACTATAAAGTCCAAGTCGTTATTTCGATACACTAGTGAACCTCTAAACAGTTATGAGGCATCTTATGAACGTTTTAACAGCCGCTATGCAGACAGTCCCAATGGTAGTATAATAGGCTGCTTAGCGGTAAACATGTTCAGCGCTAAGCCGTATTATGCGCCACATGTGTTCGATTATACGTCTATTGGTTTCATAATAGTTCACTCGTTCTCCCTTATAATAAGTCAGCGAAATAAAAGCTGCTTTAGCGGTAAATATGTTCAGCGATAAGCTGTATTATGCGCCCCATGTGTTCCATTATACGTCTATTGGCTTCATAATAGTTCATTCGTGCTTCCTCAAAAAGTCAGAATAATAAAAGCTGCTTAGCGGCAAACATGTTCATCTATAAGCTGTATTATGCGTCCCATGTGTTCCATTTATACGTCTATTGGCTTCATATTAGTTCACTCGTGCTCCCTTAAAAGTCAGCGTAATAAAAGCTGCTTAGCGGTAAACATGTTCAGCGATTAGCTGTATTATGCGCCACGTGTGTTCCATTATACGTCTATTGGCTTCATAATAGTTCATTCGTGCTTCCTTAAAAAGTCAGCGTAATAAAAGCTGGTTAGCGGTAAACACGTTCAGCGATAAGCTGTATTATGCGCCACATGTGTTCCATTATACGTCTATTGGCTTCATATTAGTTCACTCGTGCTCCCTTAAAAGTCAGTGTAATAAAAGCTGCTTAGTGGTAAACATGTTAAGCGACAAGCTGTATTATGTGCCACATGTGTTCCATTATACGTCTATTAGCTTCATAATAGTTCACTTGTGCTCCCTTAATAAGTCAACGTAATAAAAGTCCACAATTACCTCCTTATACAGCACATGGCGTAATTTTATCCACTAAACAGACCTTATAACGGTTAAAGCATTTGATAACCCTTAAAGTTGTATAGGGTCGTAGCAAATATACCTTTATATCACTCTTTGCGTATTAATGGTAGTTTTCAGAGCCGTAATGCAGCTTTTAATCAGCCCTAAGCTATATAAATATCACTGAGATCTATTATACAGCTGTAGGACCACGAGTGTGCTCTTATAAGTGTCTTAATACGCACAGAGCGTTAGATAGAACTAAAAGTGAGTAGTTATAGAGCTATCTGTGCTACTTGGGTTGCAGTTGTAGAAATCTTCAATGCTTCGTCATTAAGAAAATCCGATAGAATGACTAACCTCGATTTCTGCGCATCTTGGAGAAGTTTAAAACTGTAGTCTGACCATTTGGAGATGAGCACAGTGGGCAGCTTGGACAGGATGATGGAGACGATATTCATGCCATGTAGGTACTCCTCGCGTCCTACTGCTCGCACAGCTTCTACGAAATTTTGAACCTTCACTGCGAACATAACTATATCTTTATGATATTCTAGTTGCAAAGGCTGTAGCTTCTTGATGTCTAGTAGAATACGAGAAATGATGCTGTCAGGGTTTCCAAAACGTAGCTCCAATGTCGACATTACCCGGTCGGGCGACGTGGCGCTTATAAACAATGCAGCGACAGCATCTCGTGCGGCTCCTTTAAGACATTTACGAAGTCGCCATAAATTTTCTTTATCTGTAAATTTACAGACCTCGGTAGACTCCTGGTAGGCCTGTTTGAACTGAAGCCATTCTAACTGGTCACCTGAAAATTCAGGTAGGTCCTTAGGCGTGCTAATGCGGCTGAGCAGGCTAGCGTTAGGCACTTGATTGCTAGCGGTCGATAGGTCTTTAAGTGCGCCGGCTAATAATTACACTGTTTGGTTGAGCGCGCTGACGGTACCTTCGGGCGCAGGCGGCGCTGCCGGCATGAAGCCATCAGCGGCGGCGCGCGGTGCTAAGCTAGACGCTGGCCTCGGCTGCGCTTGCTCGATGAATGCAGGGGGTATGACAGGTGCAGGCATCCGTGCTGGAACTGGAATGTGCAGCGTGCCCGTGGTGACTCCATTGTCGGGGGCTGGCTGCTCGTCTGGTAGTTCCGTGTGGTTGCTTTGGTGCTCAACCCACGCATTTATATCGTTGCGAAGAGGTACGTTACCATCGAATTGTGAACTGTATTCCTCTAGGTCCTCTTCGTCACTATTAAGCGCTGCAAGTTGCGCGTCTAAGGTTTTATTAATTAGGTCCATTTGAATCGCAGCCTTTTCCTTCGCGGCGTCCAAAATTAATTGTTTTCGCCTGGCTTCTTTAGAGGCTGATGATCTTCGTGAGCCCTTGCTACTCGGGACGGCACCCACATGTGACGCGGCAGGCTTCGTGTCGGTAATTTGCTTTAATTGCAGCATGGGCTCCGACTTTATGCTGCTTGTCGCGTTTAATTTGTGTTGTAGAAACTTCTTGACCATCGGATCTAAAGGTTTCTCGACTTTATCGGGCGCAGATTCATTGCACGGCGGTATAACCTCACTTTTCCTTTGTTCACGCTCGCGCGCCATGTGTTCCTCGTGCTCCCGGCGTGCCTTTGAACTGCGCGTTTCCATTTTTATAGGCGTTCGGTCCATCATATCTGGTTCGAAGACCACTTTGTAGATGGTAGGCACTGGCACGAGGAATGAAAATGCGAAGTTAAACTTAACAATGAACTTTAATAGATTTTTGAGATACAGAGTCGAGTGAAATGGATCGCGTCTAGCAGCGGACTGCCGCCGGCGCATGGCAACATAGTGCACATTACTTGCATAAAATATGTCATACAATTTTGTACCTTAAGTATTAGATATTAGCATCTAAATTAATATGACAAAGTTTCCTTAAAATAAAACTTAACTAGTTACATAGGTAAACATAGGTATAAGTACTTGTATAGTGGGCGCATCGCTAACAGTGTGCTAATATTTTATCATTTTAGTCAATAATCAAGATAATTTCGTGTAAAAACATAAATTGTTACGCTACGCTAGGGCTTGACAAAATGACTAGTATCGATAACCAGTGGGCATAGTAATAATATAAATTTATTTGCGTTGCAAGTGTTGAAAGTAGGAATTCAATTCGCAACGAGTGGTGATAAATTAAAACACGACTAGGGAATGCAAATCGGTTATTTTCGGTAATTTCCATACAAAAAATAACCGAAAATAACCGATTTGCATTCCCTAAACACGACCGAAGGCAGCGTTTTAATCGATACGATTTGCGAATTACCAAGTACAACTACAACGTTTTACCCGACCCTGGATATCTGTCTCGCTCTCTCTTATAGCTGTCTTTGATAGAAATAAATAGAAATAGAAAATATTTATTTGGCGTACAAAAACATACCTACATTACGGTAAGTACAACATAAAGTTCACAATACAGTAAACATACACCAAATAGGATGCCGCTCAGCATAAGCAGTGTCTGTAAGACACTACGCTGGTTTTCACCCAATACGTACGATGGACGTACGGTGGACCACCTTCCTCACAATCAAGCATGATCGCATTGATCGCGATCCAATACGCCCATCCCATCTGTAACAGCTTTTATAACGACTAAAAGCTTTATAACGACTAAATGAAGTAAGGTTGTGTGAAGCGTTTTACAGAAGAGAAAAAAACTATATCCATCTCTTTTCTGGGGCAATTATACTAGCATAGGGAAAATACAGTATGATTCTCTGTGATTATGCACGAATGAGAAAAGATCCTGGCCAAACTATACATTCCATCTTATGCTAATATCCCACATTCATATGACTTATGGTCACCCTAATTAGAAAGAGATGGAGGGCTCAGGTTTGACCTCTCATGTGGACACACTTTTTGGCCAGTGTACACTATCCAGTTTACTCTCTACGTCCGTGGGGCTGCCGCGTTACTGTAGCGCGTCAACTATGTTTGCCGAGGCGCACACCGATAGTTTCGACGCAATAATTAGAAAACGGTGTGCGTCATTAGTCGACCGTCTTCGCCACAGCCCAAACAATATTCTAAACGTGCTGGCGCAGCGCTGGGACTCGCCTATGTTCGCGCGCTGGGTGCGACTGCACGCGCCGCCGGTCGCCGCACCACGCCGCTTTTAGTTGTACATAATTATTTTTGTTTGTTTTTATGTTCTTTTTATCACTAACATAGATTTATAAGGGTTGTTGAGCCTTGTACTAACAATAATATGGATTTTTTTATTCGAAATAAAAATATTGAATTGAAAATTGAATTGAATTGAAATGAAATTCGGGCAAATAAAATTCGGGCATATGAGTATTATTTTATATAATTTTCGGACAAACGATAGACAACCATTTTAAACCACTACCCACCTTAAAAAAAAATAGTTGCGTGATCGTGTACCTCTCGAGTGACTTTAGTATGTTACCGTAGATAAGATTACTTTTACTTTGTAATTATGTTCTCGTGTAGGTGACTTGTATGTCTTTCATGAGAATAAATATCTTTAAACCTAAACCTAAACGTACTAGGTAATATAAATAAATGAAGCATTTTTTTTATAATATTTTGTTATTACCCTACAGACTTTATACTGATTCTTTTACCATATATTTATAAACACTTTAAAAACTAGCAAACAGCAATTCCATCATAACTCTGTCTGTCTGTAAGTATGTTACCTCTTCACTAAAGAAAATAAAATAAAATTCCTCAAATTACATAAAAACCCCATATCCTATTTTTTATTTTATTTTTCACAATAATGCAAGTGATTGAAGTAATTCATATTAACTTTAATGCATATTGATAACTTTATGCTACCTAAATATTATGCAATACATTTATCTGCGAAATTAATATTCGTTTAAAAGACTATTATGATCATCAAAAGTATGCCAAAATATGGTTCGGGATTGTAAAACTCTGGGAAGTGATTGTATGCTAAATGATACTATGCGAAAGGTAATTCTGCCAAAGGACATTTCTGCCAAGTAATATTATGCAATACAAAAATATGACAAAAAACTTTCTGCAACACATTTGTAAACCCTTTTTGGTTTTTATTGTTGTTTCTTAATTAGCACTCCAATCACTGCTACCACACAAAATTTCACGATTCTATGACTTCAGGAACCAATGTTTTCAGGTTTACAGCAATTTTTAGGTACGCCTATTTCAAGGGGTTGCAAGGCGAAAGTTACAGATTTCTTATCATCATATGTATTAGCATACAGACCTATCTTTACATGCCAAATTTCAGCCTTCTAGGTCTTCAGGAAGTAGTCTGTATTTTCTATGACACGAATTTCACATTGTTCAGACAGTGAAGATTAAAGTATCTATGAAATTTAAAGTATAATAGGCACCCACTAAGTCCACTAACTACATAGTATACAAAAAAAATCCGCTCTCTAGCATCCAAGCCGAAACTACGAGAGTTCGAAAATACGACGAAACGTGCCGAGACTGCCTTTTGCCCTTTATCTCGTCTTGGCGGGGGCACGGCGGAGCCCCCAGATATATATATATATATATATATATATATATATATATATATATGTGGGGAATTGTTATCATCAATATATATATATATATATTGATGATAATCCCACACAATTCCGAGATGTTTGTTAAATTAATATATTCTGTTCAAACTGTAATATTAATTTTTGTTTCAGTGTGTTCGGACGGCAGCGCCGCCCGCGCCAGGGAACAACTCGCAATGGATTGTTTCGTGGTGCTCGAGCGCCTCCGCGGCGACACGACTGTTCACAGTGGAGACAAACCATACGCCTGCGAACACTGTGGCAAGAATTTCAGAAACAAGTCTACTTTAAGAAAACACATACAAGAAACGCACTTATCGATCGGGTTAAAAAAAGCTACATATGATTTTGGTAGTTCTACATTTCAAACTGAATCGCTTGTATGAAAGCACGAAAAAAGCGAACATGGGTGTACAAATTTTATGTGTGATGAATGTGAGTATACAACTAGTTCCAAGACAAGTTTACAGACTCATTTAAAGAGTCACTCTGGGGACAACGTTTTTAATTGTGGTCACTGTAGTTACTACAGTACTCTGTTGAAAAGTGAATTACATAAACACCAAGCGATACACACTCGAGACATGCATTTTAGGTGTACCGAATGTGATTTCAAATGCAGTCTTGAATCAAACATTCGACGTCACCAGAACACCCATAACCCAAGACACCAGAAGATACAAACTGGAGAGAAGCCTTTTCATCAATGTGGTTACTGTGATTACAAATGCCGTCGGAAATCAAGCTTTCAACTTCACCTAAGAAAACACACGGGCGAGAAACCATACCAATGTAGTCTTTGCGACTACAAGTGCAGTTATGGGTCAAGCTTACAACGTCACATAAGAATACACACCGGAGAAAAACCGTACACATGCAGTCATTGCGACTTCAAGTGCAATTCAAGTGCAAACTTACGGAAACACAAAATGAGACATACTGGCGAGAAGCCTTTTCTGTGTAGCCACTGTGATTACAAATGCAGTCACAAATCACTCCTAAAGAGTCACCTGATGATACACACTGGGGTGAAGCCATTTCAATGTAGCCACTGCGATTACAAATGCAATCGGAAATCACACTTACAAGTACACCAGATGAAACATTCTGGGGCGATGCCATTTAAATGTAGCCACTGCGATTACAAATGCAGTCAGAAATCATACTTAAAGGAACACCTGATGATCCACACTGGGGAGAAGCGATTTCAATGTAGCCTCTGCGATTACAAATGCAATCGGAAATCACACTTACAAGTACACCAGATGAAACATACTGGGGTGAAGCCGTTTCAATGCAGCCACTGTGATTACAAATGCAATCGGAAATCAATCTTACAAGTACACCTGATGATACACACTGGGGCGATGCCATTTAAATGTATCCACTGTGATTACAAATGCCGTCACAAATCAACCCTAGTAAGACACCAGAAGACGCATACAGGGACGAAGCCTATAGACGTAGCAATAGTACTAGTGCAGCCTGAAACAGCACCTGTGAAGACACCAGATCATACAAGCCGAAGAGAAGCCTTGTAGGGAACGTTCGCGTTGGAGGGTATGCTGCCTTTTGGCCTAAATCGGAAAGTTAATCCTGTGCTGCCCCCTACAGCTCACGCGCGCTCTCTTGTACTAATGTAATCACTGCAAACACGAGTCAATTTAAACACGTTTTAAAAATACCTTATGTGGAAAAATATCTTAGTGTAGATCCGCAAACTGTAACTAGAACGCAATTACCGTTCATTATTGAATTGGATGCGCAAATCAAATATAAAATAAAGAAATATTATATATTTGGAAATTAAGTTAAAGAGTGACTTTGTATTCCGCTATAATTACTAAAATTAATTGTAAATTAATTGATGTATATCCTTAAATAAAACGTATTATTCCATTCTACTTCATTTCCTTACCATTGCTACACTAGCAAATCCTACCTACCTGTCAATAGGTAGGTAGGATTTGCTATTTTGATGCGATTTGATTTAAGGCCTTTATTTTCGTTACAATGAGTCAATGATTGTGATTCTATGGAAAGGTTTAATTTATTATTGAAGGCGAGTAGGTAAGCTCTGGAAGACGCGCTGTGTTAACAATGAGTGGCCTACATACTTATGCCCATATTTTTCTTTGTTTGACAGTTAATAATGTGTGTTACTCGTACATTCAATTCAGACATAAATAATATAAAACAAGGCGGTTGAAACAGTCACCACTAACTAATACAGGTATGTATGTATTAGGTATATTATCAAATAGTGTGTGACAAACATTTACAAGTTTTTTCAAACATCGTGGTTTCTACGGCAGAAAAGACAGTAAGTAAGTACTATAAATAATACATTTTAAGTTCTCTACTGTTACTAATATAATGGCGTTTATCAAAACAAAGATGATGACCGATAGCCTAAGCAAATTAGAAAAATCTGCGGAAATAATTCGTGTAGTTTTGATAATTGGTACAGGCATACCATGTGGTGTCCAGATAAATATACTAAAAGTCCTCGAGGGTAGGGGGTGTGCTGAGGGTGTAGTGGGGGGTTGAAGGTACCTTTTTTCATATTTTTGAGTTTTGGCAAATAGTCTATTTTGACAGACGGGTAATTATGGAACCCTACACTGAGCATGGCCCGACATGCTCATGGCCTGTTTTTTTATATTTTATCAGCAGATTGCTTAGCTTGCTTATTCTAAACTAAAATTTTTATTTATGATGAAAAATTACGAAAAAACGACGTTTTATTAAGCCGTCAATTTTTTATCTCTTATTTAACTTTAACAGCCTGTAGCTCCTAAAGTATTGATCGCAGAGTAAAAATAAACATAAACAAATTTGTAGGAAATTTAATGTTAAAACTTTTGTCCGAAGTAATTATAATGCTATTCGTACATATATTCAAGATATGAGCAAAAATATGAAAAAGGTACCTTCAACCCCCCACTACACCCTCAGCACACCCCCTACCCTCGAGGACTTTTAGTATGTTTATCTGGACACCACAAGGTATGCCTGTACCAATTTTCAAAACTACACGAATTATTTCCGCAGATTGCCCAAATTCGGCTTAATTTGACGTGGCTACGAAGAAGCGTGTGAAATGCCGTGTAAACGTAAGCTTATCGGACACACTTGCCCAATAAACAAGGAATGCATCCGAGCGGCGGTATTATCCACAGACTTGTTATTATCTTTCATGTGCCATTTTTCAAAATTGCTGCCAACTTAGCTTGGTCTGACATTAAAAGCTTGTAGAAAGTAAAAATGTTCATGCCTACAAACTGCAATTATTAGTAGTTTTTTGGATAGCCACAAATAAAAGGTGGTTAGTCAAAACGTTGCATAATGTGATTGTTATTCAACTGGCCGGCTTCATAAGCGGCGATTTATTTACCGTGTGCGCCCGGTACCAGGCTCGAGACCCGTAAGCTGAGTGATACGTTCAATTCTCCAATCAAATCAGGCCGTTCGGACGCAATCGCCAATTTAGCTGGCCGTCATGACCGATAAAATACAGTTGCGGACGCAAGAATACTCATTGGTGACGCTAGTGTTTTCGTTTGAGGGCATTTTTGAAGTGAAAACTTTAGCGGCGCTGTGCACTTTTTGTGATGGGGAAAAAATGTTTAACTCGCGAGAGCGTAAAGCCCCCTCCAGACTATGCGCGTGAATCGCGGGCGAAGCCGCGAACGCGAGTGTGGAGTCGATTTTCGCAGACAGCGAAATCGACTCCACGCTCGCGTTCGCGGCTTCGCCCGCGATTCACGCGCATAGTCTGGAGGGGGCTTAAGACGTAAGACGTGACGTCACGTGTGACGGACCAAGGCCCCAACGTTTTCTGTTCACTTTGACGGCGCAGCAACTAGTATCACTTCTCTCTCCTAGCTCTTTTAAAAATGCCATTTGTCAAAAAAGGACAACCATACTGTTGACAAGAAGAACTTCAAATCAAAGTGTTACCTTTTTTGGTGCATCCAGGCTATGTATGTGTGCGTAAACCGTGTATGTGTGCTCTTTTAGGGATGTGAAAGTCGATTTTAATCATGTTATATATCGATAAACGCTACACAGCGGAAAAAAAATTGCTATTAATTGAAGCTTCAATATCTTCGTTAAACATAATAGTTATTTATGATACAAGTGCGGAAAAGAGGAAATTCGAAACGAGTGGCGATAAATACCTATTCGCACGTGTATCGTACAACGTTTTACAGTACATATGGCCCTTTAAACTTTTAACATACGCACGAAAAGTACTATTTTACGCACTAGTGCGGAAAAATAGGACCATATGTACCAAGGCCTGTTCACTTCCTAAGAAAGTTATGTCCCCAAATAATTGCGCATGTGTGCGCCTGAAGCTTCCATGTGTGCGTTGGCCTCCGAGAAAAAGTTGCGAGCAATAAAAATAAAAACATTTTTCTACAGCAACATTGCTCCCAACTCTGATTTAAATTATCACGAATTTTATATATTATTAATCATAAAACGGGACTTAAAACGCTTAAAACTTAATTATACGCGATTAAGTTTTAAAATTGAATATATGTTTCCAACTGTCTTTATCAATGTCCATAAAATATATGGAGGGTAGGTACGTCTACCCACCATAATACAAAAATATATTTGTCAATGACTTTGTCCAACTGCTGTGGTTAAAGTTCATAACGAAAATTTTATTTATTAAATCTTTAAGTAATAAATACAACGTAGCGGTACTATCACTTAAGACTGTAAGTCTGTACCTACATGGATTACAGCAATGCACATAGAAAATGTGCTAAATGCGGAGCAACGGCTGTTGAAGCAGCCAGAGTGAAATTGACAGCTTTAGTTGGTTCAGAAGGAACCGAGTCATAACGCATCTGGAAAGCGTATTAATTAACCGTGAAGAAATATAGGAATACAAGTTGGAAATCTGTGTAAAATGCTGTGTGTAAAGTGTAATGTATCTGAAGGCCTACTGCGAAGCACGTTCGACGTGTTGCCTCCCTGTCACACTTACGTACGAATTTACAAGTGGAACAGAGAGGTAACACGTCGAACGTGGTTCGCGGTAGGCCCTCTGTGTGTAAAGTGTAATAGGTAGGCATGCCTAATGTTATTTGTATTATACTGAAAACTTTGCGAATGCGCTTTATGAATGTCTATTTTTTTATTAAGTTGCCAGTTGCCAGTTTTCAGTGTATATTTCTGTATGTAAAACATTTTTTAATAATTAATACAATGTTATAAACATAAACATGCCATTTATTTAAATCAATTGATAATACCAAAAACAAGGGTTTATTTGCACCTTTCATATATTTCGTGATATGAAGATAACAAATATGTTTATCAACAGAATTACTATATACCTATCAATACCCGCCAGGCTAAACCGGTTGTCAACTTTAGTGTTTGGTACACAACGAAGGCGCTACTAGTATAAATAAACGTATAAACGTTTGGGGACATTTTTTTGTATGGGGTTATCGTTCTTCTCCTAGTGAGTATTATATTCTTTGATATGTACTTTAAACATAATTGAAATGCTAATGAATAATAAATATATTAAAATATAATAAAATTAATCAATTATTGCAGAACACATATTTTAGTAAGTATTTATGTATTTTAATTAAATATCTGAACTTTCTCTTAGTCCCCAGCAGGCAACCAGCAGGGAACTAGAATGGTCAAAAGAGGTTTGGCGCCAGAGCATTTTGTATTCTATAATTTCATATTAAATCGTGTTTTGAAAATACTATTCTATCAAGTGTCATGCTGCGTAACTGCTGTGTTTTTGCTTGATAAATTAAATCTAAATTTATTATTTAATATCTCTATTATTCACAAGGGACTCTCTGCGTTACAAGTAGTGATGATATTGTGTGTAACAATATCATATTCACACGACGGCGGTGGCGCTTTTTATCAAGCGTGTGTGTGTTGGATTTGATTCAGAAGTGAAAACTCAATGACATTATAACTCAAAATATTAATAACAGCGCCATCTAGTGCAAAATGTCTGCAGCACTATGTATAATTGCGGTCAACGCCATCTGGCTTTATTTCGTCGCATTACTTGAAACCCTTAAGCATATCACTGTGAGTACAGTCAGCAGCAGAAGTTGCTAAGCGTGCCGGGTGTTCAAAATGATCTTGACGCGACTTTATTGTTAAGAGAGTAATTTTGAACACCTCGCACGCTTAGCAACTTCTGCTGCTGACTGTACTAGAGTTATATTAGTACCAGTTTAAGGGTAACTCACTAGATGGCATTTAAATCAAAAAAGAAAAACTCAATGACATTGTAACAGTGTCCGTCACATAGATTTATAATATACAGAGATTCCGTCTCAGCGAGCTGTCACTGTTACCACTTTTGTTTAGTGTACGATTAACAATTTAACACCACCTTACTGTAGCCATGTCGATAAAGTCATATCGATAAACTATCGACATTTCTTGAAATTTTAATTTTACTTCAAAGGTTTAACGATACCTAAAATGAACAAAAACGCTTTTATTCTTTATTGTGGTTATCAGATCACAATTTTATAGTCACGCCCCAGCAGGGAACCAAGGGAAAGTTCAGATATTTAATTAAAATACATAAATACTTACTAATTATTTTTTTTTTATTTTTTTTTTTAAATAATGGGATAATTTATTCATATATATGGTACAAAAACAAGTCAAAAAACAATAAATAAAATAACTTAAAATTACAATTAAACTAAATACAAACTATTCTAAAATAAAATTAAACTAAACTAAACTAAATCTAAAAAAGGCCCCTGTGGCAAGGTCCCCAAGATGCTGGCTGCGTTACCCCGCTGAACTGCCAGACTGAAGCGTTGAGCGAGGTAACTGCCAGCTCTTGGGTCCCCAGTTGCGTCCCTGAGTCTCTTTGAAAGGTCTCCAAAGAGACTCAGGGCGCCAGTGTGACACGGCACTTTGTATGGTTAGCTCAGTTTAACGTTTTTAGGATTGTCTCGAATATAGTGTAGTTTTGTTCTATGGCAAGGAAGTCTTTGATATAGCAACAATATACATGACGGGCATTCAGCCAATAGGAAACAAATTGAAGCTGATGGTGTTGCTACTTCAAATTAAATCCTAAATTTATGGAATAATATTAATAAATATTTAAATCAAAAACTTAATTTATAAATACAAAATAGGTTGAAATATATTCAAATAATTGAATATGATTTATTTCTTTGGGTTATACTTGCATATAAAATTATTCCATGAATTTCATTAGTTACTGTTATTTTGATTGTGTCATCCCAGGGACAGAATGGTTTGAGATCATTTCCTGGCTGGTTTTCGCCCTGGATGGGCATCTTTTATACATAGAACAGTGAAGCGAAGTACATCATGCTCTGGTAGCATCGATCAGAGGCTTGGTTATGCAGTAGCCGCTGCATCCATGAGCTAGGGAGCTCATGCTGTTGTTATTTTGCCACAAACAGTAAGTAGAATATGATAATATATAGATGTCCTCGGGTGCAACTCCTTGTTGAACCTTTGTTTGACCATTTCGCTTTGTTTCCAGTCTGCTGGTAAAACAATGTTGGTGGGAGGGAATATCAGAGCTGTGAGATGAGTCCACTCTAGGAATTTCCAGCTGGTGAGAAACTTAGATCATATAATGTCTCTTAGGTTAGCAGAGCACATGCTTCTAGTTATTAATCTTGAATTGTTTCTTTCAGCTGATTGGGGTTTTTCGTTTTTATGTTACTACGTATGTGAAATCGTTTCGCATATCAGAGTATGGAAGTCTGTCCATATTCCTAAAACTTCAACTGTGTCTGGTGAGCAGTTCGCCATAAGAATTTCGCTCTTCTGCTGGATGGAGGTGACGTCACCTTCAAACTGAGACCTTAGTCCTTTGGTGTTGCTCTGCGGTGTCGGGTCAGATTCCCGCTGCAGCAAATCAGCTCCGGCACAGCGGAGGATCACACGTCGGGCTTGAACTGGTGGAACATTGTTATGAGGTTGGTGTTTGCTTTCCTTCCGTCCTAGAAGCATTTCCAAATTTAAAGTTAAAGAATTTAGTAGAATCATATGTGATGGCAAATGATAATTTAGGGACTAACAAATTTAGATAGGTCTGCTTGTAAATCATTTTAGAACCATTTCTGGCACGACCCAGCTCTGTCGTCTGACATTATTAAAATAAGGTGCTTATGCTAGCTTAATGATTTACATGTAGAGTAACTGCCCGTGTTCGAATTAGTAATAAATGATGTGTCACAAAAACTAACTTTCATTCATGTCCTTTATTGCCCTGAATAGTTGATGGAAATAGGTTTAGCACCTGCTTGAGCTTTTGGTAAGATTTAGTTTTTATTTAATTTAGTAACTTTAATTGTCCGTGAGTTTCCTCAGGGAAAGCCCACAGCCGGGCTAGGAATATTTACGTGACAATTTGGCGCCCACAGATTCCGTCTTAAAGCCCTATTTGCATCATAAATCAGTTTGTATCACTGCCATCACATATAGATAAAAAAAAGTTTTAGTAGTACTTACGTTTAGGTGAAATTTTGAGCTTGTGCTTTGCTTGTGTACGCTCTGACAACGTTAAGTATAGGCTTTAGCTGTTTCACTTTGAGTTTTGCCTAAATTATTGCACGATATTCAGTATATTTTGTAAAAACTTAGAAGTAAGTGCTCGAATTTTCAGTTAGTTACATTGTGCTGACGTTTTGTCAGGAAGTAAAGTGTCAAACTTTAAGTACCATTTGGCTACTTTTAATGCATGAGATTTAGACTTAAGAGGCTGTAACTTAAGTTATTTTACATATTTTCTGAGTATTAAAAAAAAAAATAATGTGTAATTCTAGTGCATAATTTAGTACTCATGCACTATTTTATTGTAGCTGAGCTTTTATGAGTATTGCAATTGAATTGAGTTGACACTTTGTTAAGGCGAAGTTCGGAAAGCTTTTAAGCTCGTGCAGAAATTGCTTTAAAAATTGAGAAGCTTTGTATAAATAAGTTCAGACATTTTGACTCGAAAGTTTTTTAATAACAGTAAACATATATAGGACAGGTTATTTTTACACACAAATAAACTAATTCAAAAAAAAATTGTTATATTTTATTAGAAAGTATAAAAAAAAAACGAATTGTGAAATTTTGACATTTATGAACAGACACTTTTACTTGATTTTTGAACGATTTTTTTAAATTGTGAACAATTTTGGTTTTGCATTCACTGTTATATTTTGGGTCAGAAAATTTAGTTCAATAAAGACAAGGAAATATACATACACAGATAAAAGGTAAAACATAGTAAAACACATTGATATAACATTGTTTAATATAATTGTCAGACTACAATAGTGTGAGTTGGATTTGTAAATCTTTTGCCATCATATTTGTTTATTTTTTGAGTTAAACTTATTATACAATGGCCACTTCTGTGCAATTTCACTCTTTGCTGCGCGATGAATTGATTTATGAAGTAAAGATCAGGTCAGAGACACCACACTCAACAGTTGAGGGTCTTAGGAAACAGTTGAGGAATTTGGTAGGTGAGTGTCGGCCAGATGAGATTTTGGATACAGAGTTGAACCCGGAGTCAGAATTGAAAGTTATTTCTGATAAATTAAATGATTTGTCATCCTTAGTAGCTAAGTTTGTTCAGTCGAAGGATAGATACTCCGGGAACAGGTCGAAGGCTCTGGGTAGTCATTTGTACTTCAGGCTTCTGCGGGTTCAGGTGGATGAAGATCCGGGGAAGTTGGCTCAGAAGATTCAATTCACAAATAGGCTTGACGCTTTGTTAGCACAGTTGGACAGTATAGGGCAGGCAGGCAGCAGCTCTAGCGACAGTGTGGCAGCAGTGACTCAGGTTTCACAGGCAGTCCCTACTAGGGAGCTGCAAGTTCACTGCTCCGGAGACAAAAATGTGGCTAAATGGGGGGTCAAGTTTAATGGTAACACAGATCCGAGGTCTTTCCTAGAGCGTGTCGATGAACTCAAGTTGGCTTATGGTGTGTCAGATGTGGTTTTGTTTAACTCGGCAGCTCAATTGTTTGTTGATCAGGGTTTGCTTTGGTACAGAGGTATAAAGGAACAAGTTTCTTCTTGGAATGACTTAAAAACCATTTTATTAGATGAGTTTGAGCCTGCAAACTTTGATTTTCGCCTAAGGTGTGAGATTCTTGCAAGAACACAGGGTTTAGAAGAGCCAGTGCACATTTATTTTGCAATTATGTCTTGTCTTTTTGGTCGCTTGAAGAATCCATTGCCGGAGGAGGAAAAGTTGCAGATTTTGATGAATAACATTAGGCCTAGCTTCTCACAACAACTGGCATTAGTAAAGGTTGATTCTATAGCCGAGCTGAAGGATTGTTGTAGGAAATTAGAGCAGGCATCACAGCGTACGCAGTATTTTGTTGAGCCCAACAAGTCTGGTTCGGCTCACACACTTAGTAGTGATTTCGCATATAAAGCCAAGTCCAAGCAGGTGAACGCAGTAGATGTTAGTAGTAGCAAGCGTTCACAAACATTTAGTAGGTCGCCAGCGCAAGCGAAATCGAGTGGGCAACAAAGTAACGCTGTTAGGAACGTCCAACGCTCGTCCACGCAATCCACACATGCACAGAACTCTGCCACGGTTCCTACTTGTTATAAATGCGGTGGCACTGCGCATGATTTTAAGAGATGCAGGGCTAAACCATCTAAAGGCGAGATTATTTGTTATTCATGTGGTACAAAAGATCATATAGCGAGGAATTGTCCGAACCGGCTGTCACAGACAACACAGTAGAGCTGAGCGTTTTTTTCCGTAAGTGTTTTTAAAAACACTTTCTGGTGCTGTAACGAAATAACAGTTTGTGGCAGGAACGACAAACTGTTTTTATAAAAACGATGACAAAGAGGCGGCGACATACGATAACATAGTCGCGCATAACGGACGCAACTATCGCAAAGCAAAACGCAGCTCTAAAACTGTTTTATTCGTTTTCCGATGAGCAGGGACAGATATAGGTTATTGGCTAACGAAAGAGCGAGATAGAGATAAAAACGAAACGAAACGGATTGAGCTTTGTTCAGGTAGACGCTAGGCACGCTTTTTACCAGGCCATTATATTCAAAAACTTTAATGTTCGTTAGACAAATAAGCGCTTTATTTTTTAAGCATTAGGGTTTAAATTAAGGAATCTTATGCGTAAATTTAAAGCAAGTAGCGTCAATTGAACAACATTAAAAATGATTCACGACGCTTAACGAACACTCGCTAGCATCATGAATTGTGAGGCCATTTTATGTGTGACCTATCGATTTATCTTTATAAAGTACTGAAGTTAGGGGTCAAGTTATATTAGACATTAGTGAGACGATGCAAATTAGGTTTTTTTGAAATGTGAATTGCGTATTTTACGTTTTATTACTTCAATATGCGATTTCGTTTCGTTTCGTTCGACACACACAGGGAATCCAGTTATTTTAGAAACTGTTTTTGAAAACAGTTACGTGGTTAAAAAAAACTGTTACGTTTCGTTTCACGGAAAACTCGAAACGACCCAGCTCTACAACACAGACAGATCGTAAACGTCAAAGTCAAAGCGCGGAAATACGTTCCGTTTCACAGACAAAAAACGAATAGGGCCGAATTGTAGCAATATTTTTCCGGATAAATTGAGTGCTTCAATGAAAAAATTCTTAAGTTATAATTCGATTGCTACGATTCTCTTCGCACCTAGGGAAGGTGACATTCGGCCATATTTGAAACTTAAGGTGTGTAATTTTGACATTTACGGTTTGGCGGACTCAGGAGCCGCCGTTTCAATTTTAGGACGGCAGTCTTATAAAGATTTTATTAAGTTTGGATTTGAGCTCCAACGAATGGAGTCTAATACATGTAGCGTTGCAAATGGCGTCGTAGTCCAGTCACTGGGGTACATTTTTGTTCCGGTAACATTCAAAAATGTTACAAAGGTTATTCAGTTTTATGTTGTGCCCAGTATTGTCTCGGACGTTATTTTAGGCGTGGATTTCTGGCGCGCATTTAATTTAGCGCCAGAATTATTTGACAGCATCGACTACATAGAAAGACCAAACAATTATTTAAGTTTGTCCAGTATTTCAGTAAATCCGGTGAATACCATTCAGGCATACGACAATTTAACT
Source organism: Cydia splendana (assembly GCF_910591565.1). Taxonomy (NCBI): domain Eukaryota; kingdom Metazoa; phylum Arthropoda; class Insecta; order Lepidoptera; family Tortricidae; genus Cydia; species Cydia splendana. The sequence continues at coordinate 3,238,149 of NC_085979.1, forward strand.
TCAGCACAACAAGAACTAGCCGACTCAGTGGTAGGGAAGTTCAAGGATATCTCGTTCGAGGAAAAAGGATTAGGTAGGACGTCGTTAGTCGAACACGTAATTGACACTGGCGATGCCCAGCCTATTAGAACGCGACAGTATCCGCTCTCTCCTGAGAAGCGTGCAGCTTTAAGTTCCGAATTAGACCGGATGTTGAAGTTAGATGTTGTTACTCCGTGCGAAAGTCCCTGGAACAACCCGGCACTTTTAGTGAAGAAGCCAAATGGGGACTGGCGGTTTTGCTTAGACTGTAGGAAACTAAATGCAGTATCAAAGGGCGACTCGTATTCCATGCCATACATTCCGCAAATTTTAGATAGCTTAAAGGAAGCACGGTACCTGTCGACCATTGATTTGAGCTCGTCGTTTTGGCAAATACCGCTAAATGAAAGTTCGCAGGAGAAAACTAGTTTCTGTGTCCCTGGTCGTGGGTTATTTAAATTTAAAGTCATGCCTTTTGGGTTGTGTGGCGCGAGTGCGCGACAACAACGGCTCATGGATAAACTCATTGACCACAACATAACCAGTGACATAGAGAATGGTATGGTGTTCTGTTACGTGGACGATATTGTCATATGTTCGTCAGATTTTCAGACACATCTGCTTCTTTTGAACCGTGTGTTGGAAAAGTTGAAAATGGCTAATTTAACGATAAATTTCGGCAAGTCAAAGTTCTTTAGACAGTCCATTAAGTACTTGGGTCATGTCGTTGATGAATTAGGTTTAAGAACTGACCCAGAGAAGGTTTCAGCCGTTTTGAACTTTCCCATACCCACGACTTCTCGTGAAGTAAAGACGTTTTTGGGCATGTGCTCTTGGCACCGTCGGTTTATAAGGAACTTCGCAAGTATAGCAGCGCCTTTAAATAAATTAACTTCAAAGGGGAAGAACGCCCCGGCTTTTCAATGGTCTGTTGAGGCCGATAACGCTTTCAACACCTTGAAGAATGCATTAGTGACAGCTCCGATTCTGGCGGTTCCAGACTTTAGCAAAGTGTTCTCGGTACACGCTGATGCATCTTCATATGGCGTAGGTGGCATGCTCTCACAGACTATTGATGGCCAGGAGCATCCTATTGCGTACGTTAGTCGTTCTCTGAACAAGTGTGAACGGAATTACAGCGCGACGGAAAGAGAGGCTCTTGCGGTTTTGTTTTCGGTTGAGAAGTTCCAAGCGTATTTAGGCTCGCGTCGGTTTAAGGTGATTACGGATCACGCGTCACTAAAGTGGTTCATGAACCTGGAAAATCCATCGGGAAGGTTGGCACGTTGGGGTTGCAGACTGTCTCAATTTGATTTTGATATTGAGCACAGGAAGGGCTCCGACAATGTCGTACCTGATGCGCTGTCCAGGCTCATGAAGGTTGACGCCGTGGACCAAGTGAATCCTAACGACGTGACTGACGAATGGTATGACAGGACGTTTAAAGGTTGTGAAACTTTGCCGGCCAATTTCCCAAACTATAGTATTAGGGGAGGGAAATTGTACCGGTTGAGTAAAAACAAGTATAATCTTTTGCGAGAGTTTGACTGGAAAGAGGTAGTGCGCAAGGGTGATAGGAACGCTGTTTTACACGCGAATCATTGCGAACCAACCGCGGCACATTTTGGAGTATTTAAAACTCATAGGCGGTTGTCGTTGACATACTATTGGCCAGGGATGTATAAGGACGTTGTCGATTTCGTGAAGGCTTGCGATACCTGTGCAGCCTATAAGCATTCACAGAAAGCGACTCCAGGTCTAATGGGACAGCCAAAAGTATGTGATCGACCGATGTTAGCGTTAAGTATTGATTTGGTAGGTCCCCTTCCGCGCTCTCGTGCAGGATTTACGTTTTTGTTTGTGGTTACGTGTTGCTTTTCAAAGTATACGCTTCTTTTTCCGCTTCGCCGCGCAACCAGCGCGTTGGTGGCGAAGACTTTTGAGCACCATGTCATTTTGAAGCACGGGGTACCCGAAACCGTAATTACTGATAACGGAGTTCAGTTTACGGGATCGGAATTTAGACAGTTGATGAAGCGTTATAACGTACCTAAAGTTTTTTACGGACCTCGATATACTCCACAGGTAAACCTGGTTGAGCGATACAATAAAACGGTCATGACAGCTGTAGCTTCGTACGTAAAGGAGAACCATAGGACTTGGGACGAAAAATTGCACCAAATTCAGTTTGCAATAAACAGTGCAGTGAATGAAACCACAAGTGAGTCTCCTTTCTTTTTAGTTCATGCTAGAGAGCCAGTTATCAATGGGTCGTTTTATAAGGACACAGATAGGGACTACGAGCCAGGTGTACCTAGGGAGGAATATGCGGGTAATTTCGGGATTTTAAAGGATATTTTTCATCAGGTTAGGTTACGTTTATTGAGAGCACACGAAACAAATGCTAGGAATTATAATTTGAGAAGACGTCCAGAACAATTTGCAGTAGGCGATTTAGTATGGAAACGTAATTATGTGCAGAGTGACGCACAAAATTTCAGGATGGCGAAACTCGCCCCGAAATATGTTAAGTGTAGAGTAAAGGCAGTGTTGTCGCCTTTAGTCTACGAGTTAGAGACGGAAGATGGTCACTGTATAGGATCATGGCACATTAAAGACCTGAAAGGGAAGGTAGCAGCTTCTGGTTTGGTGAACGGTGGACGTGCGGCTCGCGTACAGGGTACTGCTCGCCGCGCCACCATCGTTGACTGAACAGGGTGAACGGTGGACGTGCGGCCCGCGTACAGGGTACTGCTCGCCGCGCCGCCACCGTTGACTGAACAATAGAGCTCATACAGGTTTTTATGGTTGTAGTTTAGCAACAGTGTTAAATATTGCAAAGTCATATTTAATCACCAATTGTCAGAGACGTGGCGAACAGGTATAACTGTTTCACCACACAGTATGAACGTGGAAGGATGCTACGAACTGAAAGCGATGAATGTATGGAGCGGCGCAACCATAGCTCAATTAACGTCAAGAGCGTTGTCTTTAATGTGGGATTATTTTTTTGCTGTCGTGCGAGGTCACGCAGAAATTTGGGTGTTATGGTGCTGATGGTTTTAGCCAATACGTGGCGGATGCCGTGCATGTGTGGATTGGCGTTGTTTTTTTGGTGTGCGAAGGAGAGGCTTTATTTTGTGAGGTATCGCAGGGCGCGCACTGCATACCGCGGACGTTGTTTTTCGGTTTGGTTATGTAGTCCGTTTATTTTTTCTCTCAGCACACGTTCTCAGGCACATAACACATAATTATAATTTAGCTAACTAGCGGTTAGTAATTTTGGATACTTTGAATTTAGTTTGGAATGCAAATTTCGTTATTTAGCTACTCTAGTTTATATTAGTAAACTTAGTAGTAGGAATTGTTTGATTTTAATTTTGCCCGGTCTAGCGGAGAAATATTTTGAGTATGCTGAACATCGGTCCTGGCAGTTGGTTTGGTTTTGCCAGCGCAACTGGATAAAGTTGTGCTGGTAGAACCAAGGGATGGTTTACTGGATAGTTGGATATTGCGATGTGGATTTTTCCGGCTGTGCGGATACCACATTTTTTTTGTATTTAGGTTGTGTGGGTTCGAGATAGAAAATTCAAAATTTATTAGTTTATTGGTTTTGGTATGTGGAGTTGTGTGGTTTACTTTGGCTTTTCTGTTGGATAGGGATCTCGTTCCTGCGACAATCACTTCGGTGGTGGTTTTTGTTTAGGGTTCTCCCATACTAAGTATGGTTGAGGTTGTTTTGTTTGTGTTTTTTTTTTTCGTTTCTTGTGACACATGATTTAGATTTAGATAGTCGCTGAGGACAGCGAGCGTTTTACCCTTGGTAAAACGCAACAGCGGGGAGAGGGGTATTGTGACACGGCACTTTGTATGGTTAGCTCAGTTTAACGTTTTTAGGATTGTCTCGAATATAGTGTAGTTTTGTTCTATGGCAAGGAAGTCTTTGATATAGCAACAATATACATGACGGGCATTCAGCCAATAGGAAACAAATTGAAGCTGATGGTGTTGCTACTTCAAATTAAATCCTAAATTTATGGAATAATATTAATAAATATTTAAATCAAAAACTTAATTTATAAATACAAAATAGGTTGAAATATATTCAAATAATTGAATATGATTTATTTCTTTGGGTTATACTTGCATATAAAATTATTCCATGAATTTCATTAGTTACTGTTATTTTGATTGTGTCATCCCAGGGACAGAATGGTTTGAGATCATTTCCTGGCTGGTTTTCGCCCTGGATGGGCATCTTTTATACATAGAACAGTGAAGCGAAGTACATCATGCTCTGGTAGCATCGATCAGAGGCTTGGTTATGCAGTAGCCGCTGCATCCATGAGCTAGGGAGCTCATGCTGTTGTTATTTTGCCACAAACAGTAAGTAGAATATGATAATATATAGATGTCCTCGGGTGCAACTCCTTGTTGAACCTTTGTTTGACCATTTCGCTTTGTTTCCAGTCTGCTGGTAAAACAATGTTGGTGGGAGGGAATATCAGAGCTGTGAGATGAGTCCACTCTAGGAATTTCCAGCTGGTGAGAAACTTAGATCATATAATGTCTCTTAGGTTAGCAGAGCACATGCTTCTAGTTATTAATCTTGAATTGTTTCTTTCAGCTGATTGGGGTTTTTCGTTTTTATGTTACTACGTATGTGAAATCGTTTCGCATATCAGAGTATGGAAGTCTGTCCATATTCCTAAAACTTCAACTGTGTCTGGTGAGCAGTTCGCCATAAGAATTTCGCTCTTCTGCTGGATGGAGGTGACGTCACCTTCAAACTGAGACCTTAGTCCTTTGGTGTTGCTCTGCGGTGTCGGGTCAGATTCCCGCTGCAGCAAATCAGCTCCGGCACAGCGGAGGATCACACGTCGGGCTTGAACTGGTGGAACATTGTTATGAGGTTGGTGTACGCTTTCCTTCCGTCCTAGAAGCATTTCCAAATTTAAAGTTAAAGAATTTAGTAGAATCATATGTGATGGCAAATGATAATTTAGGGACTAACAAATTTAGATAGGTCTGCTTGTAAATCATTTTAGAACCATTTCTGGCACGACCCAGCTCTGTCGTCTGACATTATTAAAATAAGGTGCTTATGCTAGCTTAATGATTTACATGTAGAGTAACTGCCCGTGTTCGAATTAGTAATAAATGATGTGTCACAAAAACTAACTTTCATTCATGTCCTTTATTGCCCTGAATAGTTGATGGAAATAGGTTTAGCACCTGCTTGAGCTTTTGGTAAGATTTAGTTTTTATTTAATTTAGTAACTTTAATTGTCCGTGAGTTTCCTCAGGGAAAGCCCACAGCCGGGCTAGGAATATTTACGTGACACCAGGACCCCACGGACCCAGGGTCTCGACGCCGAAAGGAACAAAACAATATTCGGCGCCGAGACCGCGATACTTCCCAACCTTTGCGTTTTCGGCCGTCTCTGCAGCAGCTGCCGCCCTCGCAGAGGTTCCGTGGAGATGTGACGGGGCCAGCGTGTCTACGCAGGTTGCATCCCACACTAGCACCCGCCCCATACTCCACGGAATCAAAGACATCCCGTCGGGTCTCTTGCCGTCACTTCTCAATATGCCGGTCGGCTCCAATAGAGCAGGCACATTACTAAAATAAAATAGGTGTTCCGCAGTAATTGAATTATTTTATTATATTATAATATATTCATTATCCATTAGCATTTCAATTAAGTTTATGTTTAACGAAGATATTGAAGCTTCAATTAATCGCTATTGCGTTCCGCTGGTTAGCATTTATCGATATATAACATGATTAAAATCGACTTTTCACATCCCTAAAAGAGCACACATATACGTTTATACGCACACATACAGAACCTGGGTCTACCTAAAAAGGGGACACCTGGATTTGAAGTCCATCTTGTCAACAGTATGGTTGTCCTTTTTTGACAAACGGCATTTTTAAAAGAGCAAGGAGAGAGAAATGATACTAGTTGCTGCGCCGTCAAAGAGAACAGAAAGCGTTGGGGCCTTGCTTCGCCGTTATCTGTCAAAATATTTTACTGTCAGTGTCAAATCAAATTATTGAGGTTAGCATTCAGGCTGACGCAACTAGGAACAAAAAAAGGTTTTGTACTTTAGTGACCTAACCACAGCCAAAAAACAAAATAAAACGTGCTATTCATCTGTCATGTCAACTGTCAGCCACATTGCTTTGTTGCTTGTCATGGCGGTTCGTAGGTTTTGCTTACGTATTTCTTGCAATTTCTTTTTTAAAAGCCTTCGGTGTTTTCCAAAACAGTCAAACTTGATAAAAACATACAGTGAGTCAATAGATTTTGTTTAAATGCCACCGAACACTAAACTGCAAAACGTAATTCAAGACCAAAAGAAGTAAGAAATGTTGCCACTTTTTTACTAGCACATCTTGTATTTATGTAAAAATAAGGAAATAAAAGTACTTAAATTGTAGGAGTTAAATTACTACTAAATAAATTATCTTAGCATGATTATTTCTCAAAATGAATTTACTATTTTACAAACAAATTATTGCAGTGGCAACATTGTCTCACTTTTTTTGGTCTTGAATTACGTTTTGCAGTATAAAGCCCCCTCCAGACTATGCGCGTGAATCGCGGGCGAAGCCGCGAACGCGAGTGTGGAGTCGATTTCGCAGGTCTGCGTTCAGGACTCCACACTCACGTTCGCGGCTTTGCGCCGCGATTCGCGCACGAGTGTGGAGGAGGCTTAAGTTGTTTCAGTGCGAAATATGTGGCAATTGATACGCTCGCGAAAATCGCAAAAAAGGAAGTTTATGACGAAATTTCCATTAAGCCCCCTCCAGACTATGCGCGTGAATCGCGGGCGAAGCCGCGAACGCAAGTGTGGAGTCGATTTTCGCAGACAGCTTAATCGACTCCACACTCGCGTTCGCGGCTTCGCCCGCGATTCACGCGCATAGTCTGGAGGGGGCTTTAGATGAAGACCGGTAAGTATTGCTTTAGATGCTTTTAGCCTTATTTTGGTGTAGCAGGCTATAAACACATCGAAAATTAGATATTTCATATCCACTATATCGACTGCAGCCTAATTATTTATCAATGTAAATAGTAAATAAAATAAAAGGAATGAATTTCCTGGTAACTTGCATACAAAATGACTATAATTAAAGATGGTCAAGCAGATCTTGTCAGTAGAAAAAGGCGCGAAATTCAAATTTTCTATGAGACGATATCCTTTCGCGCCTACATTTTTCAAATTTGCCGCCTTTTTCTACTGACAAGATCTGCTTGACCAAGTATATGTCTCCGAATATTTTTAGTCGAAAATTGTCTATCATCTGTGCATTAATGGAATGGACATTGTATTATATATTTTTGGAATCTAGTAATGGGGGATATTACTGGCATTACTGCAATGTTCTGCCGCCAGAGTGCAGCACTACCGACTCTAGTAAATTCATAGACTAACTTATACATACTCTGCCTTAAACTGTTTTTTGACAAGTTTTTACAGACAATAAATTATGACATTGATGCATCAAGGCGGTTTGTTAACCAGGGCCTACCGGTAAACGCGAAAATCGAAATTTAGTTATCTGCCTCTTTATCGCTCGAATATGCAAGAGAGAGAGGTTAGATAACGAAATTTCGATTTTCTTGTTTCGCGGTAGACCCCCAGATTGTGACAGATAGTGGTAGTGGCGCTACGCAGAGTTTTGCGTAATATTCCCTATTATTTAAGATTATAACTTAAAATATAAGAAAATGTATGTGTGTCTGTTTTAATCATTAAATGTTTTCAGATGCAGGCAGTGGGTCAAATAAGTTGTAAAGGAAGACTTAATCTTATTATTCAAGAATATAATACATAGAAAAACAACATTTAATCAAGTGAACACACATTTTCCTCTGTTATCTGTGGACTACCGAACCTTCGGGATGTATTTTAAATTAATTATATAAAATAATTAAAAAAAAACATTTTACATATTTTTATTTTAACAAATAAATATCGTGTTTACATTTAAGTCCAACCATGTATTAATCCATTCAAAGAACACTATATATAACATACGATTTAAATATGGACTCGATTCTAACCTGATTTCGAGTACGAAATTTGTTGACAGGGGCCCATGTTTCAACCCTCCCCAATTTATCGATATCGATAAAAAACGCAAGCGTGTAGCATACTACACTATTTAAGTCTGTTATATTGGTACTATTGCTCTTTGACAGTTGTTTGTCATACAATTCATACATGTTGGTAATGATTGGATAACCAAACATACACAGACTAATCAAATCGCTAGTATGGAAGTCCCGTCTCTTAAAACGTAGTGATTGTATTCTCTTTGGTTAGCATTGTTTGTCTTGGGTTGTCTTGGTCTTGTGTTTTATTTTTTTGACAATTGAAGCTTAAACTAATAAATCTATGAATTGAAGTATTGCGGTTGCCGTGATGGACGCAATTCACGCAATGCATTCGTGCCACTGCTGCTTACGGTGTGCTCCGGACAAGGGCCTGACGACGCCGTACACACATCTCGGCAAAACGGAGATATATGCCGACATGCTCAAACAGTGCTTCGATATACATGTAAGTTTATACCACAACTTTGTTGTTCTTCATTCTTTAAGCTATAAATGAAACACTGTTAAACCGTTGTAGGAAATTTGCAGTTTTTTTTGCCGATATCTATCCTTAAATGACAATTAAACGTTCAGCTGGTAGTGGGCGGCTCGGGCTCGTGCGGCATCTGCTCGGCGTGCGTGGGCCGCCTGCGGGACGCGAGCGACTTCAAGCTACAAGTGCAGCGCACCCAGGCGGAGCTGCAGGCGCGGCTGCAGGGAGAGAGCATGAAAGGTAGGGAAGCACCACCCATCAAACAAGTCTTGAATATTACCAGAGATCGGCGGGGGTGAGATATTTGCCTTATAATATGACGTTAGACATCTCAAATTATAAGGTAAATAGCTCACCCCCGCCGATCTTTGGCTATAGATATACATACAGAACCCAAATACAACTTTAGGCACCGCCACAAACTCCGTCCACCCCGCACACACCTAGCTAAATCTAAAAAATGTCTGCATACAATACCTAGACTCTGCTGCCTACTATTCGTTGGAAGAATGCCTTGTATAGAATGGCACATGAGTGCTGCATGTACATTATCATCATCTCAGCCATAGGACGTCCACTGATGAACATAGGCCTTCCCCTTGGACCTCCATGTACATTTGCATGCTGCATGTATTTTTGGTAATAATAGTCATATAATATGGACATTAATTTAATACTACTGAATTTATAATAATGTATGTACTTACTTACTTTATTTTATTTAATAATGAAATATGTATGTAAAAATAACGTAATTTAAATATAGAATAGTAATGTACCTATTGCAATATTATTATGATGTGTAAAATTGTGATTTTATTAATAAATGATGGAATTGAATTGAGTATGTCCAATAGATCACACTGTATTCTGCAATACTAGATGGTCGCATCATACACACTCCTGCTAGGGGTGAAATCAATGAAAATCAATAAACATAACAAACTGGAAGATGATGTGATTTGTGTTGTTTGTTTGCTCTAGAGGAACCCGCAGTCGAGTTGGGAATGGAGGATGGAGACGGGACCAGTGAGGAGCCTGTGTTGTGTGAGTACCTGCTCCTCTATAATTGTACTGGATAATGTAAGATTCACAGTTATGAATAACGGGAAAAGTTTTTTTTTTTCTAATTTTTATTGAGGCTTTGGACACTAGGTGAACATGTCAGCCTCATAGGTGCTTTCATAGTTCCCTACTCAAGGGCGAGATCAATAAAGTGGTATACACTGATTGCTTTGTCAGATAAAGGCTCTGCCAACCAACAATTGGTCTGTCCATTGTGCATGGAACCCAAACTACCAAAAATTCTTTTTCTCAAATCCGAATTCCGGACGCAGACATTCCGGACAACACGTGAGACAAGTCATCAGTCTTCTGACAGACTAGACACAGAGGTGACGGTTTAACACCCACCATACTCAGAAACTTATTTGTAGGGATGTGTCCGGCCCGGACTCGGAAAGCTGAGACTAACACTTTTCTAGAGAGACTGACAAAATCAAACCATGGTATCCACAAGGGTCTAGCTTGGATTGTTCTGTACCAGATTCCTACACCCCTCGATAAAGCTTGTTCTCCAAACTGGTATTCCCATTTTTGTAAACATCTTTTTTTAATTCTGGGAATTACTTCACTTGGATATGGTATAGAATCTATTACAGAGCCATCCATTACAGCGGTTTTAGCAAGCTGATCTACTGCCTCGTTTCCTGCTAACCCTACGTGGGAAGGAATCCACTGTAATTTGACCACCTTATCATTATTCTTATTCTTATTCATTTATTCATAAAACAATTTTACATTGTGTTTGAATTATGTTATAAATAACTTAAAACTACAAGAACAACAACAACAACAAACAAACATGCAGCTAATATTAAAATTAAAACATAAAAACACACAAAATTAGTAAAATGGGAATAGGGTATTTGACCACTAGTCAGATCAGTTTCTTTTTTCGAACCGTCAAGCAATTTTGCTAATATTTTCATTACAAATATGTAAACTCATGAATCAACTGGAGAGCTTCATACGCAATAGGCATGCCTCTTTGTCCATAAACACAACGATTAAGGTGTTGAAGTGCACTCTTTGAGTCCGACAGTATTAGGTACAACTGGAGCACTATTAACTAGATTCTTTGCATAACACCATAGAATAAAGAAGTAACGAAGAAAAGTAACTCAGTACATTGCTACACGGCGTACGTAATTCGCGATATCTTCGCCGGTACCTCGAATGTCTTCGCGTTATTTTTAGATGGCGTTGTTATCAATAAATAATAGTGACATCTAGTGAGGTAGCAATGAATTACACCGTTAAGTAACCATATCTAAGAATTGATTTAATATTTTGACGCCGGCGCCACTTCAGTTTTGGTCGAGAGGTTTGAGTATTTGACTTGCAATTCTGAGTACTCGGGTTCGAGACCCAGCTCCGGTGGCACTTTTTTTTTATATTATCCGAAAAATTTTAATCTAAAATATTTTTTTTAATGTATCATACAATTCATGAAGTAAACATTGTTACATCCATAAATGTCTCTGAAGAAACCCCTACATATTAAAAATTATAAAAAAATCAAAAACATCCTATATGTAAAAAACACAATTAATAAAAATATCTTTTCACCACACTAGATCGGAAAGGCTTACTTTGCACTTCAAAAACTGAAAGCAAAGTTGCATTTTATTCACATGTGAGGCAAAGTAATCATATGCATATTTTGAGTTGTTTTCTTATGTTTGCTGGTGGAATTAACATTTAAATGATGATTTTGGATGTTAAATATTTAATAACATTCATTTGGATATTATGATTTTGTTTCATATTTTACATTTAATATTTGCTTCGGGTTGGTGTGGTGAAAAATTTTGTGTTTCACTCGGGGGCAAATTTTTTTTTAACCCTCGTGCTTTGAAACCCTCGCAACGCTTAAGATTCCATTTTTCGAACCACTCGCTACGCTCGTGGTTCAATTTTGGAATCTTTCGCTTGATCGGGTATCAATATGTACTAGCACGAGCGGTTAAACAACAACTTTGTCCCCTTGTAAAACAAATAACTTTTGTATTTAACGCCATGTATTTATTATGTGAGAGCGTTTGTTCTACAGTGCAATGTATAGTGGGAGATACCATGGTATTAGTATCTGCCACTATACATTACATTTTGTATCTCAATGAGATACAAAAGACATACCTACACTACTCGAAAGTATGTTTTCCCGAAATGAAAGCAATTATAATATTATGTTAATTTGTGCTCATATATCATATCAAAACAAGAAGTCCTTGGACTTAGAATATACTTACCGATAGGTATGTAATTATGTTTCTCTCAAATAGTTAATATTAGTTGTTCCTGATTTATAGATTTTTCTTAGTGATGCAACGAATAATACTTATTACAAATAGAATCTAGATATTTACCTATCATTGAGATATGTTGAGATACAAACTTAAAATTGCAGTTGTCCCCTGGACACCAACCTCATTTTAGTTTCGAAAAAAACTCCCTTACTTTATTTGGGTTTTGTATGAAATATTTGACACAACCAAACTTATGGTTTGAATGCGTTGACTTAAAATGTAAACTCCCCTCTTGGTGCTAACGTCAGAAACTAGAATACCTACTCGTAACGCTATGGCTTTTCATGTAAAACTTTATTTAGACTTATTATGCCAACACACAAGAAATTAAAATTTTAAATTACAAAGAATACTGTTTCAACTACAAACACAATCCCCTTGTTAGTAAATAAACGCCTACATTTTTAAAATTTGCTGCCTTTTTCTATTGACAATGTTGGTGTACCAGAGTATAAATGTGGCTTTCCATCACAGAAGGGTCCATATGGTCCATGTACAATAAGGACCTTTTTATCAGAATTTCAGTTGGAATTTCAGATGGAACGGACCTTATTGTACTTGAACCATAAGGACCCTTCTGTGATGGACAGCCACATATTACAAATTATAGTTACAGCAAATATGATCCTGTTGTCTACTATCATTGAACACAGAACACAGTTGTGGCAATTCAGCAAATATAATGTAATGAAAGTGGGTAGACAAAAATAAAGCATGGATTGAAATAAGGATAAAATTTATTAATGGATATTAATAACTAATTAAAAATTCCTCATTGCATCGATCTGCATCCATTGAAGCAGGAATTGACAATTTCATGTTTCTCCTCTTATTCCATATAAATTATATTTTGTCACTTCATTTTTTCAGATATAATACATTGTTGTTGTTGATTGTTCAACGGCAACCCGAAGGTGTGTAGGGCCTCCACAACATCCTTCCACGCTTTTCTGTCTTGAGCATCCATCTTGGCCTCGTTCCAGCTCAGTCAGATATAATACATTGACCAGTAGTAACTCTATCCATTGGTTAGCAGGCGTATGATGTTTAAAGACATGTTTCCCCTTCTAAATTTAAAAAATATTTCCGATCGCTCGCTTTTCGGGTGATAGGAGCTAGCATGGGAGCACCTGAAATCAAAAAAAATTTTTTGTTGCATATAAAAATATCTTAAAGATACAATTCTGACCAGGGACCGAATACCAGTATATTTTTCATACAAATTAATGGGTATTCAATTTCGGTATTCGCGGTTGTTTATGTATATTTTTGATTCCTGATTCTATTCACTATGTGTGATATTTTATTATTAGTTATATCGGATACCGGTAACAGTCACTGATTTTTACCACATTTTTGCAAGGAAAGGTACCATTCATCATAAAAAATCATTATTTTTTCAAAATAAAGTCCGTAACTTGAGTGTTTAGAACTACATCTGTATTTTCTAAAACTTGTTACTTTTCAAAAAAATTCATACAACTTACATTAAGACCTTTCTGTTGGTAAAACTAGATTATATTAACAAATTACATAGATTCAGCAAAATGTTACTGAGGATTATCTAAATTATCTTACATGGTCTGAAATTAAGAACTGGAAAACTTATAGTTACAGAATAATTATACTTTTATTACCAATAACTGATCAACCAATAGATTACATAACCAATAAATTCCGTTTACTCAAGTAAAACCAGCCATGAGTGATTTGCTTCATTATTTTCGACAGTAAATAATGTCAAAGCACCACTCAAGTTTACATAGGTACCTAACCGTGTTCACGGTCGTTAGTTCGGGATTGACAAGAGGTTAAAATAGAAAGTTATATGTATAGAGCGTTGAATATGTTAAAATGTTTCAGTAGTTTACATTAAATAAACTTTAATAAACTTACCTGATGCATATTATTAATCCATTTGCAGGCAATATTCATCATTGATTGGCAAACATTGACACCCTCTTCTCAGGTTTGTTTGACCTGCTTTAGTTTAATTCTGATGGTACTTCAGGAATCCACAGGAATTCAGTACCTATTGTGAACTACATTTCGAATAATATCAAATACCGAACCGAACTAAATTTAACACATAAAATTAAAAAAATTTCATAACGATGTTATAAACAGACGCTACGCGGTAGGCGGCCGTCCACGCCATGGTCCTGAGGGCCTAGGGGCCTACCGCGACCCACGTACGACATGTTGCCTCCCTGTCACACTTAAGTACGAATTTACAGCGACAGAGAGGCAACACGTCGAACGTGATTCGAGGCAGAGGGCCTACCGCGAACCACGTTGGACGTGCTGCCTCCCTGTCACACTTACGTACGAATTTACACGCGCGACAGAGGGGCAACACGTCGAACGTGGTTCGCGGTAGGCCCTCAGGCCCTCTGACAGTTCGTTTTTAGTGTTGCCATTGATTTTTTTAGTCTCCCTAAATGTATCTGTCATGTCATTATTGTTTCTGCTTCTTAATTGCACATGTTAATGGATCAAATAGAAAAATAATGTCCAAAAATACTTTTTAAATATAAATCTACTATAATGTTTGAGTTTTAAAATACATGCCTAAAATTTCCAGTCGTTTTTTAAGAAGCAGCATTATAACAACACCCCGAAGTAGGGTACTGTTTTAATAGAATTACAACCCGTACTTGGTACAGTTTCTATTTACGCAGTTGGCTCCCTAGTGAACATAATTTGTAATTTAAATACATGCGTCCATTCTAGCAACAGCCTAAAAACTAAGCATATTTTTTGTAGAAGAGTTTATAAGAAATACATTAATACGTTATTATTATTTATATTAGCTAAGATATACTTAATTTATTTTACCGTGGTCATAAGTAATAAGAATTTGAAACGGAACGTTATGCGAACGCAATCTTGATAATAAATTTGTGTGTATCTGAACCACGCGACGTTGCCATATCGCAATGACCGCCAAACCACTGACTAAACAACGTCGCATCCTGTCGTTGCATTGTGTACTCGTAATAGTTGATTTTTAAACTAAAATTCTTCAATTATGCAGAGTCTATGCGAAAACCCTACGACTCTTCTCCTTCCACACAGGCTTTAGTTACTAGACTAGAGTGACTAGAGTCTAGTACCTAATGAAATGTTCAAATAGACTTTCCAGATTTGAAATTTGTAATGTAGGCAACATAAGCTGAGAAATTTAAACAATCCCATCCACATAAAATTAATTGTCGCCGTTGTGATTTTCAAGCGTAGATGAACGGTGTCAAGTCATTTATTGTATATTGTATGTGTTTTGGAAACTGTAAAAAAGAAGTTTGAAGAAGTTTTATTACTTTATGGTACGAGTAAGTATGAAACATTCAGCTAGGACTAGGGAATGCAATCTAGGTCTCGCAATTTCAGGATCTCGCACGTATTTTCGAGATTTAATCTAATTGACAGGAAATCTAGCTCGATTTATGCAGTCATCTAACGAACAAAAAAACGTTCCATCACTTGAAGCTGATTCAAGTAGCCGGCTGGTAAAAATTGCCTTTAATGATTTTCCAATTTTAGGTGTTATAGAGTGATAATTTTATCTGGTTAAGTTTCAAATTTATAAATATTATGAATTAGGTCATTTAAATGAAACAATTTGGCGAATTCAACAATATTATTTTTCATGAGTGTATAGTAATGCCATCTATGCTTTGATTAGTCAAACATGTGAGTGTGACTATGGAGTTCCTTCTCTTTCTTTACTTATTACTTTATGATAACACAGAGCTTCTTTAATAGCTACAAGTTCAGCTCGCATAACGCACGCGTCATCATGAAGCTTCCACATGAGTGAAACATTGCACTGAGGATCAAATAAAGCTGCTCCAACAGCTTGTACACATTTCGAACCATCAGTGTATATTTTATAAAATAGGATATACTGCTCAGTGAGCACGCACAATGTAGAATTTCTTAAAGCCTCATTCTGTTGATGCCGCTTAGGAACATCAATAAAATCAATGCTATTCTTTATACGTGACCTGGTGTTGACCGAGAATACCCATGTGTTCAAAGAGTACATATCCAATTTGTCACAGTGATGCACAGGTAAATCTTTCCATTCATCATATATGTTTGCTAACAAAGGAAAATGTTTATCAGAAAATAGATTACATTTAGCCAAAATGCTCCGTAACGCGGAAATAATGGGGCTGTTTGATCTTTATCTTATTCTTAGTAAAAATCTACAACCCAACCAATAACGACGCACAACCAGTGGAGGAATGGAGAGTTCACTTTCCATAGCTATGGAGTGCTGCGTATGAAACCTCACACACGCAAAGCTCTATTTTGTAAAATATCTAATTTCCGTAAATGACAAACAGCACAGCTTCCATAAATAAAACTACCATAGTCATAGAGAGATATATAGAGGCGCCTGAGATGTTTAGGATGAACTCCCCAAGACCTACCCGCTAGAACCTTTAAAATATTAATATGTTTGTAATTTCTTTCACACGGCTCTTTTGTATGGAGCCCCCATCTCAAGGTTGAGTCCAACCATAATCCTAAATACTTAACTTTACCAACATTGTCGAGAGACTTGCCATTTACAACTATGTTAACATCAACAGCTTTTCGAGATCATTTAAAAACACATATTTTTGATTTATTCTCAGATAGATACAAGCCACCTTTTACTAGACATCCAATCAAACAATCAATAGAAAGTCGAAGAACACTAACTGTATCTGAAGTACGCCCTCTTCCCACTGTTTTATACAGCACGAAATCATCGGCGTATTGTGAGATACAAACATTATGAATACTATTACCTATTTCCATGGTTGCGATATTAAATAAAAGAGGAGAGATGGGATCTCCTTGGGCTAATCCTTGGTGTGTATGTCTAATTAAAGGGTTACCTCCACAATTCAGAATAATTCTACAGCGCCTTATTTACATATCTTATTACTTATGCTTATGCTTTGTAAAATGTTAATGAATGAACTTATATTTATGTTATTATATCCATTATCGATGTCGATAAAACAAGCCACAGTAGGTTGTTTATTACCAAATCCTTGCTGAATATCAGATGTAAGTAAAGCTAAATTATCCAAACAAGACTGAGACCGTCTGAAACCAGTAGATGAGCTGGGAAGGAGACCCCGACTCTCCACAAACCATTCAATTCTCTTCATAAGAATCAAGTGTAGAATTTTACACGAACAAGACATTAAAGAAATCGGACGTAAAGAAGATGGTAAGCCGGGGTCCCTCCCCGGCTTAAGTATAGGAACTATTTGGACATCTCTCCACTGATCCGGTACAACTCCGGTCTGAATTTTGAGATTCAATATTTTTAGCAACATGAATTTACCATTGTTTGAAAGATTAAAAATCATAGAATAAGATATGTTATCAACTCCTGGAGAAGTATCTTTTTTTTAAATAATTTAGTAATTCAGAAGATTGTACACTAGAAAAGGACGTGTCCGGTTCAGCAACACTATCCGGGGTCAACGAATGTAGCAGATTCCTGGCGTTGTCGGGATCGACTCCAGTCCGGCCTCCAGAGTTTCCTTTCATCCATCTCATTTTCCTCCACATGGTAGTAGCTGATGATTCATGGTCGATGCTCGTACAGAAATCTTTCCACGCTTTCGAGCTAGCCCTTTTTATTAGTTCATTGGCTTATGACAACATGGTTTGCCAGCAAGAAAGATTTGATGGAGTAGGATTACGTCGCACCTTTGCCAGGCGTAGACGTCTCTCTGCTACAGCTTTGGATATTTCTTAATTCCAATAATGTTTTGGTCGAAATTTTGATGAAGGGTCTTCACTTGTTTTGATCCAAGGGATATGTTTATCAGCTAATGATTGGATGTTTTTCATAAATATATCATAACTAATATAAACGACATCACTCACTGAAACATCAAACACTGTTTCTGCTTCTTTATTGTACTCCACCCAGTTAGCCTCTTTATAATTCCTCTTCTTGGTAAACATTTCAGATCGGATATAACCACAGTTCATCTTTAATATCACATGATCACTACCTAAATTTTCATTACAAGTGTAGCATTGAATAATAGTATAATGATAAATGCGCTACAGAATGTGATTGACACAGAGTATTTACTTACCTATGTTTAACAGAAAACAAATAGTATTTTACATTCGTCGTACAAGACACTATGTCTGATTTGACATATTGAAATGGTGATACCTTCAATTGAATATTTAAGTAAACCCTCTATATTATGGTTGAAGCCAAATGAGTATTAACTAGCGAATGATTGTAACTTCAATTGATAGCCTTTGTGTATCTAGAATTTTGATGTCAGTGGCGGCTTAAGTGAATATAAAATGTCATAGAAGGAAGTTCTATAGATTTGCTAATTACCTTCAATATTGCCGTGAGATATTGTAATATTAAAGAACTTTGTAGACTTACCGTGCTGACGTGATAAACGTATCACAGTAGCAAGAGTCGTAATAGAGATTTATCAAAGTCATTAAGTGAGAAATTCTATCGAGAATAAAGGAAATCAATCAGTGAATTATTTTGATTAAGTATGGATAACTGGCGATTTGTACACTTAATTCAAGATCCGATCGATTACGTACATTAAAGAATAGGTGTAAAATCATAATGATTCAATACCTCTGATATACAACATACGTATTGCTGTTGCTATTCTGTTTAATAAAGTTCTTAGCATGAGTGATATATTTACACGGGGATGTAACTCGGTAAAAACAAGTTGTTAGTAGATTTGTAGCAAACGAAACGAAAATAAAGTACCTACTTATATTTGAGTGTAGCTCAAGTTAAATGCAGTGACGGTTAATTTGCACCTAAAACGTAAATGAGTATCTATCATGGCTATCATGCATTTCAGAAAAATTAAACAAACCTTTTTGAGGCACTTGTTGACAGTATGTGTGGTCGTCATGTGATTTACGAACATATGCATGTTCTTTCAGCGGATCCATGTTTTCTAAAATTGATAACAAAATATTATTTTTAAATAACTAAAGTGAAATGTGGTATTTTTTATCTACAAATTCTGCATGGTGTTTTTTTAGGATTGGGAAATTTCTATACAGGGTGGAAAGGCACGACGATCCTTCCCGAAAGTATTAGGTCGTTTAAGTGATACAGAGACTATTGGTAATGGTAAGAATCGTTAATTGAGTAAAAAATAAAAATTGCAAAAATACTACTTTTTAACTGTGGTGATAACCCTATAGCATGTGCACATGACGGCTAGATTAAGGATCTCCGTCGGGAAAGCTCGGGACTTTACACTTTTTTCCGATCGTTGACAGTATCGCAATGATGTATGAATGACGCATAAATGTCAAATAAATCAAATGCATGCAAAAATATTACAAACAATTTTATTACTTTCTTAGATAATTACTTTTTTCCAATATTTAATACTATCTTCTTTTCACATACGGTGTTCAAATGTACCTCCGTGTATTACAACGCCGCCGCAGCCCGTACCCGAGTATGTCGATGCACATGCGATATAGTGTATGCTCTTCGTCATTTATCCTCCGCAGAAAGCACCAATTAGCCTTTGTCTCATTTCGTCCGCAGTTTCACATTCCGTTTGGTTTGGTACACCATATCTTTTACACAGCCCCACAAATTTAAATAGCCACGAGCATCTAACATTTTTATTTGAAGAATATGACATTCAATAAGTATAGTTCAATGAAAATTTAATTTCAAACATCAGACGTCTTGTCTATTTCCTACCACGCAAGAAGGTTTGTTAGTTTGGTATTGAAGAAGTATTTATTCTTGATTTATTCTTAGTATTTCATGTTTGCAAGTTCATTTGGTGCAACTAACACAACCTACATGTAATTTTTTATTATTTTAAATAGTTTCCAATTATTCGAAAATAATTTTGTGAAACGTGTTAAGAAACTAAAACCTTTTTATCAGTCAAGGAAACCAGAGATATTTATAAGACGATTGCGTACTTTTGAGTGGTTGTCAATGTCACCATTTGAACTGTCGTTGTAAACAATGTTGTGGTTAGTATTATTAATATTAAGGAATAACATAACTATTTCATTCAAGTATTGAACAAGTGGAACCACTAAGAAAGCGAAAATCCTGCAATGATTCTTACCGTGCTGTAAGCAGACCTAAAAATGGTTAGATGGCAACAAATTAGCATAATTTCCTGTCGAATACTGATTGTTTACAAGTAAGTTCATTGACCCTGTCACCTGTTCGGGTTAGAACAAAGTAGTTTTATGCGTGGATGTTTAAAAGGTCATAATTTAGAAACGGTTGCCCATATTAACATAGTTTCTATGGAGAAAATATAGAGCTTAGGCTAAACTATCTCCCATTTCCGGAAAGGATCGTCGTGCCTTTCCACCCTGTATAAATAAAATAATTAATAAAAGACTGCAACACTTGCCAATGATATCTTTACCCAAAGAAGTAAGTAATACAAAAATTCTAAGCAAAAATTAACACACAAGTGTTAAGATATTAATATCGATTGCATGAAATAATTATCTTACTGGAAACATATGCTCTTATTACAGAAATAAACAAACACTTTGTATTACCTACACATAATAAAATCACCATGCCGTGATTCATGAGTCATCAATTGCATAGAAGTTTATGACTTTATCTTGTATGGTCGTAAATGATACGAATTAGATTAGACTGATTTATTATATCACTTCTTATCATTTTCTACACTTACCGGCATTTTCATGAGATAGGGTCCCACTGTTAATCTCATCTTGACTGAATAACGAAGGATAAGCCTTCGCGTTGAGACGCCGTGTCGATGCCGAAACAAACCGCTGTTCGAAGTTTTCTCACAAATAAAAGCTTTTCGAACTTGCTCCGCCGACATATTTCCGAAACCATTTGTTTCCAAACACTTTAACCACATAATGAGTCTTTTCTCAGTACTAGGAAAACGGTACAAAGTGTGATGTTCACTTAACATCATTAATCTAGTTTACTTTTAGAGGAATTATATTGATTATAGGTAAATAAAACAATTTATTATTCGGTCCATACAGAGCGCCCGTAACACAGCGGCCGCCATCATGCGCACCAGTGTTGCCAGCCATCTGCTTATTTATTGATGAACACCACATCTCTTCCTTTTTAACAAATTTGAAATTGTAGGAGAATACATAAAATGAATCATTGTACAGTACTGTACAACCAAAATTAACTTGCAACACAACACATTTCTAATCAGCATTTAGCTTTAACCAATTGAGTGATAACAATTTGAACAATGCATTTACAGACACTGACATAACTATTAAACTCTTAAATCACGACACATTTTTATAACTCAGTGTTTATATGATGATAAATATGAAGAAGTCGATACTCCAATTACAAATAAGTAAACTTACAGCTTTCCACATAGTCTTAGAAACCTTATTCCTTGTAAATATACCCTTTAGTATACAAAGATAGATAAATAGAGATATTTATTTGCATACCAGGTATTTTACATACATATACATGGACCCTGAAAAGGGTGTAGTAAAATAGGAAGTTTACAATATCACAAGTCCATACATATGACTAAACTACTAATAGTTAATTAATTTTCTAATTGCTGTTATAAGTAATCAAGTAACATATACATTTTTAAAGTAACAACTACAATACAGATAGCCTCTTTAATATGTTTACAGTCTGATTACAACTATATATTATCTAGCCAGCCATCATATGTTAAGAACAATGAGTGATGTTAGACCACAATATTAACCACTAGTTAGTAGTACAATATATATTTTTACTAGAGTCTAATATAGTCCTTAACATGGTTAAGGTAGACTGCTCACTGACACATCAATAACATGTAACATCTGTAACAATAACTGTTTCTTACTTATTAGTATTTACATACATGACATTTATTATTATTACCTATTTCCTCTCTCTTTCTTTAAAATTAAATTGTATTACAATGTATACTAGCAATTATCCCAATAAGCCTAGTTTCCCCTCTGGTTTGGAAGGTCAGATGGCAGTCGCTTCCGTAAAAACTAGTGCCTACGTAAATTCTTGGGATTAGCTGTCAAGCGGACCCCAGGCTCCCATGAGCGGTGGCAAAATGCCGGGATAACGCGAGGAAGAGAGAGTAGGTATACTAGCAATTATCACATACATATAAAATCAGTTGTATATTAACCCTCTACAGTTAAATACATGTAGAATATATTATTTTCATAAAAATTCCATGCAATAATTTAGTAGTTTAAAATATTTATATAGGAGCCAGTTACCTTATCAAATTCCTAACATTCTATTCCATAATTTTAATCAGTAATCAGTCATTAGTTGCTTTCATAGGTACATACATAAGGTGGTACATTTGAATAAGAAACAGTTATGAACCCTGTATGGGCACTGCAAATAACAACTTTTAGTAACTAAAACTCTTAGCTTGCTACATTCTATAAAATAACATTTTATATTATTTAGTTTAGGTAAAAATATTAGTTTAAATGCCACTTTTATTACCACTATAAGTATTATTAACAACTTGTACCTAAAAGTGTTTAATGCGACCAGATTGTCAAAAGCATCAACAAATAGTGAAATTGTAACGTAGTATAGCTTTCTTGGACAAGCCGGAGCTTTAGAATTTTCCTTTGCACCATAAAAATAGCATATTTCAAAATAAATAATAAATAGTGAAAAACATCTCAACAAGTTTCACATAGTTTTAAATTCCTGTATCATACACAGTTCTACAAGTAAATATAAAGATAAATATGCAAACTTAACGCAAATGCGCTATAATCGTTAAACATATCTTTAGGCTACAGACTTCTGTCACTTATCTAGTGAGAACCACTATAATCTGTGCATAAATTTTACATCATTGTTCATAAATAATTATGTATAACAGTATAGTTACTTACTGAAAATTTAAATATACATAGTTAAATATATCTTACTATGACTTTGCTGTTATCATATTAACAATGACTGCACTTTACAGATGTGTAACACTGAAAAGCTTATGTAGTAAGGAATTAATATGCTGAATATCTGGTCCAAATCCTGTGTTGGTATATCTATTAACAAAACTTGTTTATTTACTACTTGCCTTTGTTGCCTAATAGGTACTCGTGTATGAATATGATCTAAACTTGTAAATTTTAATCAGTTGTCTGGTCATATAAATATATACAATGTCGTGTCGTATCGTTATTTACTTAATAAAGAATCCAATACCAAACTTTGGAAACACCAAACAGGACTCCACAGACCTTTCGCCAGAAATCTGAACAAGCGATATACTGTAACGCACATGGTTTTGCATCACATCCCAAATGGACTGTTTAGCACGTAGCCAGTTGTCAGCCGCATATTCCAACATATCTTTGGCATTGTCACCTGTAAGAGAAATACAGAAAATTCATCTGTTACGCTATGGGTGTGTTTATACCTATTTGGGTAGGTAATTATTTTATTCTGATGATCTCATCCAAAAGAGTATTTACTTAGTCTAACTACTTAGACTAAGTAGATAACTTCTTAAAGAAAAAAAAAGGTTTTTTTTTTTTTTTGTTTAAATCAGTTTTGCTTGATAACAGCTTTGGTAGGATGGTTTGTCTTGTAAGGGTGTGTTTTGCTAAAATAGCATAACAAGCATAAATGTATGACCATAAAAAATGTATTTTATTGGGGATTCTAATGATGTTTGTTTTGACATCCATTTAAATAATTTTACCACATATATTCATTTCTACTTTGTAATGTACACATTTTCATGAATTATTGAGTTTAATAAGGGTACAACATATAATCCCTTACAAAAGATGATTTTATACCACCGGACCTAATGTATTTATTATTTCATATACAGGCAGGCAGTAAAGCAGTACTTTTACAAATGCAAACGATACAAGTCCAAAATATGAATACCGATATGTCCAATTTGTTTTTGATTTCGACAATGTGACTTGAATCACTGACATTCATGATTTGACAGTTCTGTCATAGTCACTAGTTAGGTTAAATCAAAACTTCATTGAGATTTTCTTTTACTTACACTTACCCTATTTCCAGACATTTAGGGTTGTACAATATACTTTCCAAACATGGCTCGTAACATACCATATGTGATGAGATCCTTATACTTCACGCTGCTAAACCAGTCTCCATTTCTGGTCACTGATATTTCTTCGAAAATGTCGTACAACACCTATATAGACGTCTTGCAAATATAATTATATAGTTAACAACATTGTACTTATTTTAGTTGCTAGTCTGAATGTGTTAAACTATACTTTTTTATATTATATTTAGGACATATTGTGACATATCCATGATTTTAACACTTGCAACAACATCCAATATCTACATTTTGCTCCGTAAGTTTGGAAAATCTGGTGATGGTCAAGAAACCTGAAAACTTACACAACCTGTTAGTCCATGTTTGCCACAAAACTGTAACGAGCACAGTTACACATTCCTGGAGTACATATAAGAATCTAGTAGATTCAATATTGTCTTGAATCTAATCTGGAACATTACTTTTATTTATTAACATTTAACTAAACACACAACATTGTTCTGAAACAATCTCTATCTGTCAAGTGTCAAAAGTGACACATCTGTGACATCTGACAGTAGCAATGGACTCTATAGTACTATAGATAGTTTAGCCAGGGACTGTCTCATTTCAACCATAGAGAGACAAAATCATACTGTCTTTTTCTTACGCTAGAACTAGCACCCAAAGAAAGGTTGAGTAGTTTTTCTATTCTATGTTACTAACAAATTTGTGTTTGCCAGCTTCACATTACAGGATTTGTTAAGAACTAATAAAGTACAATACAACTCACATTCACTTCTTTACGTTCCATTTACTCATGGTATTAAGTATATTATTTATTACATCATTAAATGTTGCTATTACTTTGCAAACTCAACCGTATGAGTTCCTTAACATCATAATATATGTAGGTATGGAAATTTCCCATTAACCATCTTGTTGATTCATGATCAACCATTAGTTCCCATCATTTTATGGGGTTGATGATGTTATCCTTTACGACTTGGCGTACAAATCGTTAACATCATCATTTCGGCAACAGCCAGTAGTCATTTTGACATTTTTCGTTTCAAACGATTTTTTTCCCATCATTTTATGGGGTTTATGATGTTGTATTTGTATTACAACTTGGCGTACAAGTTGTTAACATCATACTTTCGGCATCAGCCTAAGCCAATAACTTGTTGGCATTTTATGTACATATATATGTACACACAATCACTGCAATCGCTCATAGATCTTGAATTGAATAGCCTAGATGACAAACATTGTAATTAATTATATCATTTGTGCCAGTATATTTTGAGAATCATTAATGTTTACATGAGATCTGTTAAAGGTCAACACAAATGTTCTTAGTTTGACCATCATACTCCAAGCACAAAACAGACTTTACTATGCAGTACCTACAGCAGGTACTTAGACCTTTTGGAAATATGGAAACAAGTAAATTTATATTTTGCTGGTGAATATGTACATCGTTTATAGTTTGCAAGGCAACTACATAGGTACATGTATTCTTGCATAAAATGTAAAAAAGTATTTGAAACAGAAACTGCTACAAAATACAAGTTATTATTTTATAGAACATCTTGTATTTTACCATATGAAATAGATAAGGAATCTAATATTTGATACAATTATCCATTCTTCCCTTTTAAAAAGAAAAATAACTTTTAGTTATAACTTAATCTTGTATTGTATTTCCATATACTTAGGTATTTCTATATTATCAAATTAATTTTGACGAATTGCTCTATTATTTCAACAGACTGTATTATAAAATTCAACATTTGTCATCTACCAATGTACTTTATTTGGTTGAATGTCCAAAAGAACCATACACCATTTCCTAATCCTCAGACGCCTCCGAGTTACACCCATTACAGGCATCTGAAAGTCACTCATATCTTGTATTTCTCACGATTTCATTGTTTTGTACTTTATTTTGTTCTGATATACATGCGTTCGTTTTGCAAATCGTCGGCCCTGTTTACAAACCAATATGGCGCCAATATTTCATCAATTTGCAATTTGCGAATTTCATAGGTACTTACTCACGGTTTTACCTCGTCGCCACTTGTGATGTTCACTTAACATCATTAATCTAGTTTACTTTTAGAGGAATTATATTGATTATAGGTAAATAAAACAATTTATTATTCGGTCCATACAGAGCGCCCGTAACACAGCGGCCGCCATCATGCGCACCAGTGTTGCCAGCCATCTGCTTATTTATTGATGAACACCACACAAAGTAAAAGCGTCCTTTCGCAAAGTTTTACACACACAGCACTGATAATACATTTTGCACAATGCATAAATGCTTGCAGAACTGGGTGATGGATGAATCACAAAAAAAACCGGAGAGGATAAGTACAAGAACTTCACTCGATCAACACTTTATTGCAATTTATTTATTGAAAATCATTTAAACCGTTCAAAGTTTTCAACAAACATGGGCGACAACCACTGACAAGTGACGTTTAGGCGACGATCGGCCAATTAGAGCTCGGCAAGTTGTCAGTATCATCTAAAAGCAACATGGCGCTATCGTACACATTCCGTTGTACGTAGATTAACAGCCGTGAAACTGTCACCCGATGCTCTCCCACTACGCGCAAGCTGGATCCGCTCTTCCGACTCCACCTCGCGTTTCAGGAACTGCATAAGCCGGTTCAGATGATCGTCGCTCTTCTCCTCAAGTACGTGGGACCTCTGCCATGCTCGTAAAACAGATTCGGGCAAGGTGGACTCAACTAAAGGGAAAAGTAAAGCAGCGTATTTATCTATAGTGACACCTAAACTTTGTAGTGCTTGTAATTGCGTATTTAATTTATCGTATAAGTGGCCTAATTTATAGGAAGTATTACCTTTTGCTTGTGCTAATACAAGATTAAGCAGTTCACGCACATAAATGTCGACCAACATTTCGTCACGTGCAATCCTGGACTTCAGTTGCTCAACAGCCTTCTTATAGTTAGCTCCCGACGGCGGAAAGCTCTCGACGATCTCTCGCGCTGGAGTATCTGAAACAGTGCATTGGTATAAGTACTGAAACTTATCTCCGTCGTCTATTGATTCGTCGTCGTCGATTTTCTGAAATTGACACCAAAAACCGATCCAGTTTTTCGTATTGCCGTCAAACTTCCGTAACTCAAATTTCGGTAGACGGAATCGTCTTGAATGACATGCAGAACTGCATGCCGACTTCTCACAACATTGATGAGATTTATCTGTATTATTCGACTCATCGCTGCCGCTAGACTTGCGAGACCTCTTCTTGCGTTCGTTCTTCCGGGAAACGTTGTCGTACATGACTTTTATACGCTCCCAGTCGCTTTCATACTTATCCCTGGTTATGCAGTCTTCGTAAATTTCATCTTCAGTCATCTCGTCCGTTTTTAGCCATACGTTGGTCGACGTTGAACAAGGAATCGGCTCGAAGCTGGAGCTTGTTAAAGGCCGCGGTGATTTCGTCGATGTCGGTCGACTCTAACTTAGCCTCAATATCGTTTTTTGCGGTTGTGAATAGCCTCCTGGCTATACTTCGTTCTTTATGCAACATTTCCATTATATTTAACGGTCGCCAGATGAAGGAAATAAAAGAAAATATAGCCCGAAAGAAAATATGTACGAAACGTTTAGCCATTTATTTTAGAGTGACATATTGTCAAGAATCATAAAAAAATACAAATTTAAATATCTATCAAAAATCTAAAGAGTTCGCAACAACAAGTCTGCCTGCTAACATTAGTAGCAATGTCCGTTGAAGCGAATGGGATGTCAGGTGAAGATGTCTGCAGGCTGCCATTAACCCATTTAATGCGAGTGTGTGACCCATCATTTAGACACGAAATCATTATCAAACATAGCTTTGTACACAGCCTCTCCTCTCCGATCGGATTTACATGACCATAGGGCGTGATGAGCATTCATATCACCAAATATTGGACATTCTGATTTAACAAAACTGAAGGTTGAGTCCCAATCATGCTGATTAGTGGTTACGGAGGGAGGGCAATATATCGATATAATATGTTTAGGGCCAGGGATATTAAATATTTCAATAATCATGACTTGCATTCGAGGATTCGTTACATTATAAAGGTCTATGTGAAAATTTTATTGATCTGTGTATGATGGCGCACAGGCCTCCATAAGAATCGGACCTGTCTGCTCTTACTACGTTATACTTATAT
Organism: Cydia splendana; assembly: GCF_910591565.1. Taxonomy (NCBI): domain Eukaryota; kingdom Metazoa; phylum Arthropoda; class Insecta; order Lepidoptera; family Tortricidae; genus Cydia; species Cydia splendana. The sequence continues at coordinate 3,266,415 of NC_085979.1, forward strand.
CCATTAAACTTGAGAGTAGTTTCAGTAGAAAGCCAAGTCTCACTCACAAATGCCATAATATGAATTTTATCTTGTGGTAATATAATAGTTCAAAGTTTCGAGCTTTAGGTTTTAAACTGTTAGCATTTCATTGGTAGATGCTTATCAAATCCTTTTTTGTTGTGTTACTGTCCATTATTGTGATTTTCGTATAGCTTTAACAACATCTCTATAGTGAAATACTTCTGAACAAAATTCTTAACCTCGCTCCAGATAAATTCCATAAATACCTTAATTATATTTTCAAGATCTCCCTCGGTTGACATTGCTTCCTTTATCTTGTCTAAAAACCTATCTATTAAGGACTTTCGTTCTTTGCGAGTTCTTCGAGATGCTGAACGGGGACTACGTCAATTGGAGGTCGGGTACTTTCTGTTTCGGATGTTTGATCGGCACTCATATTATGTTTCTCTCTTCGCCTCGATTTGCGGCTTTTTTTGTCATTTTGTTTTTTTGTTTTTGCTTCCAATATTCTTATTTTGGGGTTCGTCTAAGTCGCTTTCAGGATGCTCTTCTTCAAAATTAAAATTACTAACTGAAGCCCCAGTACATATATCTCAATAAGAAGGCTTCGAGGATTCCCCAGTTGAAAGTACTGGGGGATTCGGATTCATTAGCGGAGTTTCTCTGGTCTGAAAGCCACTGCTTACATCAGTATTCTGTTTTTTTTTTCGTTGATTTTTTTAAGGCTACTTTATATGTACAATTGTTTTGCCCCATGAATATGCGAATGGATCTCTCGTTTAGAAATGCGGGACATAAGCTTTTGGAACTTCTTTGTTTCACAATTTTCATGTTTTTCTCCGCATTTAGGACAGATTTCGTCCGTCTCCCCTTATGACCTAGATCTTTATTCCATGTGAGCTTTTCTCGTAAGAACTATGCTAGACATACCTTTTTCAGACAAGTCCCCAGTTTCTATAATAAACATTTGTTCGATATTGATCCTTTTAATAATTCCTTGTCTAGTCTAAAAATGCTTGTAACACGTAAACTCTTTTAGTACCTAATTCCTAACTGTAGCAATTCATTTCGACATATATTAATACTGCACACTCAGGGGCATTGGGGATGGGTCTGTTTGTGTGGCAATTACTACACAGCGTGGCCCGTTTTCATTGTTCCTTGAGATTGGATGCTTATTTGTGTATTCTTAAATTACTTACTACCTACGTTGTTCTTACCTACCTTTTTATTTTATTAATATTGTGTTTAATGAACCTCCAGGTCTGTTTGTATCACCTATCAGTTTCTGTACATTGTGTACAACGTATGTAATATGTTTATTATGACTGTTTGTGTTCTAAATAAATTAAAAAAAAAATGTACCTTGGATGGACAAAAATTACTGACATGGCCAAATCGCTAGCATTTCGAACATTGCGTGACTGGGTATTTATACGAGTCTACCGCCATACGACATCCATACGCCTTAACTTAAGGGGGCAGGATTGACCCTCGAAAACAAATACGTACAGTTTCACATTTTACCCACTTACCCTGCTCATCTCTTTTGTTTAATCGTTTGACGACTAGAATCTCTGTATCTGAGTCACACACAAAAATATATTTTAGGTCCTTTTCATCAACATCAAAGTCTATATCTCTGACTACCCCGTAGCAGAATGGCAACTCATTAGTATTTCTACAAATCCACTCATATTTCTTCGCAACTTCACTCTCCAAAAAACTGTTTGCGTTAATATTGGTATTAAATCTGATCAGTAATTTGAAAGGACTCTTATATTTTACGCTTAAGACACCCTGCACATTATGACTCAACAATATCTTTGCAAATCCCAATTGTTTCGGGAGTAAGTTCTTGGAGCTAACTGAAACCTCATAGATAATATCATCAGACTTCGGTAGAGGACTAATCGAGCGACGTATATCTCTACGTTTATTCCTAGATACGACCGTAAACCCATCATCAGCACCACCTTCATCCACCTCTAACCGTCGCTTATCGCGTCGCTGGTCTGCAGAGAACCCGGCTCGGGTACCGCGGCGCGTTGGTTACCTACATTCATATCTCCGTCATCCCATTGCAAGTCAATCTCACCATCTCCTTGAGGAACGGACCCCTTGGAGCCCATGATAACCTTCCTGATTGATTCTGGGGACATCTCGGCACCCGAGGCCGGCTGCGGGGCCGTTTCCTCGCCCGAATCACTCATAATCACAAATTGAGGGTATTTCTATAAAACCACTAATATTGTGTTTACACGAAAAGAAACGACTAATTAACTTAGTTTTTCACGTATTATCAATACTAAAGTCATTATAATACATTTTTACTCACTCGGAATTATAATACTCTTAGCAAAACAAAAAAACCCGGTATTACAATAAGGTAAACAGGAACGCGTCCTAACGTAATCGATGCGCAAGCCAGACTGGGGTAATAGCATAGTCTAATAAAACATGGTCTTCTCTTCCCAGAGTGACACAAGCCTACGTCACAATAACATTGCCACTTTGTATAGCGCTATTGCATATTATCATATAGCGCTGTCGCATGATGACGTAGGCTTGTGTCAGTCACGTGGTCGGAAGAGAGTACCAGGCGGAGTATATTATTATACCTTGGGTAATAGTTTTAATGTGTACCTACTTACTAGGCTAGAATAGCTTGTGCCTAAACTAGTCTGTTGCTTATAAACTTGTATGCTTGCCTCAGGTGAAGAGCCCCCGGTCAAGCCGGAGACGCTGGATGAAGATGGGGCAGCTGATGATATGTTGTGTGAGTGCTTAGTTTTAATGACAGATTTTGAAAGTGTTACTAGGTAGCAGTTGGCTAAGGTCTCTATTGTTTCCCATAAAGTTTAACGCCATAATGTATTGTTTGTCCGCATTTTCGTTAGTCATACTTTGTTTGGTTCAGAAACGCGTAACTTCTTTGCCATAAAACAAACTAACCTATCAACCCTGAAAAGTTAACAGTTTCAGGTTTAGGACTAATGATAATATGACAAACAATACATTATGACTTTAAACTTTAAAAATATCTGTATAAAAATAACAATATTGGACTTTTTAGGCTTTTCTGTAAGATTTTTGTGAATTACTAAAAATGAACAATAAATATTCTGAAAGGAAAACAAATGATTATAAGATAGTCATTGTACTATGTTTCTGTCTTATTTATTTATTACAAAAAATGTTTCTCGCAGTTACACTGTTAACTTGATCTCCGTAAGTACACGGTACATGGGGTTTAATCTAGTGTTGGTTACTCTAGGCGACATCCACACAGCGGCCGGAGACGGGGCGAGCGACGAGGATGACCCGCTGTCGCGTGAGTACCTGCTTCATATACAAGTAACTAGACTAAGTGGATGTCAGACTTCAATTTGTTCAGATATTGTTTATAGCTGTCTGTGCGTCTGTAGCGGTCGCGTCGATGAAGCAATTTATTAGACTCATACTGTTTTCTATTTGATGTTTTTCTTCTCTTGTGCTGAAAATTTATTCTAACATCACAATATCGCTGGCCCAATATTACAGGAACTCACGAATTAGTATATTTTATTGCAATTGTGCAAAGTGTGTCATTATGACATGTTTTTTATGAGCCACAGGTAAATATAAGACACGGGACAAATACACTTATACATGTACAATAAGTGCTTTTGATTGACTCAAGCATTTTGTCTAAATGTACCAAACTCTATCGTGGCAATTCACACTCGCAAATGCGAGTCTTTAATTAATGTTATATACAACTGTACTGTAATGTAAGACACGGCATGAAGTAGAGTTGTTGTTGTAGTGGAGGTGCAGGCAGTCAAGTCGGAGGTGTCAGACGCGGCGAATGACGAGGACTGCGTGTCGGGTGAGTACTGCGACACTACGATACTACTGCACATAGTACGATACAAGCCACACCTATGACCTTAGATCCTAACGCAGCACAAAAGTGCTGCCCTGCAATAGTCTTTGTACCTGGCGGGGACCATCTCCGGATGTATCACATTGTGCACTCGGGGATGGTATCCGCCACGTGTATCCCTTGCTTTTAGATTAAATTGTCTTAAAGGTCCTCTGCGCTGTTGGCTTCGGCCCCACGTACGCCTCTCAAAGGTCCGGGACCCCAAGGTCCCCAGATATGGAAAAGACACACAATAATAATACGCAGCCTCTGGGCGGCACGATGCTACAAAATTATAGCCAAGGAAGTTAGAATCTTGTTGTATTTTCAATTAGGTTGAATTTCATTTGTTCGGAAATATTACAAGACATGAAATGCTACCTACTTTGATTTTAATTAAGGTTGACATTCCATCGAAACTAAGTGTACATCCTAGGGTACATTGGGCGGCACGAGGTTAACGAAAACTGCTTCTAAATGACTCGCTATAGAATTAGTTTAAATTGTTTTAATTTGTTTCAGTGTGTTCGGAGGGAAGCGCCGCCCGCGCCAGGGAACAGCTCGCGATGGATTGTTTTGTGGTGCTCGAGCACCTCCGTGGCGACACGACCGTTCACAGTGGAGATAAACCATACGGTCGCGAACATCGTGGCAAGAATTTCAGAAACAAGTCTACTTTAGGAAAACACATACAAGAAACGCATTTGTCGACCGGGTTAAAAAAAGCTACAGGTGATATTTGTAGTTCTACATTTCAAACTGAATCGCTTGTGTTAAAGCACGAAAAAAGCGAACATGAGTGTACAAATTTTATGTGTGATGAATGTGAGTATACAACTAGTTCCAAGACAAGTTTACAGACTCATTTAAAGAGTCACTCTGGGGACAACGTTTTTAATTGTGGTCACTGTAGTTACACTACTCTGTTGGAAAGTGATTTACATAAACACCAAGCGATACACACTCGAGACAAGCCTTTTAGGTGTACAGAATGTGATTACAAATGTAGTTTTAAATCAGACTTAAAGACTCACCTGATGATACACACTGGGGAAAAGCCATTTCGATGTAGCCACTGCGATTACAAATTCAGTCGCAAATCACACTTAACGAATCACCTGATGATACATACTGGGGAGAAGCCATTTCAATGTAGTCACTGTGATTACAAATTCAGGCGCAAATCACACTTAAAGAATCACCTGATGATACACACTGGAGTCAAGCCATTTAAATGTAGCCACTGCGATTATAAATGCAGTAAAAAATCACAATTAAAGGAACATCTGATGAAACACACTGGGGAGAAGCCATTTCAATGTAGTCACTGTGATTACAAATGTAGTCGGAAATCAGACTTAAAGAATCACCTCATGATACACACTATGGTGAAACCATTTCAATGTAGCCACTGCAATTTTAAATGTAGTTTGAAAACACAATTAAAGATTCACCTGATGATACATACTGGGGAGAAGCCATTTCAATGTAGGCACTGCGATTATAAATGTAGTTTCAAATCACACTTAAAGAATCACCTGATGATACATACTGGGGAGAAGCCATTTCAATGTAGCCACTGCGATTTTAAATGTAGTTTCAAATCACACTTAAAGAACCACCTGATGATACACACTGGGATGAAGCCATTTCAATGTAGCCACTGTGATTATAAATGTAGTTTAAAATCAAACTTAAATATTCACCTGGTGATACATACTGGGGAGAAGCCATTTCAATGTAGCCACTGTGATTACAAATGCAATCGGAAATCAGACTTAAAGAATCACATGATGATACACACTGGGGTGAAGCCATTTCAATGTAGTTACTGTGATTATAAATGTAGTTTCAAATACAACTTAAAGAATCACCTGATGATACATACTGGGGAGAAGCCATTTCAATGTAACCACTGTGATTACAAATTCATTCGGAAATCAGACTTAAAGAATCACCTGATGATACACACTGGGGTGAAACCGTTTCAATGTAATCACTGTGATTATAAATGTACTTTCAAACCAAACTTAAAGAATCACCTGATGAAACATACTGGGGCGAAGCCATTTAAATGTAGCCACTGTGATTATAAAAGTAGTGTAAAATCAAACTTAAAGATTCACCTGATGAAACATACTGGGGCGAAGCCATTTAAATGTAGCCACTGTGATTACAAATGCAAATGGAAATCATCCTTACAAGTACACCAGTTAAAACACTCTGGGGCGAAGCCATTTCAATGTAGCCACTGCGATTATAAATGTAGTTTCAAATCAATTTTAAAGAAGCACCTGATGAAACATACTGGGGAGAAGCCATTTCAATGTAGCCACTGTGATTACAAATGCAGTCATAAATCACGCTTCAAAGAACACCAGATGAAACATACTGGGGGGAAGACATTTAAATGTAGCCACTGCGATTACAAATGCCGTTATAAATCAACCCTAGTAAGACACCAGAAGACGCATACAGGGACGAAGCCTATAGACGTAGCAATAGCGAGTACTAGTGCAGCCTGAAACAGCACCTGTGAAGACACCAGATCATACACGCGGAAGAGAAGCCTTGTAGGGAAGCGTTAGAGGGTATGCTGCCTTTTGACCTAAATCGGAAAGTTAATCCTGTGCTGCCCCCTACAGCTCCGCGCGCTCCCGTGTACTAATGTAATCACTGCAAACACGAGTCGATTTAAATACGTCTTAAAAATACCTTATGTGGAAAAATATCTTAGTGTAGATCCCCAAACAGTAACTAAAATGCAATAACTGGCCAAACTTCATAAGGTTTCGGTTACAGATGCCCGAAAAATAACCGATAATCGGTTATGGTTATTTTCGATAAAAAATGATAAATTTACAATCGAGTAATGGTCTCTCTTGCATCAAAAGCGCCGGCCGTTTATATCGCCACGGCACCATTAATGGTTTGGTCCGGCGGTAGCTTGCTACCTTTTCTGTGCCTGCTACTTTAGAACCCTCAGGCATGGCGAGAGACAATGGCAGCTGACCGGACGGAGCCACACTGGTACCGTGAAGACTGGGTAGGCCTCTAGTGTGGGACGCTACATTCGTAAGACACCTTTGCGCAGTCCCACATCCAGGGTACCCGCGCACAGGCCGGCGCTGCTGCCGAACAGGCCCAACTACTCAAGCGCCGCAAATACTCATCTTTACTGCAAGATTATGAGTTTGCAGTGAAGACAATGGGTCCTTCGTCGGCGGACATGAACATGCGGACTTTCATGGGGGACCTGTCGACACGGCTGGTCGACGTCTCGGGAGACCGTAGGGCTGGCGCTTACCTCTCCCAGCGCATATCGCTGGCAAAACAGAGAGGTAACGCAGCCAGCGTTATGGGATCAATGCCGCAGGCGGAGATTTGGGAAGGGGTATTCTTCTTTTTATCTATTGTATTATTATTAATACATTTAATTCAAGCAACATGGCTCATAAGGCAGTGAAACAAATTTAAAATTACAATACAAACTAGCTTAATTTACGATATTACTAAAATATATTTGTTTTAAAGGAAACATGTCAAAGAGATAAAATAATAAAAATAATAACAATTACTAAGTATTAGTAAGTATGTTTTAGTTTTACATAATATTTTAAGTATTAGGGAAACGTTAGATTTAATATACTTAATTTACGACATACTTTTCAATTGATATTATATGTATAGTTATCGAGTAATAAAAAAAAATACGAAAATAATCACTATGTTAGTATTGACAAAACAATTTATATTTCATTACATACATTATTTGTTAAGTTATATATGAAAAGGGACCATATTGTCGATGGCGCTTACGCCATTATTAACTATGCTCCGATATAAATACAATGCCGCACGGCGCTGTGCGGCGTAAGCGCCATCGACAATAAGGTCCATTTTCATAGATAATGTCTCATTGACATTAAAATTCATGAAATATTATAATAAATATCAACATTAACAGTCATTTATCCATCCGGTAGAATGGGACATGCATTGAGGCCCGATACTTATAAAAGGGATTATCAAGCCTCTGGCCGATTTCGGTAAGAAAACTGTTGGAGCTGTTTCTCAATCGGTGCATCTGAGATGCTGTGCGTTTTCTCATAATGGCATAGAAGCAGCGAGGCAGCCCCAACAGCATTCTGTCTGTACCACCATTAATTATAGGTACCCTAGGTACCGCTGGAGAGACGAAGTGCAGAAAGACCTTAGCGAACTCTGCGCCGTCGACTGGACAGAAACGGCTTTGGACAGAGTAGCATGGCGGTCTTTGGTGTCGGAGGCCAAGATCCACTTCGGGTCGTTGCGCCACAGTAGTAAGTAAGTATTCATTATTGAGTTGGATGCGCAAATCAAATATAAAATAAATATATTTGGAAATATAAAGTTAAAGAGTGACTTTGTATTCCACTATAATTACTAAAATTGATTGTAAATTAATTGATGTATATCCTTAAATAAAACGTATTATTCCATTCTACTTCTTTTTCTTACCATTGCTACACTAGCCAGTCCTACCTACCTACTGACAGGTCAAGGCCTTTATTTTCGTTACAATAATTATGATTCTATGAAGTCTTAATTTATCCCTGATGGCGAGTAGGTAAGCTCTGAAAAACGAACTGTGTTAACAATGAGTGGCCTACATATTTATGCCCATGTTTTTCTTGGTTCGACAGCAAATAATGCGTGTTACTCGTACATTCAATTCAGACATCATATAAAACAAGGCGGTTTAAACAGTCACCACTAACTAAACTGCAAAACGTAATTCAAGACCAAAAAAAGTAAGAAATGTTGCCACTTTTTTACTAGCGCGTCTTGTATTTATGTAAAAATAAGTAAATAAAAGTACTTTTTTAAATTGCAGGAGTAAAATTACTAATAAATAAATTATCTTAGCGTGATTATTTATCAAGATGAATTTACTATTTTACAAACAAATTATTGCAGTGGCAACATTGTCTAACTTTTTTTGGTCTTGAATTACGTTTTGCAGTATAATATGTATTATGCAGGCCACACACGTAACGATAAATCGTAGCGATAAAACTTTGCAGTCAGATTTGCGCAGTTTTATCTGCCGTGTGTATGACAAATCGTTGTCGATTATCGTTGATCGGTGACAGTTGCAAATTATATCAGAAAAATCGTTGTCGATGCGTTTGCACAGTTTTATCGTTGCGTGTGGATGCCGATCATGGTCTAATAAAACATGGTCTTCCATTCTCAGAGTGACACGGGCCTACGTCACAATAACATTGCCACTTTATTCCAACATAACATGTTACATGGGTACATTATACCTATGGTTAATAAGTTAAAATATTTCTTTATAATTTTATAATTTTCATTTATATGTATTTTAGCTTAAATTTTACAATAACACGTCATTTTTAATTACTCGTTAGCAATATCTTCCGATTCACGAAAGAAATTTCAGACTTTCGGGTAATTCTGTTTATACTCTAATGTATTAAATTAAACTTTATTTATCTATAGAAGACAAACGTTTATAAAACTAATTCACAGTTACACATTAATTACCAAGCTTACGACGTGAAAAGTTTGGAAAACACTGCGACTGCTGACACTGAGCGAGAAGGAAATAACAATTAACACGCGTTCGACAAGGATGACGGTCAGGGCATGAAGTTATCTAGATCCGAATTGTCAAATGTGACAGCGCTATCCTGTGTTGCCAGTAATAAAAGAATTACCCGAACGTCTGAAATTTCTTTCGTGAATCGGAAGATATTGCTAACGAATAATTAAAAATGACGTGTTATTGTAAAATTTAAGATAAAATACATTATAAATGAAAATTATAAAATTATAGAGAAATATTTTAACTTATTAACCATAGCTATAATGTACCCATGTAACATGTTATGTTGAAATAAAGTGGCAATGTTATTGTGACGTAGGCCCGTGTCACTCTGGGAATAGAAGACCATGCGATTAACAATGTGGTCCACCTTGCTGTAGCCATGTCGATAAAGTCATATCGATAAACTATCGACATTTCTTGCAATTTTAATTTTACTTCAAAGGTTTAACGATACCTAAAATGAACAAAAACGCTTTTATTCTTTATTGTGGTTATCAGATCACAATTTCATAGTCACGCCCCAGCAGGGAACCAAGGGAAAGTTCAGATATTTAATTAAAGTACATAAATACCTACTAAAATAGGTGTTCCGCAATAATTGAATTATTTTATTATATTATAATATATTCATTATCCATTAGCATTTCAATTATGTTAATGTTTAACGAAGATATTGAAGCTTCAATTAATCGATATTGCGTTCCGCTGTGTGGCGTTTATCGATATATAACATGATTAAAATCGACTTTTCACATCCCTAAAAGAGCACACATATACGTTTTTACGCACACATACACAACCTGGGTCTACCTAAAAAGGGGACACCTGGATTTGAAGTCCATCTTGTCAACAGTATTGTTGTCCTTTTTTGACAAACGGCATTTTTGAAAGAGCAAGAAGAGAGAAATGATACTAGTTGCTGCGCCGTCAAAGAGAACAGACAGCGTAGGGGCCTTGGACTGCACAGTTTAATCGCTACGATATATCGTTACGTATGTAGCCGGCATTACATTATCAAATAGTGTGTGACAAACATTTACAAGTTTTTTTAAAGCATCGTGGTTTCAACGGCAGATTAGAAAGTAAGCACTATAATACATTTTAAGTTCTCTATTGTTAAATAGGGAATATTACGCCAAAACTCTGCGTAGGATTGACGTCAATTTTATTTCTGATCAAATCGGTCGATTTGATCATCCCGTCTGGACTGCAATTGAATATGATTTATCGACCAACGCTTAAGTAGAAAATCCAACAACACTTGATAAAAGGATTAAAAAGCGCCACCGCCATCGTGTGAATAAATACTCAATCATTTTATTATATCCATTTGTGCATTTAAACGCTTTTCAACGCGCGTTGTAATAGCGCGTGCAAATGAGACCTTAGGGGCTATTCATAAATTACGTCATTTCAAATTAGGGGTGAGGGGGTCTGGAATAGTCTGGATATCGGATGATGGTAGCACGACGTAGGAGGAAACGGAGTCATTCGAAGCATGATTTTAGGGGCGGGGGGGATCAAAAAACGATGACGTAATTTATGGATATAATACTCTGGTTTGGACGCTAGATGAGATGACGCAAATTTTTTTTCTGATCAAATTGTCAATTTGATCACCCTGTCTGGATGGGCCTTTACTTTTCTTCTGAACGTACCCTTCATAGATAAATAATACTATAAAGATAACATCGAATCGAGCTGTCACTGGGACCACTTTTGTTTAGTGTACGATTAACAATGTGGCCCACCTTGCTGCAGCCATATCGATAAACTATCGACATTTCTTGCAATTTTAATTTTACTTCAAAGGATTAACGATACCTAAAATGAACAAAAACGCTTTTATTCTTTATTGTGGTTATTCGATCACAATTTTATCGTCACACCCCAGCAGGGAACCAAGGGAAAGTTCAGATATTTAATTAAAATACATTAATACCTACTAAAATATGTGCTGTGCAATAATAATTTGTTTTGTTAATTTGTGTTCCAGTGTGTTCGGAGGGCAGCGCCGCCCGCGCCAGGGAACAGCTCGCGATGGCTTGTTCCGTGGTGCTCGAACGCCTCCGCGGCGACACGACTGTTCACGAACACTCATTTTGCTAATAAAGTTTTATCGGGTCTCTATTGTTTCCCATATAGTTTGAAGACATAAATAATGTATTGTTTGCCCACATTTTCGTCCCCTCCTTGTCACACTTGGTCACATTTTGCAAATCCCTCCCCACCTGGTGTGACGTCACATTTTAGGCAATTTTGTTTTCAACGAAATCGGTAATAGTAACTCGGCATAATTTTTTTGGATGAAAAAATTTTTTTGGTAAATGAAATATTAGTCATTTTATAACACAAAACCAAATAGGAACGAAAATTACTTCCAAAAACTCATTATTTAACTGTACAGCGAATAAAAAAATATAAATTAATTTTCGGTTACTGATGAAGTTAAAGTGACGCCACAATGTTAGTGACTCCCCCCTCCCCCATGTCACAACATGTCACATTTTCTTGACCCCTCCCTCCCCCTAAACGTGTGACGTAATTAATGGATGACCCCTAAGTCGGTCCCTCACTGCTGAGGATCGTGACTCCGCTTACTAATTTTTCCTATGGCAGCCCTCCACTTCTCCCTGTCGGTTGCTTTGTGGAAAGCGTTGCTTAGTGTGATGTCCATCTGGGCGGATATTTGGTCACACCATCTCGTTGGACTTGGTCCTCTAGACCGTCTGCCGTCCACCTTTCCCATCACCACAAGTCTCTCCAAGTTGTCAGGGTCTCTGCGAGCTATGTGACCGAAGTATCTTAGTACTCGTTGAAGACAGATGGTGGATAGTCTAGGTTCCTTTTCCAATTTGAGCTGCGCTAATATGGATACATTAGTGCGGCGTGCCGTCCAGGGTATTCGGAGCATGCGCCGCCACACCCACATCTCAAATGCATCGACTTTTTTCCGAAGATCTGCTTTCAGTGTCCAGGTTTCCGCCCCGTAGAGAAATATGGGAAAGACAAGGGTCCTAACTATTCTGATTTTGGTTTTGTTGAGAATATTCCTGTCTTTCCATATTCTCTGCAGCTGAGACATTGCCGATTTTGCCATACCGGTTCTTCGTCTGATTTCGGCCTCAGATCCGCCCCTGTTGCTCAGAACAGCGCCTAGGTATGTGAACTCTTCAACTATTTCATAGCTGTTAAGGGCGTCTGTTTGCTGACGGGTAGGGTTGCAAAAAGAAAAAAAACCAAATGTTTTTTTTTTTTTCAAATTTATGAAAAAAAAACATGAAAAAAAACCTGGCACCATGCTTTTTTTTCTAAATTAGGTTTTTTTTCAGATGACCAAAAATATGCCACAATAACGGTTTTTCGTGATTTATTTTATATAAGTAACTTAAAACTAAGTAATTTTTGGGGAATCCCTGAATTCCCCGATGCGGCGACGAGAGGCGTTGGTGTTGCCAACAGTAAATTGCGATAACTACCACTACAGATTTCATTTATGTTGTTATTAATCAAAGTTGTTAAATTAAATTGGTTTAATGGTTAAAATAAAGTCTAAAACAACCGTATAAAAGTATTAACTGCCTTGCAAATTTTGTAGTTTTCATACTTTTGAAAAAAAACGTATTCCAGAAAAAAAACGGTTTTTTTTTCACGGTTTTTTTTCATGTTTTTTTTCAAGTCAGAAAAAAAAACCGATTTTTTACAACCCTACTGACGGGTATTGAATCTGTCAACTATCATGATTTTGGTTTTTGTCTTATTTATTGATAGTTAGTCCGTATTCTCGGCTTGTGTCTTCAAGGCGGTCCAGCAATGTTCTCATTTCGGATTCCGTCGAGGCAAAGAGTGTGGTGTCGTCCGCATATCTGAGGTTAGAGATTTTGCATCCACCCACCGTAACACCTCCATCCCAGTCCTCTAATGTACGTCGCATGATGTGCTCTCCGTAGATGTTAAATAGTATCGGGGATATGATACAGCCTTGTCGAACGCCCTTCTGGAACACGAAACGACTAGATGTTGTGTTCTCCACCCTCACCGTTCCAAAGCCAGAGTCGTACAGGTTTTGTATTAGCGCAACCAAATGCTGCGGGACACCAAACTCGCCCAGGACTTCCCAAAGTTTGTTCCACTTTATACAGTCAAAGGCTTTCTGGTAATCCACGAAGCACATGACCAACGGTTGTTTGAATTCATAGCACTTTTCAATGATCTGTCTAACGTTGAGAATTTGCTCGCGTGTGCCTCGGCCTTTAACAAATTCTGCCTGTTCTTGAGGTATTTGCCAGTCTAAACCTAACCTACCTACCTTACCTTTTTTTTTTTTTTTTTTTTAAGAGGGGAAATGCTTTACGCATACCACCCGGCGCGGGGACGGGCCGGGATGGTTATGTGGGACTCCCTGTTGTGGGCTAATGAGACCCCAGGTTTACCCACTAAAACCCCTCTGTTGCCGCCTCGCTGCTATATGGCGAGGTCCCAGGAACGCCGAAGTACTCTTCCGCAACCTCGCCAGCGGCCGTCCGGACTCGGACCCCTAACTTACCTAACCTATCAATAGGATATTAACCTTACGAAAATCCTAAAAAAGTTAACGGTTTCAGAATTATGATTAATAATAATATGACAATCATTACATTATGACTTTCAATAATTATGTCCAACAAAGGGACCCCAGTTTATCATTTGAACGTGCTGTTCAATCGTGTAACTTGCCATGGTGATTTGGCATAAGTAACTGTCACCAAACAAAATGGCCGCCACGGGCCGCCAAAATCTACCAACAATAGGGAATATTCGGCAAAGCTCTGCGTAGGTGGCACCTTTAGCACATACAGTAAACAAACCTCATTCACGTCATCAATGACACATCACACGTCACGTCAATCACATGGCCTACCGCGAAACACGACAATCGTTCTGTTTCTGCCTCTCTATCACTCTTACTTATTCGATCGATAGAGGCAGATAAAGAAATCCCGATTTTTGCGTTTCGCAGTAGGCCACCTGTAAACAAACCGCCTTGGTGCATCAATGTCATAGTGAAAACTTGTCAAAAAACTGTTTAAGGCCTAGTATGTATAAGTTACTCTATGCTTTACTAAACAAGTTAGTGCTGCACTCTGGTGGCAAAACATTGCAGTAATACTCCCTATTGAAAAACGCTTTAGTAAAACAACTAAGAACAACGCATTCCAGTGAACAACCCTAGCTTGGTAAAAAAGAGTAGAAATTAAAAAGTGGCAACACTGTAGCGTCGTCCCTTTCAAACTAATATATATAAGAAAACGGGACGACACTACAGTGTTGCCACTTTTTAATTTCTACTCTTTTTTGCCAAGCTGTAGTTCCGCAAGTTTTCGGATGTTCGCTAGTATACCGATATCTTGCACGCGCGTGCACGATCTGTTCCCGGTGTCGTGCCGGCGTGTGTCGCGCAGGGCAAGCGAGTGGCGAGATGCTGCTCGCTAGCCGAGGACCTCTGGAACAGACAATACTGTGCTTTTTTTTAGTATAAGTACCTACATCATATTTTGTGTTATAATATAAAATAAATATCGTTTATTATTTCATTGTATTTATGGCCCTATCCCACTAGCGATTTGAAAGCGAGGCGAGCGCGTAACGATGTCGCCGCGAGCGCGCAACGATGTCGCCGCGAGCGCGCAACGATTTTCAGAGACGTTGTGCGCTCGCGGCGATATCGTTACTCACTCTAAGCTTTTACTATGGGATCACCCCATAAACACACAAAAAAAAATTCTCTCCCATACAAAATATCAACATCAGCCAGCCAAAATGTATGGGATAGTCAATTTTTTTTCCCGATTTCGGGGTTGCACCCATAGTAAAAGTTGCTCAGTATGACCTATATACTCAGTAAATCCTGGTATCATTTTATTTGTCAAACTCATGTCAATTTAGTTCGCGAGTCTCTGGAGGCAACTTGTAGTCTAGCATTTTTTCAAAATCCGAGTTGGCAACACTGGTCGATAGAGAGGGTGCTACGCGACAGCGAATGTGTAGGAATAGTAAGGAAAAGAAGTAGAATGGAGTAATGTTTTATTTAAGGATATACATCAATTAATTTACAGTCAATTTTAGTAATTATAGTGGAATACAAAGTCACTCTTTAACTTTATATTTCCAAATATATTTATTTTATATTTGATTTGCGCATCCAACTCAATAATGAATACTTACTTACTTACTGCTGTGGCGCAACGACCCGAAGTGGATCTTGGCCTCCGACACCAAAGACCGCCATTCTACTCTGTCCAAAGCCGTTTCTGTCCAGTCGACGGCGCCGAGTTCGCTAAGGTCTTTCTGCACTTCGTCTCTCCAGCGGTACCAAGGGTGCCTATAATGAATGGTGGTACAGAATGCTGTTGGGGCTGCCTCGGATTGCAGTGCCTCTGGGATGTTTGCGGATGCGGAGGCACGAATGGATGATTTCTACGCCATTATGAGAACACGCACAGCATCCCGAGATGCACTGATTGAGAAACAGCTCCAACAGTTTTCTTACCGAAATCGGCGAGAGGCTTGATAATCTCTTTTATAAGTATTTTATTTATTTATTTAAACTTTATTGCACGATAACAAAATGTACAAATGGCGGACTTAATGCCTTGAGGCATTCTCTACCAGTCAACCATTGGGTCAAACAGAAAACTTGTACTTAGTGCAGGATTGTAGACAACGAGAAGAATTATGAATCACAAATCAGGTTATCCTAAACAATATTCTAATTATAAACTTCACATATAAAGATAATAGCAACATAAAGTATTGGGCCTTAATGCATGTCCCATTCTACCGGATAGATAAATGACTATATAATTTCATTGGTTTTACCTTTAATTCCGACGTTTCAGCTGAGTTGCACCAGCTGTGGTGTGGTGTGGTGTGTGGTGTGTGGTGTGTGTGTGGTGTGGTGGTGGTGGTGGTGTGGTGGTGGTATTTTTATAAACTAATTTCGGGTAGTTTAGTGGTGTTTTATTAATATCTCCGTTGACATTTGTTGGGACGTCAGTCTTTCCGTGACCACAGCTGGTGCAACTCAGCTGAAACGTCGGAATTAAAGGTAAAACCAATGAAATTATATCGCGGTAGACCCGTTTGTGTAATTAAATATGTGTACAAAACGCGAGAGTTTAAAGTGTTAGATAAATGACTGTTACTGTTGATATTAATTATAATATTTTATTAATTCAATTTTAATGTAAATGAAACATTATCTATGTGATTGGACGCCGCACAGCGCTGTGCGGTATTGTATTTATATCGGAGCATAGTTAATAATGCCTCCGCTGGCTTGGCCATTTCGAAAGGATGGGTGATGATCGGGCAGCCAAAACGGCCTACTTGGGTCGACCAACTGGGCGCCGTCCTGTTGGTCGTCCTAAATACCGTTGGGCAGATAGAGTGGAGGCAGATCTCCGTGAGCTCGGCGTCGGCGAAAGTTGGCGGGATACCGCTCTGGACAGATCAAAGTGGCGTGCTCTGGTGTTGGAGGCCAAGACTCATTTCGGGTCACCGTCACCGCGCCAACCAAGTAAGTAAGTATAGTTACAATTGCGTAAGCGCCTTTCTTAGATAACGTCACAAATAATGTATGTAAGTAAACATAAATTATTTTGTCAATACTAACATACTGATTATATCGTAACTTTGTTTTAATTACTCGATTGTAAATTTATCATTTTTTATCTAAAATAACCATAATCGATTATCGGTTATTTTTCGGGCATAACTGTAACCGAAACCGGTTATGAAGTTTAGCCGGTTATTGCATTCTAGTTACAGTTTGCGGATCTACACTGAGATATTTTTCCACATAAGTTATTTATAAAACGTGTTTAAATTGACTCGTGTTTGCAATGATTACATTAGTACAACGGAGCGCGCGTGAGCTGTAGGGGGCAGCACAGGATTACTTTCCGATTTAGGTCAAAAGGCAGCATACCCTCCAACGCGAACGTTCCCTACAAGACTTCTCTTCCGCGTGTATGATCTGGTGTCTTTACAGGCGCTGTTTCAGGCTGCACTGGTACTCGCTATTGCTACGTCTACAGGCTTCGTCCTTGTATGCGTCTTCTGGTGTCTTACTAGGGATGATTTATTGCGGCATTTGTAATCGCAGTGGCTACATTTAAATGGCTTCACCCCAGTGTGTATCATCAGGTGATTCTTTAAGTGTGATTTCCGATTGAATTTGTAATCACAGTGGCTACATTGAAATGGCTTCACCCCAGTATGTTTCATCTGGTGTACTTGTAAGGACAATCTCCAATTGCTTTTGTAATCACAGTGGCTACATTTAAATGGCTTCACCCCAGTGTGTATCATCAGGTGATTCTTTAAGTGTGATTTATAACGGCATTTGTAATCACAGTGGCTACATTTAAATGGCTTCTCCCCAGTGTGTATCATCAGGTGATCCTTTAAGTTTGATTTGTGACTGCATTTGTAATCGCAGTGTATACATTTAAATGGCTTCTCCCCAGTGTGTATCATCAGGTGTCTCTTTAATTGTGATCTGTGACTGCATTTGTAATCGCAGTGGCTACATTTAAATGGCCTCTCCCCAGTATGTATCATCAGGTGATTCTTTAAGTGTGATCTAAAACTGCATTTGAAATCACATTCTATACACCTAAAAGGCATGTCTCGAGTGTGTATCGCTTGGTGTTTATGTAAATCACTTTCCAACAGAGTAGTGTAACTACAGTGACCACAATTAAAAACGTTGTCCCCAGAGTGACTCTTTAAATGAAGTCTGTAAACTTGTCTTGGAACTAGTTGTATACTCACATTCATCACACATAAAATTTGTACACTCATGTTCGCTGTTTTCGTGCTTTAATACAAGCGATTCAGTTTGAAATGTAGAACTACAAAAATCACCTGTAGCTTTTTTTAACCCGGTCGACAAATGCGTTTCTTGTATGTGATTTCTCAAAGTAAACTTGTTTCTGAAATTCTTGCCACAGTGTTCGCAACCGTATGGTTTACCTCCACTGTGAATGGTCGTGTCGCCGCGGAGGCGCTCGAGCACCACGAAACAATCCATTGCGAGTTGTTCTCTGACGCGGGCGGCGCTGCCGTCCAAGCAAACTGAAACACAAATGAATATAACAATTTGAAATTAATATAACGCGTATAATGAATTTAACAAACATCTCGGCATTGTGTGGGAGTATTTAATCAAAATATATATGTATTATTTTTATGCGTGCTATAATATAACAAACACAACCATCAACACAGAATTAGAAAACAATAAAAATATCCTCGCTTTATAGATAGATAAGATAAGATAATCTTTATTGGTCCAATACGGGTTCCCCTCTTCTGGCATAATATTGTTTGTCATAAATACACTTCGCATAACATGTATCGCAGAAACACTTTTAGTGGAATGATAATTAGGTATAAATATTACTTTGCATTACTATTACAAAGCATACAATACATTTTGCAGCATATTATTTAGCAGAAGATTACTTTTGCAGACTTTGGTTTAGCATAATTTTATGTACTTACCATAATCATCCTGCAGCATACTTTCATTATGGCAAAATGTTTTTCTACTTGCAGAAAAGTGGATTACGTTAAGTAAGAACTGTGACCCCCAAACAAAATTGAACCTGTGCCAGATAAGAAGATTATGTTAGGTTGTAACTGCGGCCTCCTGTATAAAACGAACGGCTCCCAGAAAAGTGGGTTAGGTTAGGTTAGAACTGCGACCTCATACAAAACGAACGGCCACCAGAAAAGTGGGTTAGGTTAGGTTAGGTTAGGTTATCTGATTAACTTTAATGCATCTTGATAACTTTATGCTACCTAAATATTATGCAATACATTTATCTGCGAAATGAATACTCGTTTAAAAGACTATTATGATCATCAACAGTATGCCAAAATATGGTTCTGGATTTTAAAACTCTGCGAAATGATTGTATGCTAAATAATATATGGGAAAGGTAATTCTGCCAAACGACATTTCTGCCAAGTAACATTATGCAATACAAAAATATGTCAAAAATCTTTTGCAACACATTAGTAAACCGTCCAATACAGGTACACGTCAGATACAATTTTGTACAATAATCATACAAATTTCACAATACCGAGTATTTAAACTGCATTATACACAACATAGTAATGTCAACAATTCAAAATATATTATTTTTATATAAAATGAAATACAATGGTATAAAAGTTTTTTGTGAGTAGCCACGATTCTAATTTTTTAATTTTTAATGATGATATATTTAAGTAATATAAATAAAGAAAGAGTGGTAACTCCATACATCAGTTTTCTTACCAAAACGCGCGTTATTTCGCAGTCGACATCTAACGTCAAGTAGTGGAACTATTAGTAACCCTACTTGACACCACAACTTGACAATTTACAACTAATTTTATAAGCAGAAGGAATTGAAAGTAGACTTCTGTTAATGCGGTTATAATATTAGTTGAAAATGGGGTTGGCCGGTAGATGGCGCCAGAATAGCTTGCCCTGTCCCAATACATTTATGAAAATATTCAAATATTGTATATATCCATAAACATGTAGATAACTTCAAAAGGAATTGTTACATACATAACATTAATACCAGAAACAAGGACAAACTGGCAGTGCCTGCAACACGTCTGCAAAAGATCGAAAACTCTTTTAAGGGTAACTGTGTGCGGTTCTACAATAACCTGCCAAGTAGTGTACCTGAACTTCCATTTAATAGATTCAAGAAACATATTAAGAGTAGATTAATTTGTAAAGCCTATTATAATATCAAGGATTATGTACATGACAAAAAAGCATGGGACTCTGTTGACTTACGCAATCCTATTATTTATATTGTTATCCTAACTTTTATTCCTTTTTTTGTGTTTGACATTGTCTTTTTATTTATTGTTAATTGTTACCAATTGTATTGTTTTTTATTTGTATGTCTTTCCCATCACGGAACAATGGTGTTCCGGACCTTTGGGAGGCGTGCGCGGAGCCGAAGCCAACACGTAGAGGCCCTTTTGACACTTTAATGAAATGTAAGGGGTACACCGAGCGGATGCTGCCCTTACCCGTGTCATGGGATGCATGCAGAGGCAGCACCCGCCAGGGCTATTGAGAGTTGATGGAATCTAAAATGAACTAGGTTATTGGGTGAAAGCGATGGACTAAGTACTGAGCTATGGGGTAAAAAACCGGACGCCTGCCTAATAAAACGGTATGCAATTTTATTTCCGGCAGACGGTGACTCGCCCTCACAAGATGGGCCCCCACAAAAAGCGACATCTAGGATGGCTCAAGGGCAACAACGGTGTGAGCGGCTCAGGGGTGTTGAGAGGTGTGCGCCGCTTTCTACCCAGTGGCTGTTAACAGCCACTGTGCCAACTCGCGTCTTATGCATATTTCACTTCCACCCCTGGAGCTTATAGCTCTAACGACTCCACTCTGGCCGGCCGGCTAAGGCAAGCCAGAGGCAGAGAATCCTGTCCCACCCACCCTCCTTGCGGGTAACAGAACTCCCCAGGACTTTGTTTTTTATTATTATTATTTTGTTTCAATTAATCATTGTAATATTTACGTATACTTTGTATGACTTGTCAAAAGTGCTTATTAATTTATTATTAAGCCTACTTGAATAAATTATTTTTGAAGTTGAAGTTGTTTGCCGCGACATCTATTGTTAACTGGCAGTGCTGATAAATCCCACTACTTGACGCTAGATGTCGACTACGAAATAACGCGCGTTTTGGTAAGAAAATTGATGTACGGAGCTATCAACTTATCACTCTTTCTTTACTTATTTTTCTCTACGGTAAAATCTAAGACAATTTTATGCTTCGAATTTGACAGGTATACTTGGTCAAGCAGATCTTGTCAATAGAAAAAGGCGGCGAATTTGAAAAATGTAGGTGCGAAGGGATATCGTCTCATAGAAAATTTGAATTTCGCGCCTTTTTCTACTAACAAGATTTGTTTGACCATCTATACATGAGGTGACTCTGTACAGCTCCATACATTATGCAGTAAATCTGATTGTCAAAAGTTGAAGTTTGACAATTCAATGACCGCAAAACATGGCGCACAGCTCCATCTGTCTAGATGTCAAAATACGGGGCATGTTTTTTTCTTAGACTTTATCTCTCTATTACAATACAATCAAGTCCCTTTGCTATAATGAATATCAGTTGTACATGGTATTAAGTTGTGTACCTATGTGTATAATGTGTGTCGTATTGTAATATGAGCAGTAGTATCGTGGTGTCGCAGTACTCACCCGACACGCAGTCCTCGTCACTCGCCGCGTCCGACACCTCCGACTTGACTGCCCGCTCCTCCACTACAACAACAACTCTACTTCATGCCCTGTCTTACATTACAGTATTTACAGTATAGTTGTATATAATGTACTAACAGGAGCGTCGTAGGGTGACTGGAGAGGGTTTGAAGTGATAGGCTCGGTGTCTAGTATAATAATTCCATAATAATGCCATTTATTCTATTAGCTTATGCGTATATATACATGTATTTTATCGCTGATACAAGCAATATGCATTATGTCGCAGCAATCCATGAAGTTACCGTTAAACACTAAATGTAGTTGTTTACTACATTACACCTCCCCCGAAAGTCCGTTTCCCCCCCGGGGTGGCAGGAGAAAAAAAAATAATGCATGTTACTTGCTTACATTTGTTAAAAATTTAAGAAGTTATTTGATCTGATTGTCTTTTAGACAGGTAAAATAATTAAAAAAAAATGATTCGTGGTTCAAACTTTTTGCTCTTTCTAGTGTCACTGTGAAAGGTAATGTATTAGAGATATGATAATATTGTTTTAAGAAGATTTTATTTGGAAAGAAGTATACTTGTCTGATGTTATCACGTTTTAATGTTACAATGTTACTTTGATGCTTGGTTTTGTATTTTCATTCCGTTTTGGTATGCCTCAACGATAGCTATAATATAATGTTTTAACTAATGCCGGTCGGAGTCCAATGCTCCTAAACAATAAAATGTGGGCATGGTCACCCTACAAGTGTGGGTATGGTCACCCTACAATACCTTGTGCTACGCCTCTGTGCGTACACAAATTCATGGGAATCGTTCCCTAGGGCATGGTCACCCTTAAAAAAAAACACGGCATATCAGGCCTATCCTTTAGGGATATCCTGTACCTAGGCACATCTACATTAAGACAAAAAGGGTCTCCTACATCTTTCACGGAGGAATACGGTTGTTCTCACCATGATCAAGTATGAAGGACTTGTGCTCTAGCTGTATGAGGTCATATAACTTTGATGTGCCTCCACGTTTGCAGAAACTATTTAAGACCTCGTCTCCAAATTGTTGATTTTATCTAACAAAAAGGACTAGTTACGCAACGCTAACCTATCTGTATTCAACGATTATTAAGTGCTATACCGTTTCTAAGTGTATTTTTGGTGAAATAGTTATTTTAATTATTGTTTCCAAGCTTAATGAAATTACGTATTTATTTAGTTATTTCATATTTAATCACTGGGTAGCTAATCCAATAATTTCATAGAACATAACTTTTCGTCGATAAGTTAATTGTAATAAAAAAAATTGTTGCTAAGAAAATTTCTAAATGTGAGTATCATATTTCATTCAATGATTAAATAAATAATGTTAATTCGCGGCGAAGTCACGCGACCTAGTTAAATTTCAGCTGACGCGCGCGGTCTAACGGTGGCGCGTGCGACGGATATTGTGAAATTTATTGCGATGGACTACATTCGACACTGCAAAAATGAATGTAATCGGCTGAGAGTTTAATTATATAGTTTTTTAAGTAATGAAAACGAGTAGTTATATTTTATGCATTTTACGTGTGACACTAGAATTACGCATGTTATCCGTATTTAGTCAGCGATATCTTAAGAAAAAGAGAAAAAAAAATTAACATGATTTACCTCTACATTTTGATAATTAACAAAAAACTAAAAAAATCTACAAAAATCAAAAATCTACTATTAACCGTTACAGCTGCGTTACCGTCCGTCGCCATCCTCTTCCTCGTCCTCGTGGTGGGCTCCTTTCGTGCCGTTGTGGGATGTAGTGGGGCCGGAGTGGCTGGTACCTTGGTGGCAGCGGTTCTATGACTGCTACTGGTCTTGCGGTGGTCCCTGGTGGCTGCGACGGGCACTGTGGCTGCGATCGTGGCTGTGCTGGAGAATTGGCCAATATGCCATTACAATTGGGCAATGGGCATTGCGGCTGTGGTTGTGGTTGCGGCTGTGGTTGCGGGTGTTGCGGGGCATCGGGCGGCGTCGTCGCGCTTGGTGTTGGCGGTGGTGCCGGTGACGTGTCGGTTGTCTCCGTTACTCTGCATGATCTGTCTGGGGCCATGGGAATGTTCACGGTGAAGGTGGCATTTAGCGTCACCTCCACTTTCCTGCTTCCATCATTATTCACAGTCACCCTTATCGACTGCTGGTACTGCACGGGGCAGGTCATTGTGATGTCGTCGCCCTCGACCGTGATGCTCTTACTTGCTTCGTGGCCATTTTTCTTCGTAATTGCTCTTAACAGGATAACAGGATAGAGTAGTTATGTATATGGTTTCGGTTTCTTGATTCTTGATTTCACTGAAGATTCTTCACTGGTACGCGTTGGGCAGGGTCGCCATGTACTAACAGGATAGTAGTAGGGTGACTGTAGAGGGTTTGAAGTGATAGGCTCGGTGTCTAGTATAATAATTCCATAATAATGCCATTTATTCTATTAGCTTATGCGTATATATACATGTATTTTATCGCTGATACAAGCAATATGCATTATGTCGCAGCAATCCATGAAGTTACCGTTAAACACTAAATGTAGTTGTTTACTACATTACAATAACATTAATTAAAGACTCGCATTTGCGAGTGTGAATTGCCACGATAGAGTTTGGTACATTTAGACAAAACGCTTGAATCAATCAAAAGCAACTTCGCTTATTGTACATGTATAAGTGTATTTGTCCCGTGTCTTTTATTTACCTGTGGCTCATAAAAGACATGTTAGGCTCGTATATAATGACACACTTGCAATAAAATATACTAATTCGTGACTTCCTGTAATATTGGGCCAGCGACATGGTGATGTTTGAATTAATTTTCAGCACAAGAGAAGAAAAACATCAAATAGAAAACAGTATGAGTATAATAAACTGCTTCATCGACGCGACCGCTACAGACGCACAGACAGCTATAAACAGTATCTGAACAACAAATTGAAGTCTGCCTTCCACTTAGTCTAGTTACTTGTATATGAAGCAGGTACTCACGCGACAGCGGGTCATCCTCGTCGCTCGCCCCGTCTCCGGCCGCCGTGTGGATGTCGCCTAGAGTAACCAACACTAGATTAAACCCCATGTACCCTGTACTTACGGAGATCAAGTTAACAGTGTGACTGCAAGAAACATTTTCTAGTAATAAATAAATAAGACACAAACATGGTACAATGACTGTCTTAAAATAATTTATCTACCTTTCAGAATATTTATTGGTCTTAGTGTCCTTACGCACACAAATTATAATATGAAAAAAATTACTAAACATTCTTTGTTATACTATTGCCCATACATTTTTAATAATTCACAAAAATCTTTCAGAAAAGCCAACATAAATAAGTCCAACATTTTTATTTTTACACAGATATTTTAAATGGGGTACCTTTGTTCCACATAGAGTTTTAAATCATAATGTATTGTTTGTCATATTATCATTACTATCAGATCATTAGTCATAAACCTGAAACCTTTAACTTTTCAGGATTTTCGTAAGGTTATCCTAATATCCTATAGACAGGTTAGGTTAGTTTGTTTTATGGCAATCCTGAGAAGTTACGCGTTTCTAAACCAAACAAAGTATGACTAACGAAAATGGGGACAAACAATACATTATGGCTTAAAACTTTATGGGAAACAATAGAGACCTTAGCCAACTACTACCTAGTAACACTTTCTAAATCTGTCATTAAAAGTAAGCACTCACACAACATATAATCAGCCGCCCCATCTTCATCCAGCATCTCTGGCTTGACCGGGGGCTCTTCACCTGAGGCAAACATACAAGTTTATAAGCAACAGACTATTTTAGGCACAAGCTCATCTAGCCTAGTAGGTACACATTAAAACTATTACCCGTTATTCATAACTGTGAATCTTACATTAACCATTACCATTATAGAGGAGCAGGTACTCACACGACACAGGCTCCTCACTGTTCCCGTCTCCATCCTGCACTCCCGACTAGACTGCGGGTTCCTCTAGAGCAAACAAACTTCACAAATCACATCATCCTCCAGTTTGTTCTGTTCAAACAGTGATATTCATTGAGCCAAATCGCAGCTCCATCAGGCAGGCTATTGGGCAGTCCATCCACCCCTAGCAGGAGTGTGTATGATGCGACCATCTTGTATTGCAGAGTGCATTGTGATTTAATGGACATAATACTATAGCACTTAATCAGAATGAGTAATATTCAAGACTTGTTTGATGGGTGGTGTTTCTCTACCTTTCATGCTCTCTCCCTGCAGCCGCGCCTGCAGCTCCGCCTGGCTGCGCTGCACTTGCAGCTTGAAGTCGCTCGCGTCCCGCAGGCGGCCCACGCACGCCGAGCAGATGCCGCACGAGCCCGAGCCGCCCACCACCAGCTGAACGTTTAATTGTCAATTCAAGATATCGGTAAAAAAAACTGCAAATTTCCTTCAACGGTTAAACAGTGTTTCAGTCATAAATAGCTTAAAGTAATGATGTGATGAACAACAAAGTTGTAGTATACATATACTTACATGTATATCGAAGCACTGTCGGCATATATCTCCGTTTTGCCGAGATGTGTGTACGGCGTCGTCAGGCCCTTGTCCGGAGGACACCGCAGGCAGCAGCGGCACGAATGTATTGCGTCCATCACAGCAACCGCAATACTTTAAAAAAATAAAACACAACAAGACCCAAGACGAACAATGCTAACCCATGGCTAACCCCAATAATTTGACAGTTGACACTGACAGTAAAATCTTTTGACAGAAAACTGTGAAGGGTACGTTCAGAAAAAAAGTAAGGGTCCATCCAAACGGGGTGATCAAATTGACAATTTGATCAGTTTATAAATTTGCATCATCTCATTTAGCTTCCAAACGAACACAATTTCATAAGATTCAATTTCATACGCACGAGAGATTAAAAAGAGTTGCGTTAAAACCCGAAGTTGGCGGAATTTTACTTTATTATTGCCATATGCATTATTTCATTGTATTTATGGCCTAGAGACCTAGTATCTTATTGTAAGTAGCAGCGAATACTAACGCGCTCGCAGCGAGATCGTTACTCACTCTTTTACTATGGGACCAACCCCGAAAACGCGAAAAAAGAATAAGCCCCCATACGCACGGGAGCTTTTTCAACGCGCGTTAAAAAAGCGTTTGAATGACACAAATGGATAACCATGTATGTATTCACACGACAGCGGTGGCGCTATTTATCAAGTGTTGTTGGATTTTCGACTTTAAGCCTTGGTCGTTAAATCGAATTTAGAGTACGGACAGATTCAAGCGCTTTTTTAACGCGCGTTGAAAAAGCTCTCGAGTAGTAGAATAATGGGAGTTCTAGCCCTTTTGGAACACGTTCCGCGTCGCTTTGCTCCGCTACACTTCGTTCCAAAAGGTCTAGTTCCTCCCATTATCCTAGCTACAACAGTGGAGTAGAATCCAATTGCATATTTAGGATGGTTCCTAATACGTATCCATAATCGTCTACAGTTTTTGTGTTGTTGATGATCCGATGTGGCTCTAACCCTATTTAAAATAATGAATATATACTCTAATGCTTATGAAAGTATATTATTTGCATATTGCCTTTCAAGTTTGTTGCACGTGGCTATTGGTAACATGAAGTTTGTAAAACAACCTCAGAGATTGCAGTTGGATATCGTTTGTTCTTCGCCCAATAAACGCTATTTTCGACATGGTTCTCTTTTACCTGATACTATTCGCTGTATAATATGCGGTCCGTCCAACTGTGGAAAAACTAATTTAATTGTTAGTTTGCTGCTACATGAACAAGGTCTCCGCTTTCAAAATGTTTATGTATACTCTAAAACCTTATTCCAGCCCATGTATCAATTCCTAGAGCAAGTTTTAAAGCTGGTTCCATCAGTTTCATTTCAAAAATATAGTGACAATGATGAAGTACTAAGTCCTCACATAGCTAACATTAATTCAATCATGATATTTGATGATGTTGCATGTGAAAATCAAAACAATATACGCGATTACTTTGCAATGGGAAGACATAAAAATATAGATAGCTTCTATCTGAATCAAACGTATAGTAAAATACCTAAACAATTAATAAGAGATAATGCTAACTTAATCATTCTTTTTAAACAAGATGATATTAATTTGAAGCATGTTTATGATGAACATGTAGGAAGTCATATGTCGTGGTCTCAATTTCGCGAAATGTGTGGACAAGTATGGAACATGCCGTTTAATTACTTAGTTATAAATAAAGATTGTAATAAGAATTCTGGATGTTATAGGAAAGGTTTTGATACATTTATCATGCTAGATTAACTGGATACATAAAGCATAGTATTTATATTAAAAACTTATTACTTAAAATGAAGTCGACTAGTTCGGACATGAAACATAAAATTAACGAGGAGAAATTATTTAAACAAAAAGTACTCCAATCTGCTGAAGCAGTAAGAAAAAAAGTTAAGCTCATTCGAGATGTGAAATCAAACGATAATATGATGTTGGAAGCAATGTTGAAACCAATCACAGATCCACTTAGTGAAATGGTAAAAAATAAAAATAATAATAATGATAACAATCTAAACATTAGTGACACAGATTTTGATAACGATAGGTTTAAATGGAACAAGTCAGTAAAAACATTGAAATATAGTCCTTCTGAAGATGGAATGAAAGAAAGTTTAGATAATAAAACATTACTGAGAAAATCACCTGAATCTGAATCAAATTCTAGTGATAATGAATTAAATGACAGCGATTCTATATCACATGAAAGTGTCGACCAAAATGATTCTGACACAACGAATAATGCTTCATTTAGAACGTCAGACTCGTATGCTTCTCCTCGCGAAGATCCCTCTTGGCAAAAACAATATTTTAATATAGACATTCCATTCGGTATACGAAATGAGCGTGGTAAGCTAATGCTTGGATCGTATCCAATTTCTGTGAATGATGGCAAACTCACGATAGGAGGAGAAAGTTATTGTTTAACGCAGGGCTTAAATGATTTATTGTTTAAGAAAGTACCTGATTTAAAAGTAGTAACTGAAGATGATAAACGAGCATATAAAACTTTGTTATTGAAAACTAATGCACATAGACGTGACTTCGATCCAAATAAACCAATAAAAAGTAACAAGGGCATGAAATATTTATACGTTATAAAACCTCTTTTCAAATTGTCCAAACAACGTACAGTAAGTGAAGAATTATATGTATCCGGTAAAGGTTTGCCATCAATGAAAAAATTTAAAAGAGACATCTCTTATGTGTATTGGGATGATCCAAACGAATTAGTAGAAAGATTAAAACTACTTATTGCATCGCGTGACGCTGGAAATACAGGGTTAGATAACGAAATAATATCTATCATTGAAGAATTACGTGAAGCACGCTTAGTAAATAATATATAAATGAATACTCTTTTTTTTTTCATCAGTTGTTGTCTGACTATCAAGTATAAAAATGAATATAGACAAATTCGGTCACCATGTTCATAAACGCATGCGTGCTAGTGAAATCTCTGAGCTCAAATACAAGGCTTTGCTTCGTACAGAAGCGGGACATTTTGATTTAAAATCTTTAAGATTAAAAGGAGTTGGTAAACCAATGTCTTCCGATGATGCAGTTAACAAGCAGTACGTTGACGAATACATTCAAAACATGTACGAAAAGAAGTACATAGACTCTTTCTTTAACACAATAAATAATCAAATTCATCAACTTGCATCTCAGTTAAAACTGAACTTTTACACGAAGAAGGAGATAGATGATATCTTTAAAAACTTAAATAATGATAAAACATCAAATAGTGAACGAGATCCATCGATCAGCGCGAAGAAATTTTAAGCGACGATCGGTTGTATTAAAAGGAATTGACGATTTATGGCAAGCTGATTTAATCGATTTACAAAATCTGCATACGGTTAACAGGGGATATAAATATATTTTAACTGTTATTGATACATTTTCAAAGTACGCATGGTGTACACCTATTAAGTCTAAAACTAAAATGGAAGTCAAAAATGCATTCGAACTAATAATAAAAATATCTAATCGAAGACCTAAAAACTTACAAACTGACCTAGGAAAAGAATTCTACAATAATGAATTCGATTGCTATTTAAAATCATTAAAAGTAAATCATTACTCAACGTATTCAATTAAGAAGGCATCTATTGTTGAAAGGCTAATAAAAACACTTAAGTTCAAACTTTATAAATATTTTAGTTTAGTTGGTAACTATAAATGGGTTGGTAAACCGTTAGACGATGTAGTAAAATCTTATAATCAAACTGTACATCGCACAACAAAATTTAAACCTATTGATGTAAATTTTGATAATGAAATTGAAGTATCAAAAAATATTGAAAAATTGCAATCTAATTTACGTCATAAATTGAACAAATTCAATATAGGGGATTGTGTACGCATTAGCAAGTATAAAAGCGTCTTTCAAAAAGGTTATACACCTAATTGGTCAACAGAACTTTTCACTATTAAACATGTGAATCGCACTCAACCTGTGACGTATCACATTCAAGACCAGCATAGAAATACTATACTCGGTACATTTTATGAAGAAGAACTTCAGAAAACCAACTATCCAAACGTTTACCTTGAAGAAAAAGTTATTAAAAAAAAGGGTAGAAAGTTGTATGTTAAATGGTTAGGGCTTAATGATAGTGAAAACAGTTGGATTGATAAAAATGCCATTGTTTAGTTATATTTATATACTTTCTCTTCAATGAAGGTGTTATTATCTTACTGGATATGAAAGGAAGAGGACTCTTAAACAGCGCTATTAATAATTTACCATTTGAATTACACTTACCTGGTTATAACTATTGCGGACCGGGAACAAAATTGCGCAAAAGGTTACAAAGAGGTGATAAAGGAATCAATGCGCTAGATAATGCGTGTATGAAACACGACATAGCATATGATAGATATTCTGATTTAGCTGATAGACATCGGGCTGATTTAGAACTATACGAAATGGCGAAACAAAGAAGAAAGTCGAAAGATGCAGGAAGAGGAGAAAAAATTGCTTCATGGTTAGTTAGTAAAGTGATGAAATCTAAAATAAAGGCCGGTGCGGGTATAAAACCCTTTAAACGATTTGTGTCTAAGATACGCACTGAATTAAAAAAGAAACCAAAAACAAAAGGTTGTAATATAATTGATCGGGCACTTATTGCTGCAAAAAAAGTTTTTAATAGCAATGATAAGGTACGGATACCTCGTTTAATACCAATTCCCAAAACTGGAGGTTTCTTACCGCTAATACCTATTTTTGCGGGGCTTTCTGCGTTAGGATCTTTAGCAGGAGGAGCTGCTGGAATTGCCAAAGCTGTAGGTGATTACAAAGCTGCAAGAAAAAATTTAGCTGAATCAGAACGGCATAACAAGATGATGGAATCGATTGCATTAGGGAAAGGGTTACATATTAAACCATATAAAAATGGTAAAGGATTATGTTTAAAAATTTCAAAAAACTAAATGACAGGTTACCCAGGCGCGCACTTTCAAATATTGACATTTTAAAACACTCATCTGATATTCCACATTTCCGGGGAGTTTATATGAGAGATAGTTTACCAAAGAGTCCTAAAAAAGTAGAATGTGGAATTGTTAATTTGGATAGTTCTAAAAACAATGGTACACACTGGGTAGCCTACGTTAAAGATAACAATTATTGTGAATATTTTAATAGTTATGGTGACCTTCCACCTCCGCTAGAATTAAAGAATTATTTAAAAAAATTCGATATTTACTATAATTATAACACGTACCAAAAGTTTAATACTGCCAATTGCGGTCATTTATGTCTAAAATACTTAAAACAATATTGGTATAACCGTTTAAATACCCTCACACAATAAACAGTTTATCATTCTCACGATGTCTTTCACTTTGTCTATAACTGGAACATCTTCTACTCTGATAACAAACCATTCACCAGCTCTTCAACTGGATGGTGAATATGAGTGCGGTCTGTTGTATATATCAACATTTAATTCTATTCCCAACATAGACAACAGAAATAATAAGTTTTATTATGGTAAAAACAAAGTAATTAAAATTCCGGAAGGATCATATGAACTTCAAGATATTGATGATTACCTCAAAGAACATCTTCAAGGATGCTCGTTTACATTAACATGCAATAATAATACATTAAAAACATCTATTTTATGCTCTGAAAATATTTATTTTGATAAAGAAAGTTCTATCGGTAGTTTACTTGGTTTCGGAGCAGAATCCATTAAAGCAAATATATTAACAGAATCTCCTTATCCTGTCTCCATTCTGTCAACAACTATAGTCCGCATTGAATGTGACATAGTGAGCGGATCATTTGTTAACGGAAAACCTAGTCATATTATTCACGAGTTTGTACCAAATGTGCCACCTGGTTATAGGATTATAGAAACGCCAAAAAACGTTATTTATTTTCCTGTAACCCAAAACAGCTTAAATTCAATCACGATAAGAATTTTAGACGGTAAAAATAATCTAATTAATTTACGGGGTGAAGAGATTCAGATATATTTACATCTAAGAAAAAAATGATAGACTTTAATAAAACTTCAGTCTCCCTTAAAAACGTTACCAGTACTCATCAGGCAATCACGAAAAGAAGACCTAAAGTGAAACTTACAAAACAAAATAAGCAATTCCTTCAAAGCCTAGGTCTATTAAAATGAGTATATTAAATTTAACAGAACCTTTTGCCGTTGACAACTCTATCGAGAGCTTTGAATATCATTCTTATAAGCCGTACGTAACAAGTTTTAATTTTAACGATGAAATACGTATACCTATTAACCAGCAAGATCTTTACGTACTACCATCAGCAAGTTCTTTATACATAGAAGGTACTATAACCGCATTCAATAGAGAAACAAAAGCAGAGGTAAAAAGTATTCTTTTTACGAATAACCCCATACTTCATCTATTTCAAGATATTCGATATGAACTAAATGGAATTGAAATTGATAAAATAAAAAACGCAGGAGTTACCACGACTATGAAATCTCTTGTATCTATGAATGAACTGGAAGCATCCATGTCTAAGTTATGGGGATTTAATGTCAACGGAACAAAAAACACGCATGGTACATTTTCTGTGTCTATACCTTTAAACAAAATTCTAGGGTTTGCTGAGGATTATAACAAAATCATTATTAATTGTAAGCATGAACTTATTCTCTTAAGATCCAACACTAATTTGAATAGCGTTAAACTAAATGCGAATGAATACATAGACAATATTACTATATCTAAAATAGTATGGCGCATGCCTCATGTTAAAGTGTCTGATCGGGAAAGATTAAACTTACTCAAATGTTTGGAAAGAGATCGTGCCATTCAGGTAGCATTTAGGACTTGGGATTTGTATGAATATCCGCTCTTGCCAGAAACGTCAAAACATTCTTGGTCTATCAAAACGTCATCTCAAATTGAAAAGCCCCGTTACGTTATAATCGGATTGAAAACAGACCGAAAAAATCATGCTGATAAAGACATAACACAATTTGATCACTGTAATTTGAGAGATGTTAAGGTTTTCTTGAATTCAATCTACTTTCCGTACGAAAGTTTTGATGTTAGTTTCTCGGCTGAAAAGTTTGCTATATTATACGAACAGTATGCGAAATTTCAGCAGTCTTATTATAACCGTCTACAAGCGCCGTTGCTAAGCCCTCAAGATTTTAAAGATATAGCTCCTTTATTTGTTATCAACTGTTCTCGTCAAAACGAAACCTTGAAAACCGGTTCGGTAGATGTAAGAGTTGAATTGGAGTGTGAATCAGATATACCAAAGAACACCGCAGCTTATTGCCTTATTTTAAATGACAGTATATTTGAATATAAGCCTTTAAGTAATATTACGAAAAAAGTATCATAAATATCATAATGCAACATATATTTGTAGACCTTCAAGGGTTTAAAACAAAAGAAAACGAATTTATTGTCAAAGAATTTTCATACAGCACGCTGGAATACACACAAGTTTTTTTAATAAAACCCCCCTTTCCATTTTCTAAATTAACGGAAAGTGAAAAAAGGCAGATAAGATGGGTAGAAAAACATTTAGGTATTTTGTGGCACGAGGGTTATATTGACTATAAAGAATTTAAAAGACTAATTGGTACCCATATAAAAGATAAAACGATCTATGTGAAAGGTATGGAAAAAGTTCAATGGGTTAAAAATTTATATCCAAATTGTACCGTTTTAGAGTTAGGTGAAAAAAATTTACCTAATTTACAAGAGCTGTATAAAAAATATTGTTTGCCTGAGTGTATTTATAATTGTGTATATCATAAGAAAAGTTGTGCGGTTAGAAATGTTATATGTATCAAAAAATGGTATTTAGACAATTTACGAATCTAATCTTAATTTGTATCAAAAATGTATTTCTTAAAATAAATGTTGGTTATTACTTTTATTAGAATTTTCTTTTTATCCCATTCTATATAAATATTACTTATTACCAACTAACAAGTTTTTCATAGTGGTTGATTGTTATTTTTTTAAATTTTTAACTTTGATTTGACTGAATAAGAAAAACTTATTAGTTAGTATGAATATGATATATAAATCAAACGCCAAAGTACTCACATAATATTTATTAATAATTTAATATTAAAATACAACTTTAATAACTAGTACTGTAACCGCAAATTTTTTTTGAAATTTTATTTATTAATGCCTCTGTGCCATCAATAATTTCATCATAACT
This sequence comes from Cydia splendana, assembly GCF_910591565.1. NCBI lineage: Eukaryota > Metazoa > Arthropoda > Insecta > Lepidoptera > Tortricidae > Cydia > Cydia splendana. The sequence goes on from NC_085979.1 coordinate 3,300,981, forward strand.
ATCACTCGCAACATACTGCGCGCTTAGTAATACATTTTCGCTTTGCTCGTCGTTTTGATCCGTTATGCCTTCTTTGATGTCGATTATTTGAATTTTCACCAGTTTATTGCCTTTGCTGGCCTCATTATTTATCACGAAAGATGGTGGATGTCCTAGACTCCTTTTCACTATTTTATTATTAACGCTGACTTTATTACGTTTCTTGGCTTTAGGGTTTTCAATGGTTTTCTTAATTTTTTTATATAAATCACTATCATCAAATTCCTGGGGTAGCTCAAACTCTTGTGCGTATTGTGAAAATGCAATTTGAGTGTCTTCGTTGTCTGCCATTTTTGAAAAATCTAAAATAGAAACCGTAAAAATTAGTAACATATAATAATTGAATGTGTTACGATTCTAGACAAACTACGATACACAAATGTAAATTTTGATGTTTGTCTTATTTATGTTTGATCTTTTTATGACCATGTCTTGCAAGTGAAATTAAAAACAATTTCATAAAATCTTAATTGAAATGGCTTAAGTTTGTAAATAATATAACAAGATAAGTAAGAAAAAGTAACTTACAAGGTTGATGTTCAGGATTGTCAGGAGTAATATTTGTCGGCGTTTGATGCTATCCAAGTGTTAGAAGAATTCAATTTAACGCGCTTATAAAGGTTTACAAATCATAACTCAGCGAAATTCGAATGCGCAATAATGCTATAAAGAGTGACGTCACGTATGTCAACGACCGCGGTTGATCAGCTGATTTACCGGTCGTTAATAAATAAATAAACTGTTCCGTTGACATTTTAAGTTATTAAAAATTGTTAATCATGTTGTGAATAGCCGCGGGTAGTGTTTGCAGAGTGATTCTAGACTTGAAAACAAAGAAATACTCAAAATCGTGAAATACGGTATATTCACGCATACCCACCGTAAAATAAAAACAATTCAATATCTAAATAAGTAAAAAAAAAATTGAAGAAAGTGAGTTCCTTTAGTGACGCTACAGCTACAGTGTTTTCAGTGTGATCTGGCGCGCCACGTTATTGCACTTTTATTAAATAATTATATCTTACTAGATATTTGTCGATCTCTTTGATAAAAGCGCCATCTGTTGAAGAAGTGTTGAACTCGTTCTCTGCACCAATAGTTGAGTCAACAAGCACCATGGTGAACTGCGCGGCGGCTTGCGGAAAACCGCTGGGGGCGACAGGTGTCGCTAAATGCAGCTGCGGACTTACATACCATAAGGCCTGTGTCAACTTGGCCCTCACAGCTCGCATCGGCGCTACCTGGGCATGCCCGGCGTGTAAGGCGGCGACTCCCCGACGCGACAACACCGACACTCCGGTAAAGCCCAGCGATCTCGGAGACGGAGACGACGAGGCGATGTCGGCCGCGGCCGCTCAACAGTTTGACATTGTCGAGCAGCTGCGTTTGCTCCGCGCAGATTTCGGGTCGGTGCAAGTCGAGGTTGCGGGCTTGCGTCGCGAGATGGCGCACTTTAACAACCTCGTCGAGAACTTCACAGGCCGGCTGGAGGTCGTTGAGGAGAAGGTCAGGCGCTTGGAGGAGAAAATGGAGGACCGACCGGCGCCCTCTGCGGACAGTGAGTTGGCAGCCACGGTCGCCCAACTGAAACTCGAGCTCTGTGAGCGCGAGCAGGACCTTTTTCTTAATGACCTCGAGATTACGGGGATCCAGGAGCAACCGAACGAGTCTGCGTCTCACCTGGTCTGCCTAGTCGCGGCGAAACTCGGCATCGAGCTTGAAGAGCGCGACATCGTGTTCGCAGAGCGTGTAGGAGCGCGCCGCCAGCCTTTGGGCACAGCGGATGCCCAGAGCCCGCCAGGCAGCACGGGGGGGGCCGCGACGGTTAATGTGCGCCCGCGCCCTCTGGTAGTTCGACTGGCCCGGCGCGGGCCCCGCGGCGACTTGCTGCGCGCTGCGAGGGTGCGGCGCGGAGCCGACACGTCGGACTTCGGCCTGCAGGGCAGCCCGAGGCGGTTCTATGTAAACGAGCGACTTACTAGGCAGAACAGGTCGCTCTTTTACCTTGCTCGTCAGGAGTGCCGGCGCTTGGACTGGAGGTATAGCTGGACGAAAGACGGACGTATATATGTTCGTCGTAACAAGGACACGTCTGCGCACCGAGTACGCACAGAAACGGACATAAGCAAGATTTTTACCAGTGTCGCTGTTTGATGACTTTTTTTTTTAGCCACTTATTTTTATCTCTGTTTTTATATTCATGCACCTTCTTTTTAACGCCTGGTTTGTTTGTAAGCAAGGGCCATTTCCTTTCAGCCTACCTTAAGTTTCGTATACGTCTCTGTTTACATTGCATTGTTTATTATGACATAACAATAAGACTTAGTTTATTTCTCACACGGTGTTCAGCAATCATGTGCCTTTTTGTCCCAAGTCGGTCTTATTTGACTCATAGTTCATGCCGCCTGAAAATAACAAACATATTATATAACATTTATTATCTCTTTTTATTATTTATATGCTTAACACTCAATAAAAGGTATACTTACTGTGTTTTTTGTCAGCGTTATACTCCTACGTGTACTATTGTTTTTATTTATCACTGTCAATCATCTCCATCGGGCATTGTTTATTATATTTTTCGTGTTCGAGGGTAACAAGTACTTTAAAATTAGCCACTGGAACGCAGGCTCCCTAGGTACCCGTCACGACGAGTTTTTGATAGCGTTCGAAGACATACGGCCCGATATTATTTCGATCAATGAAACATGGCTGAGGCGGGGTGAGGAGGGGCGAGCGCCGCGCCTGCCTGGCTATCGACTGCGGCACGTACCGCGCCCTCCCGAGCTGCGCGAGCGCGGTGGCGGGGTCGGCTTCTACGTCAGAAACGGTATTCGGGCTCGGACACAGCCACATCCGCCTACTAGCGCTGACATAGAACAAATGTGGATCTCTCTTAACATTAAATCGACGCGCTTTATTATCGGCACAGCTTACCGTCCGCCTTGGGTAAACTTAGACTCGTTTATTGAAGCACTCATGGAATCAATCTTATCATTTGTCCAATACGATCAAATTATTCTTTCAGGTGATTTTAATGTAAATTTAGGAAATAGTATGGAGGTGTCAGCTGTTAAGTTTCTCAATTTTCTAAAATGCGTTGGTCTTCGAAATCATGTCACTCAACCGACTCATTTCACGCAAACTAGTTCTACTCTAATTGATTTGATTTGCACGAATGCAAAAATTTCAAACATTGACGTGAAGTACATACCGGAGCTTGGAGCTCATGCCGTTATAACAGCAGATTTAAAAATTCAAAAACCTAAACTAACCCCTACTGTCATCCAATATAGACCGCTTAAAGACATCGACCTGGCTGGTTTTAACGCTGAGCTCTCTGCTTTTGACTGGAGGAACTTAGTCTCAATACCTAATGTGAGTGACATGGTTCTTGTTTTTAACAATCATATTATTGAGTTGTTCGACTCTTACGCTGCGGTAAAAATAGTAACGGTTCGGCACAAACCTACACCATGGTTCACGAGCAATTTGCGGCACATTAAAGAATTGAGAGATAACGCTCATGCTCTATACCGCAAATCAAATGACGAAGCCCATAGAGAACAGTACAAGTCCTTAAAAAATCTTTTCAACACTAGTCTTTATTTTGAAAAAAGAGCCTTCTATGAACACCATGTAAATAAACACTTAAAAAACACAAAAAGTCTGTGGTCGAATTTAAAGAGTTTTGTGCTTCCCAGTAAGAAGGATACAGTGGACCTCCCGGATCATTTAAATGATCCGGAACAAATTAACAATCATTTTCTTGACGTTCCGGGTTCAAGCAGCCAAAACATTTCAGTTCTCACTTACTACGAATTTCATAGGCACAGCTCTGCAGTTTTTAGGTTGAGCACGGTCAGTGAGTTGGTGATATCTAAAATTATTATGGGTTTTAAATCAAATGCAATGGGTATTGATCGTATATCGTTGGATATGATAATCCTTACTTTGCCGGAAACCTTGCCCGTCATTACAGAAATGGTTAATAGAGCTATTATGACATCAACATTCCCTGAAATCTGGAAAACTGCTGTCGTTCGGCCAATACCCAAAAGTAATACTCCCACCAGTGTTCGCGACTTACGACCCATCAGTCTATTACCTTTGTTGTCAAAGGTCCTGGAGAAGGCAGTATATGATCAAGTGCTTCAGTACTGCGAACTTTTTTGCCTGTTGCCAGAAATGCAATCGGGTTTTAGGAAACAGCATAGCACAAGCACGGCTCTTTCGGATGTCGTAAATAATATCCTTACATCTCAGGACGAAGGTAGTGGGACAATTTTAACGCTGCTCGATTTCTCTCGTGCCTTTGAGTCTTTAAATATTACACTCTTGTTGTCAAAGTTATCTTACTACGGTTTTGAGAATTCGACCATAAAATTCTTCAATAGTTATCTCACTAACCGCCAGCAACTTGTTGAGCTTAGGAAGTCAAATGGGTTGGTCATACTTTCCGACGCCCAGCCTGTTAAAAGAGGTGTGCCCCAAGGTTCGATCCTTGGCCCTTTGTTATTTATACTATACTCGGCTGATATTACACACAGCATCAAAAATAGCAAATTCCATCTATATGCTGACGACTTGCAGTTGATGGTCCCTTTTCATAAACACGACGTCGAGGGAGCAATACACCGTATGAATGAGGATCTCTCTAACATAGCTCAGTGGTCTGCGAAAAACTCCCTCGTCTTAAATCCTGCTAAGTCTAAATTCCTCGTGCTTGGGAGTAAAAAACAGATTTCTGGGTTTACGCAGTGCGACGATAAAGTACAAATTGCTGGTTTTCCTATTGAGCGAGTATACGAAGCGCGAAATCTTGGCATTGTAATGGATTGTCACCTACGTTTCGAGGCACATGTCATTAACACGGTCCGTAACTGTTTTTATAGACTGAAAGTGCTTTACGGGATACGTCATTTTATTTCGGTAGACATGAGAATAAAACTCTGCGAAGCTCTCGTACTGTCAAAATTTAACTACTGTGACACAGTTATCGGCCCGTGTTTGTACAAAAAAACTCAAAAGCTGATCCAAAGAGTACAAAACGCTTGTGCCCGTTATTGTTTTAATATTCCCCCGCGGGCATCGGTTTCACCTTACCTATGCAATGCAAGGCTACTTAAAATGGAACATAGGCAGCACCTCCACTTAGCTTCTCTATTGTTCGGTGTAATTAAATACGGCAAGCCGTCTTATCTTCTGGAAAAACTTATTTGGCGACAACAAAGGCGGTCAGAACGGACTATAGCTAACTTGAAGCCGCTCATTGCCCCAAAATATAAATGTGCTGCATTTCGTGGCAGCTTCCGGTTCCAGGCTACCAAGTGCTGGAACGATTTGCCGCCTCCGATTAGAAACTGCGGTTCCAAATTTAGTTTTAAACGGCAACTGCGTCAAAGACTATTGGACACCCAAATTGAATCCGCTCCACTTAAGTAATTTTTTCTTTCTCTTTTTTTTTTTCTTCTTTTTGTAAGTGTAGCATATTTGTCCTAATATTTTTCAGTATTGTATCAAACAATAATAATTTTTATGCCGACTTAAACGCTGTAACACAACACACCAAACAAAAAAAAACACGCAATATTTTATCCACAGAGTTGTTAACGTCCAATAAAAATAAAATTAATTATATGTGGGTAGGACGAATATTTACTATTTATTTATTGCACTTTACTTATCGTTTATTTTATTGATATTTTTTTTTTTCATTACGTGTAGTTTATAATAAGTCACTCCCTCAGGCCTTGGCAGAATAAACAGCGTTGCAATTTTGCCTCGCTTGCAAATTGCGACAATATGCCAAAGTCTGAGTGTCAAAGCCTTTTCCTTACTGCACACATTGCTGGACTCAAGTGTAATTTATTTTTCAGTCTGTGTGTATATAATTTCTGTCTGCTGTCATTGCATTGTTGTTGTTATCCTATTCTTTTTCATTGTTTTTCATATTTTTGTCCTGTGTATGTGTGCTTTATCGAATAAATTACTTTCTATTCTATTCTATTCTATTCTATATGATAACTTCACACGTGCATACCTCAAACAACATATTTTGATTCAGGTTCGAACCTGTCGTACTTTTATTAATTGTATCATGTAGGTATCTATGACATAAGTAGATTGAAGCTTAGGTGTGCGGGAAAATGACTGTCTCATCATGCATAACAGTCGTAACAGCCATAGGAAATACAAATCGAATTTATAGGATGGTAATAGAGGTGTGGTAAACAATTGTAGTAAGTATTAATGTTTGTTTAGCTCTTATGCATGCTGGATCAGAAAATGGTAATAAAAATGAAAACAACAACATGATAAGACAAAACATTTATTTATATAAAATCATATTTAAAAAAAAATATATACAAAATTATTCATACACAATTGACAATTCGTAGGATTTCTCTAACGTAGAGTAGTAACTAATACAAAATTTAAAGATAGATTTAAACTAAGTTACATTTGTAGTTTCTAAAACTTATCTACTAAACAATATTGAGTTATGCCCCCAAGCTTTTGTTGATATTTGGTTGTCACAAATCAGACGTTTATCATCTTTAGCTGAAAGTGCAATTTTATTCACACTTTGTGTAAATATCTCATGCTTAATTGACTTGAATAATACATTTCTTCTTTTAGTTACATTTCTTACAAATAGTGTTATTTCGTAATCGGAAATCCCAAAATCGCGTACAACGGACTTTTTCACTCCTTTAGCTTTTTTAATAACATCATCGGTGGTTTTAATAGAATATACCTTTGATCGCAGCCCTACGAATTGTATAACCATTTCTCCTTTCATTTCATCCTTAAAAAGTCCTGGTACTTTTTTATTTTCAACCGGTAACGAAAATTTATTATCAACATCGTAACAACTAGTATCGAAATAAGACAAAAAATGCGTTTTTAAATCTTTAAAATAGTCTTTGGTCTGTATATAATACACAAAACTATCTGTATCCGTGTAGCACATTTGCACACGATCTTCATAAAAACGTTTAAATACTGAGTAATGAAAATCATACATATGACTTTTAGATAACTCTAAAACCGTGAAACCGATGTAAATGGGTTTATTCAAAATTATGAGATCTGGTTTCAATTGCACTGCAACTAAATTTTCATTAAAAACAGATACACTGTGAAAATTAGGCCTTGCAATCAACTTATCGGCTGTAATTTTCTTTTTTGTTTTGTTATTATTGTCGGCCCATTGATTAACTAAACGCACATTTACCCTTTTCTCGTTATTTTCTAAAGTCTTACCAAATATACTATTATTCATCAATTTACAAAAGTCCTGTTCAAAAACAGACGATGTCATTTGACGTAACTTTGTATTCATATCAATATATTGTTTTAAATAAGGGGCCTGTTTGAATGTTATTACTCTGTGTATCTTTTTTAATTTTAAACCATGTTTAAGACAAGTTTTCAAATGTGTATAATGAATCACATACGAGTATTTGTCATATAAATTAGGTACAAGTTTGGATTGCGTTCCACCTGGCGGAATACATTTTTCGGGACAAAATGGCAAATCGTTATGTTTATCATGTAAATCTTTAGGGTAAATAATATCCACCTCAAGAATATAACCATAATCCGAATCATCAGGGATTTGTGAGATATTTAAAGCACTTATTTCATGGTTTTCTAGAAATCTAAAGTGTGATAAAGGCAAGTACTGGCACATACTGTAACCATATAAATTATTACAGTCGATATAAATAAGGTATGAGTCCATCTGGGTTGGATCATAGTGAGGTAAGTATATATTATTAGCTTTAGCATATCGTCGAGAGACCATACAGACTCCACCTCTTATTCCAGATTGGATCATTCTCAGCATATTAAAGTCATCTATAAGCTCTAATTCTATTCCAGTTTTCAGAAGCATGGCATCAAATGATAAACTAGGTGTAGTTAAATAAAAAGCGGGGTCCAAGTCATAGTGCCGCTTGCATGTAGCGCGAAACTTTTCAAATATATCGGTCAATAGAAGAACATCTGTTTGCAAATAAAGGTCTGTGTACTCGCCTAAATTACGAATTTTAAACTGGTTCCACACTAATTGCGCATGGTCATAATCTTTTTCAGAAATTGTTTCATTAGTAAGCGAATTGGAAAAGGAATCAATACATGGAAGATATTGTTCTCCAAATTTTTGCCATTTATTCATATACTCATAGGGAAACACGCCTTTTCGTGTAAGTAATTGAAATTCATCATCATTACAAAAATACTTACGCAAATGAACAAAGTCAGTTTTTTGCATAGTTTTAGTTAGTTTGTCTAAACTTGTATTTAAAAATTTGAAAGAATCTACGAAACGAAGCTGAAAATATTCGTTCTCGATGGGAATAAATTTAGTAAAAGAAATATAGTTTTCCTTGGTTTTAGGCACAACTTTTACGTCTCCGGGTGCCTCACCCAATTTTTTAATAAATAAATGACAGTCATAACCAGATAGATTATGGAAAAATATGGGTACAAAACATGGACGCTTATATTGCAAGTTGCATAGGCTATGTGCTGCTCCGCGATATCTTCCTGTAATATGACAGTGATCTCGAACCCGATCAGAAAATAGAAAATGGTTACAAATATGACATTGTTTGGCGTTCAAAAAGTTTAACTCGTCATTCTCGTTGAATATTATTTGATTATTTTTGGTCATAACTCTATAAATTTTACTAACATCTTCATAGATTGCACCAATAAATCTGTCGACACAATCAGTACCGCGATAAGAGACATAGCGATTCTGACTTGGATCTGCATTACAAACAATATAATATCCAAATGCAGCCGGTATATGATGATGCAAAGTAAACGTGTTAGACATATTGGTAGTATCAGTTGAATCAGTATCATAATTACTACTACTACTTTCAGGTATCTCGGTTGGTTGTAGCAATGATTCGAAATCTGCATATATCACGAATGGAACATTCTGTTTACGATCAAAATTTTTGAATTTAATTACTGTTCCCTTCTCTGGTAAAACGGTAACTATCCCTGTACACAAGTGGTTTACTAGTTCTTCCTGTTTTATAAAAAATAACAGACAGGTTTCACAAAAGTATATCTTACTATTATGTTTCGTTATTTGTTTACGCACAAGACGACTCAAGTCTTTGATCAGAACATAATGCGGTGGGTGACTGCCATCATCCAATAAAAGCAAATTTATATGTTTTCTTTTTTTCTGACAACTGGATATATCAGACTTGTAAAGGGGGCCAATAACAGTTTTATTATTTTTTAAACCAAAAATCGTCAATGAAATCGTTGGGTTATGCTTTTCAAATATTCTAATGTCATTAAATGTGATCGGAAAAGTAATCTGAGAAATATTCAAAACGTCACGAAAATTAGGATAAGATGATACTCTTTCAGGGTGTTTGATAGAGGGATACAAAGCCGCTGTTACACACCATAAAAAACAACATTGATCGTCGTTTTGTATATTTATACAAGCTTTTTTGTTTTTAATGAATTTTGGCAGGTCAACATAGCTTGAACCCTGTAATGGTTGATATTTGTTTATGTTAATTTCTAAATGTGAGCTACTAACAAAAGCCCACCCACTATCACGATCCTGAAATTCCTCAATTTTTTTCTTTAAACAGTTCACAAGTTCGTAAAACAGTGCTTCAAAATCATAACTTAGATATAAAATTTTATTTTTAGTTCCAAACGACTTGATCGATTGACTATTATCTTTAAACATTAAAAACGTTCCAAAAAGCTCAAAATTAACTTTTACGCACGTATGTTTCATAAGTGAATAATCTAAAAGCTGCTTTATTTTGTTTCGACTAGAGTTCATAAATGCATCGATAGATCCGAGACTTGACTCGTTTTTTGCTGATATGCGATAAGTTACAATACGCCTCCGGAATGCTGACTCTACGACTTCAACGCCATCGTTAAGTACTTTAACAGAACCAGCAATTGTTTTGTGCTTATTGCTTCGAAGATGACCTACCCAATTCTTTTTTTCTACAGACGTACTACACGGTACACAAAAAGGCATAATGAAATGATAATAATAACACGAAATATGTAACTAAGCGTACGTCCTAACTAAACTAGAGTACTTCTAAATAGTTAATTGTTTAACACGATCTAATGTCCTTATTTTAAACCACCAATGATGTTATTAATAGCATACGTTGTTATTACCTACTCAGAACGGTTGACGAATGCAAATTATATCTCATGAATGTAGAACGCTATTCAAAACATGGATAAGCCCACATGGTTAACAAAAATGCTTCATAAAACTAAGAAAATACCACTTAAAAAAATACAAAAAATTGCATGACATGTATGTAGTTAGTTTTTAAGTCCAATTAAAGAAAATGCAAATTTCACTTTAGAATAATATATCTTTTGTCTGATTTAAGTGATCTGTATCTTGTTAAATATTAAATGAGAATATATAGAAAATCTATAATGTTTAAAATTACTATAAACATATAATTGTGTGTCTAGATAACAAACACGATCTATTTTTTAGTGCATTAATCAAAGTCGTATCCATATTATACTGTCACTAACTTGCATTGGCCATCTATCCTCTTATAAGTACCTAACGTAAAACATGCCATTGTATTACAATAATAAAACAGTTTTTTTGTAATCAACAGTTAATTACATTTGTTAAGTTGTTTAATTAAAAAGAAATGTCTGTGTAATATCGGTTTCTGTGTACTGACTAATAGTTTTTGTAATTAGTAAAATAAACAGGCTCACAATCTTCAAAAATATTGAATGCTTGACCCAAGAACTTTTGCATTTGATCCCACTCTGGAGAATTCAAATCACATTGCAATTTGACAGATGCCAATGCCTTTTTATAGCGTTCTTCAGGGTTAGTCTTTTGATAATCATCGATAGTATACACTTTAAGATCAATAAAATAATTACCGGCTGTTATTGTAGTACGTCGAGAGGAACCCGTAGAAACGCGACTTGTAAATGTTGATGTCGTCTTGATGGCTTTCAAATTAGGGTCACCGCTGATTTTCTCCTCTTCTCGTATGATTTTAAAGATGTCCGTTTCAGCTGGACTCTTCGAAGAACTGAAATAAAGATATATTATTTAAATGATATTTCTAGCAAACTCATTAAAATATTACAAGAAAGTCACATTCAATCTCTTTTAAATAGTATCATTTAAGTGAATACATACCTAGAATCAGATTTCTTGCTTTTACTGCTCGATGCTTGAACTTTGCTCGAAGTGCTTCTCTTTTTGGTGGGTGGCGATGGTGATGGGGTGCGCCGTTGTTGGTTAATCAAATCAAATTCGGACCTAATGAAATAAAAATAAAAATTAGCGTACTTAAATATTAAATGTAACTTTAAATACTACATTACATTCATAGAATTCATTAGTTACCTGGATGTCGGAGACACCTTTCTTTTCTTTAAATTCTTTGTAGTTTTTTTCTTAAGGTCAGGCGAAGGCGTACGTACATGAGCGGAATATTCAGAGTCGGACCTTCAAAACAGAAATAAACCAAAATTATGCAACAATACTTTTAACATATTTCAGAAAAATAAAATATCAAAGTACTTACTTACATTTTAAACGAAGGTCACAGCGGCTTCACTTAACAAACAACGAACAGCTTCGATACGGTATGCAGAATATTTAAGAAATAAATGCATAAAAACAGTATGTTTGTTCGTTTTATAATGAAATATTTGATGAGTAGATATTTTACCTAAATATAAGATTATATGACTAAAGAACCATGTTCGTGTATTCAAATTTAAACCTAAATGTAAGCATTATTTACCAAGTATAAAATAATACAGATTGCGTACATAACTGCACATACTTAGTCTTCAAAATATGCTTATTTCTTGTTTTGCACAAAGCGCCGACAAAGTATCAAATTATCTAATGAAACCATCGATTGCATTAACTCGTATTTCAACACGTTACAACGTGTTCATGTATATTAAACCCAAAGAACATTTTATTTAAATAAGTAATTATAATCATCATCATCGTCTTTCCCGTACATTCGTCAGAAATCAGAAATAATTTATTTGTATTGATACAGTATGTTACAATATATGGTGTTACAGATCTTGTTGCACACCTAGCTTGCATGCAAGCGTGCAAATTCATCATCATAATCATAAATTTAAATAAATATAAAATGTCAAATTGAAATAATTAACATAATAGGCATATCACAATACAATTAATAACGAAATATCACTAATTTGAATATTGCTGGTATTCGAGATACGACTCTCTATTCCCTATTAAACACATTACTATAACCTACAAGTGAAAATAATGAAGAAATATTAACAGTTTCTCACGGCATATCTATTAAAAACCTTGAATGTTAAACCTAAACTATCAGTTATTATTTACTCTTTGCTGAGCTCTATATACCTACATATTTATTCAAACTTATACATTATTGAAATTGTAATAGGGAAAATTTCAAGTTTCGTTAAACAATAAAATACTATCACAAAACATAACGCACCTATTTAGACAGTCGGGTAATAAATATTTCTTAACTTGTATCGTGGTACAGGGTCGCATTGGTAAACACGCTGACACAAAATAAATAAAACAATGCTCGAATACTTCGAATTGAAATGTGATCCGTTATAGCGTGAGTAACGATACAGAGGCGTCATGTGTAGGTACTAATTGTTATTGTTACGTTGAAAATATTTTTAAACTATTGTTCCTATATGGAAATAATGACCTAAATCAGTACGAGTTTTATTCACAAATCATGTTTATCGAGGTAATTTTCCTAGTTAGGTAAATTAGTATTATATTTTGCTAAAGGTTTTCAGACATTAAAATTATAGCTTAATCAAATGTCAATGTAATTAGAGTTAATTGGAAATCATACTTTAAAAGTGTAGAAACATTTCTGAGGTTTACCCTACAAAGGTTGAAACAGTAACCAGTCTGTTTATTTTGTTCTTTGATCTGTTTAATTAAATATCAACACACGCTTGACTCTATCGTATCCCATGCTTTGTCTCTTGTTTATTGCTTGCCAAGCTTGAAGTAAAAGAAGGACGGAAGCTTCGACTATTTACGATCAACGAACACGGTTTCGAGTGTTAATTCACCCGTACTGTATTTCACCGTGTATTCACATATACCTATGAAACTTATGACTAAAATAAAATGTATCTTTATTTTTCAATAAGTAAGACTGATTTTGCATTAACCAAATTTTATGATTTGACTATTTAGCATCATGCAACGAAGTTTACGTAGTTTTATAAATGAATAATATATTTTAAACTTTAATATGATTAGACTAAGATTTAAACTGATATGTTCTCTAACAAAACTGAATTCAATCGTCACATTTACGTCATAGGACGTCATAGGTATTGACCAATAGGGTGCTTGGGTCTGCATCGCGCTTTTAAAGTTTTTTGAATCGTTTGTATAAATACAAATAACATTGATATAGCTCTCGGAGAATCCGTGGCTATTACAACCGCTAGTTCACGGTGACTCTTACCATCTCAATGTTGTGAGGTCTGGCCAACCTTGCGATATTGGTTTGGTAACGCGGTGGCGTGTGCATATCATGCTTGGTTTTAATAACCCTACCTTGGGCAGGGCATGTATGCACGACACACTTCAACGCGGTGGCGGTTAAACACAAACACGCGGTAGCGTATACAGTATCCTGCTTGGTTTTAATAACCCTACCTTGGGCAGGGCAGGTACTGTACTATACAACGGTTTATCCATGCTATAGCGGTTGATAGTATGGGTAACCGATCCACGTTCACATCAAAGTTTCTGGCCAATTCTGCGATGTGATACTGTGACAAACACCGTAATAAACCTAGCCCGGCAAATCTCTACCCGTTGCAAATCTGGGCGATGATGGTGCGTTACGAGATCCTGTTCGAATCAGAACAAGATCTGGTGGGTACAATGCTAGCTAGTACCCGTTGTGTTAAGCCTTTTGCACTTTTTAAAAAAGTTTTTTATCAACTTAAGCGAAACCTAAACGATGACTTTAACGAGTTGTAATGCAATTTGCATTGTACTCCACTGCTGCAGGATGTTTATTCAAAATCAACTTCGGATTCTAGAGCCACATCGGATCATCAACAACACAAAAACTGTAGACGATTATGGATACGTATTAGGAACCATCCTAAATATGCAATTGGATTCTACTCCACTGTTGTAGCTAGGATAATGGGAGGAACTAGACCTTTTGGAACGAAGTGTAGCGGAGCAAAGCGACGCGGAACGTGTTCCAAAAGGGCTAGAACTCCCATTATTCTACTACTCTCTCGAGCGAAGGGGGCTTTCTCTCCCATACAAAATATCAACATCAGCGAGCCAAAATGTATGGGATATTCGATTTCGGGGTTGCTCCCATAGTAAAAGTTGCTCAGTATGACTACAGAATAAATAATAGTACTGACGTACAGAAAGGAAACTTCCTACAATACCGAAGTTTGACAGCGGTTCAGGGTCGAATCATGCTGCCCCTTTTTAATATATGGCACAATCCCTTTTGGCTATTTAGGGTTGTCAAAATTCAAGCCATTATCTTATCAGTGGTCGTGCACACAAAGGGACGTCAAGTTGTGTCAACCCTAATAATTGCTCGGCGCAATGCTGAGCCGAGTTTGGCCGAAGTCAGGAGTTTCGCACCCCTGGTATGTCCTATATACTCGCCCCGTACATGATTGCAGGTGACTATATTAACACCCTATATAAGTTGTGTGAGCGCGTCGCAGTGCTTGTGTCTATAATGCGGAAGTTCCGCGGTTGCGGATGCGAATATTCGCATCATCCGTAGCTGTGCGGAACGAGAAGAGTCGTGAAATGTAGGGGAGCGCAAACATTCTACAACTCTTCTCTTTCCGCACACACGTATGTATATAAGTTGTGTGAGCGCGTCGCAGTACTTGTGTCTACTCTGTGGTGCCGCTCGATGACGACAACATGTCGCCGACGTGACAGCCCGGGACGGTCGATAGAGAGGGTGCTATGCCTCAGTGAGTGTGGAGCAATGGTAAGGAAAAGAAGTAGAATGGAATAATACGTTTTATTAAAGGATCAAATAATTTACAAGCAATTTTAGTAATTATAGTGGAATACAAAGTTACTCTCTAACTTAATATTTCCAAATATATATTTGTTTATTTTATATTCGATTTGCGCGTCTAATTCAATAATGAATGGTGGTACAGAATGCTGTTGGGGCTGCCTCGGATTGCAGTGCCTCTGGGATGTTTGCAGATGCGGAGGCACGAATGGATGATTTCTACGCCATTATGAGAAAATACACAGCATCTCAGATGCACCGATAGAGAAACAGCTCCAACAGTTTTCGAACCGAAATTGGCGAGAGACTTGATAATGCCTTTTATAAGTATCGGGCCTCAGTGCATGTCCCATTCTACCGAATGGATAAATGACTGTTGATATTTATTATAATATTTTATTAATTCAATTTTAATGTAAATGATACATTATCTATGAAAATGGACCTTATTGTCGATGGCGCTTACGCCGCACAGCGCCGTGCGGCGTTGTATTTATATCGGAGCATAGTTAATAATGGTGTAAGCGCCATCGACTATAAGGTCCCTTCTCATAGATAACGTCACAAATAATGTATGTAAGTAAATATAAATTATTTTGTCAATACTAACATAGTGATTAATTTCGTAACTTTTTTTTAATTACTTGATTGTAAATTTATCATTTTTTGTCGAAAATTACCATACCCGATTATCGGTTATTTTTCGGGCATCTGTAACCGAAACCGGTTATGAAGTTTGGCCGGTTATTGCATTCTAGTTACAGTTTGCGGATCTACACTAAGATATTTTTCCACATAAGGTATTTTTAAAACGTGTTTAAATTGACTCGTGTTTGCAGTGATTACATTAGTACAAGGGAGCGCGCGTGAGCTGTAGGGGGCAGCACAGGATTAACTTTCCGATTTAGGTCAAAAGGCAGCATACCCTCCAACGCGAACGTTCCCTACAAGGCTTCTCTTCCGCGTGTATGATCTGGGGCCTATTTCTCGTACGTTACAAGTCTTGTAATACAAGTGTGTATCTATGGTAACGCTTGTATTTCAATATTTTTTACAAGTTTCCATTTCACGTAAATGTATAATTGTTACAAGAGCGGGGATAAAAGAGTTTTCACAAGTGTTGTTGTTTCACAAGTTGACAAACACTAGTAGATATTATATACTAAAATAGTAATTTCGTTTCTCAAAAGCTGTACTTTATACTTGTAGCTTGTGACTTATCACGAAATAATGAGGAGTCTCTATAAACTGCTAATATGCGTTTTTGGTAAAAATCGATTAATAAATAAATGAAGATATTGCACTTTTAAGATCTCAAACGTGTAAGTTTTGAATGCACTTCGTTAAAATCAGTAATATTATTTAAATTTAGCTTTTATTCTCCAAAAAAAAAAACAGTAAACTCATTCCTATGAAATTATTATAATTGGGAAAGAATCAGTAAATGACCAATAACATAATAATTTTGTAACGAAGTCACCCGTATTATAAAAAAAAACTGACCCACCCTGAAGCTTGTAAACATTCATAGAGTGACTGACGAAACTGAGTTTGATTTTACACTTGTAATTGATAATTTTGAGAAACGCTTTTCATTACTAGTTGTATTATTATACGCTTGTATATTCCGAAAACACAAGTCAGCCATTTTATTTTCCTCTTATTAAGATTATGATGCATAACAGTGACATTGACATTAAGATAACATTTATAATGGCCATTGCATTTCCTTTTTGCATAGTAAACAAACCTATTTTCTAACTTTAGACAGCCGCCTTGTAGCACTTGTAGTAATCATTCCTACGAGAAACAGAATTAAAACACACTTGTACAATGAAATTTTAAATGTAAGCTTGTAGACTTGTGAACTTGTAACGTACGAGAAATAGGCCCCTGGTGTCTTCACAGGTGCTGTTTCAGGCTGCACTAGTACTCGCTATTGCTACGTCTATAGACTTCGTCCCTGTATGCATCTTCTGGTGTCTTACTAGGTTTGATTTATTGCGGCATTTGTAATCACAGTGGCTACATTGAAATGGCTTCTGCCCAGTATGTATCATCAGGTGTTTCTTTAAGCTTGATTTGATACTACATTTATAATCGCAGTGGCTACATTGAAATGGTTTCACCCCAGTATGTATCATCAGGTGATACTTTAAGTGTGATTTCTGACTGCATTTGTAATCGCAGTGGCTACATTTAAATGGCTTCGCCCCAGTGTGTTTCATCTGGTGTCTTTTTAAGTGCGATTTATTATTGCATTTGTAATCACAGTGGCTACATTGAAATGGTTTCACCCCAGTGTGTATCATCAGGTGTTTCTTTAAGCTTGATTTGTGAAGGCATTTGTAATCACAGTGGCTACATTTAAATGGCTTCTCCCCAGTATGTATCATCAGGTGTTTCTTTAAGTCTGATTTCTGACTGAATTTGTAATGGCAGTGGCTACATTGAAACGGTTTCATCCCAGTGTGTATCATCAGGTGTTTCTTTAAGTTTGATTTGTGACTGCATTTGTAATCATAGTGGCTACATTGAAATGGCTTCTCCCCAGTGTGTATCATCAGGTGCTTCTTTAAGTGTGATTTCTGACTGCATTTGTAATCGCAGTAGCTACACAGAAAAGGCTTTTCGCCAGTATGTCTCCTTTTGTGGTCCCGTAAGCTTGAACTTAAACTGCACGTAAAGTCGCAATGACTACATTTATACGGCTTTTCTCCGGTGTGTATTCTTATGTGACGTTGTAAGCTTGGCCCATAACTGCACTTGTAGTCGCAAAGACTACACTGGTATGGCTTCTCGCCCGTATGTTCTCTTAGGTGAAGTTGAAAGCTTGATTTCCGACGGCATTTGTAATCACAGTAACCACATTGAAGAAAAGGCTTCTCTCCAGTTTGTATCTTCTGATGTCTTGGGTTATGGGTGTTCTGGTGACGTCGAAGGTTTGATTCAAAACTACATTTGAAATCACATTCGGTACACCTAAAAGGCTTGTCTCGAGTGTGTATCGCTTGGTGTTTGTATAAATCACTTTTAAACAAACTGGTATAATTACAGCATTGGTTGGTACAGTGACCACAATTAAAAACGTTGTCCACAAAGTGACTCTTTAAATGAGTCTGTAAACTTGTCTTGGAACTTGTTGTATACTCACATTCAGCACACATGAAATTTGTAACACCGTGTTCGCTTTTCTCGTGTTCTATTACAAGCAATTCAGTTTGACACGTAAAACTACAAAAATCACAAGCAAATTTGTTTGGCTCGGTCGCCAAGTGCGTTTGTTGTATGTATTTTCCTAAAATATACTTGTTTCTGAAATTCTTGCCACAGTGTTCGCAGGCGTATGGTTTGTCTCCACTGTGAACAGTCGTGTCGCCGCGGAGGCGCTCGAGCTCCACGAAACAATCCATTGCGAGTTGTTCCCCGGCGCGGGCGGCGCTGCCGTCCGAACACACTGAAACAAAAATTAATATAACAAACATCTCGGCATTGTATGGGATTATCATCAATATATATATATATAATATGTACGAGTACGTATGGATGGTAATGTACATGTCGTAGTCGGATCGTATAATCCGCCGTATTACATTACGGCTAGCCGTTTTCAAAAACAGGGGCGTTTTGAAATGCGGCGGTTCGACGATTAGCCGGATTGTCATTGCGATACGTTCTTCATTAAGGCGGCCTACGTTTAGCCGCATCGTACTACTATTTTAGATTGTAGAGTGACCAGTTCTTTCGGTCGCCTACGTAACCGGAGTTTGACAATGTTTGCAATTTAATTTATTTTTACCATGGTCCCACCGCACTACATGTGTTTGTTTCTTTTCCAAAACATTTCCTTCACAACATAAATAGACGGATTCTGGGCGGTTTGCCCTTCGGGCATCTGAAGCTACCTAACGAACCTAACCTACTTACCTACCTACGCTTTTTTCCCCAAAGTGTAATGTTTTCACGGACGTCTCACTAAATCAATAGGTAGGTAGGTTAGGTTCGTTAGGTAGCTTCAGATGCCCGAAGGGCAAACCGCTCAGAAATAGGAGCCCCGCGAAGCGGGGCTCCGTCTAGTTAAGTTGCGAAAGGAATGTTTTTTTTAAAGAAACAGTCCGACGAACTCCAGATTTGATGGACACCCCAGCGTTTGTCAGGTAGCGCCACGGGTGTTAAAAATGGGAACTAAAAACTGTCAAAGCGGCGGCTAATGACTCGCTGTATTACATTATGGCTAGCCGTGTTGAAGAACGTATGTCGCCGAATACATTCCGGCGGATTCTCATTCAGCCGCATTCAATCCGGCTAATCGTTAAACCGCCGCATTTCAAAACGCCCCTGTTTTTGAAAACGGCTAGCCGTAATGTAATACGGCGGATTATACGATCCGACTGCGACATACATATCAATCAATCGGTTATTGATAACAAGCGTTACACGTCAGTTAACATTTTCTGTTTAGCACACTTTACATTCCAATAAAGATTACAATTATAAATATGTCGTCATTCATTTAGTAATTAAATTACATAAACTCGATTTAAATTATTAGGTATCATTAAATTATAAAATATAAAAATTAATAATGTCACTTGCATTTCGAATATTACGTTAGTCTAGTCGATTTATAAATTCATCTACTGAGTAAAAAGCTTTCTCTATTAAGTACTCCTTGAGCTTGGTTATAAATATGGTGTCAGACATTTAAACTAGTTTTAAGTCATTGGGCAATCGGTTGTAAATTTTGGGACCTCTATACCACACACATTGCTCTGATTTTTTCAGTCTGTGTCTATTTGGGAGAATATTATATCCATGACTATAGTTTGGACCACGCATTCTGACTGCCACTTCTAATATATACAGACCTGGAATGGTTATGATTCCTAATGTCCGAAAAAGGTTACTAGCAGGCGTATCCCAGGGCACCCTAGCCATTATCCTAATTACTCTTTTTTGGAGTATAAACACCCTTTGTCTATCTGCCGCCTGTCCCCACATGTCAATACCATAAGTGATGATTGAGTGGAAATATGCAAAGTAAGCATTTCTTACACAATCATTGTCCAGCATTTTTGTTAGGCGTGAGATGACGAAGCACGCTTTTCCCAATCTTTTGCAAAGTTCGTCAATGTGGTCACTACACTTTAAACCAGAGTCCAGAAAGAAATCCAGATATTTTGCCTTATCTACCCTAGAAACGGCAAAGTTATCCAACTCAATCTTAAGTGTTTGTAGTGGTATACCCCTAAGATTGATTTGAATTACATTAGTCTTGTCTAGATTAAGTTGTATTCCATTCAATACTCTATCAAAAATACATTGATTGAGTAAGATGCGTAAAATCTAAGACAATTTCGTGCTTCGAATTTAACAGGTACGCGAAATGGCGCTGTACAGCTCCATACGTTTTGCGGTAAATCTGATTGTCAAAAGTTGACGTTTGACAATAGGGATGCGGACATTTTTTTAGAACTGTACTCATTTTATAGATAGACACGTAATTATTACAAAAAAATATTTTAAATTTTAATTTCATTAATTTTAAATACAAAATAGAGCTGAATAAAATTAGTTTAGTGTTTAAAGTTCGAGCCTAAACGCTCCAAGCTGTCACGTGACGTCATGAACACGTAAATAAACAAACCAGGCTGACGCAACTAGGAACAAAAAAAGGTTTTGTATGGACTATAGTGACCTAGCTATAGCCAAAAAATAACAAAATAAAACGTCAGTGCTATTCATCTGTCATGTCAACTGTCAGCCACATTGCTTTGTTGCTTGTCATGGCGGTTCGTAGGTTTTACTTACGTATTTCTTGCAATTTCTTTTTTAAAAGCCTTCGTTATTTTCCAAAACAGTCAAACGTGATAAGAACATACTGTGAGCTGTGAGTCTATAGATTTTGTTTAAATGCCACCGAAATCTAAGTTGTTTCAGTGCGAAATATGTGGAAATTGATACACTCGCGAAAATCGCAAAATGGAAGATTATGGCGAAATTTCCATTAGATGAAGACCGGTAAGTATTGCTTTAGATACTTTTTACCTTATTTTGGTGTATCAGGCTATAGACACATCGAAAATTAGATATTTCATATCCACTTTCATTTTGAACTAGGGATGTACTACAAGTATCGATACGAAGTATCGATATCGACTGCAGCCTAATTTTTTATCAATGTAAATAGTAAATAAAATAAAATGAGTGAATTTCCTGGTAACTTGCATACAACATGACTATTATTATTTCTCCGAATATTTTTAGTGGAAAATTATCTATTATCTGTGTATTAATGGAATGGACATTATATTATATATTTTTGGAATCTAGTAATATTGGATAATACTGCAATGTTCTGCCGCCAGAGTGCAGCACTACCGCGTCTAGAAAATTCATAGACTAACTTATACATACTCTGCCTTAAACTGTTTTTTGACAAGTTTTCACAGACTATAAATTATGACATTGATGCATCAAGGCGGTTTGTTAACAAGGGCCTACCGGTAAATGCGAAAGTCGAAATTTAGTTATCTGCCTCTTTATCGCTCGAATATGCAAGAGTGATAGAGAGGTTAGATAAGGAAATTTCGATTTTCTTGTTTCGCGGTAGACCCCCAGATTAGACCGGTAGACCCACAGATAGTGGTAGTGGCGCTACGCAGAGGTTTGCGTAATATTGCCTATTATTTAGGATTTTAACCTAAAATCACAGAACACCGCCTCTAGAAACCTAATATTGGCCATTTTGTTCCCGACGCAAATCACCAAACTGTGAGGTGCGGGAGGGGTGCTCACGGCGTTGTGATTGGTTGTTTTAAACATGGCGCGCTGACACGTGTGAATGTAGGTATGGGACATGTTCATTACAGGTAGTGGGTACTGCTACCAGTGACATCGAAATTTATTGTGGTAAAATTGTTACCAATTTAGTATACTTAGAGTAAACTTACTTAATAATTATACTTATTGATTAATTTAATATTTCATTAAGTAATTTAAAAATGTACCTGAAATTTTTACTTAACATATTAGGTCATTTCTGTTTAGAGTACCCAGAACTTGAATTTTAAAGTTTAGAATTTTTATATTATTTCCACTCAGAATCGCAATCTCTTTCGATACGAGAAAAAAGTGTCGCCAAAATCTCATACAATTATTTTCTTTTGTCCGTTTTATTAAGGTCATAGAAGGTTGTATTGAAAACTAACACTATTCTATCACAAACCAACACCGAGTTCCCTCGCACTTCTTTGAAGTTCATCATCAGGTCCATCTCGTGACATGCGGCCTAACTGCTCCGCTGGCCTAGAGGATTCTAAAAAAACTTACACAACATGTTACCTATATATTATGTCTAAGATGGTACAATACGGTATGACGAAGCACGAAGTTTCCGCAACTGAAAAACCATCATCGTCACATCACTAGTCGAAAGGGAAAGGGATAGCGCATTGCATTTTCAAGTTGACGAAAAGGGACGGACATACTTCGCCTCTGCTTACTGACCAGTATAAAATGAACCCCGCGGACAAGAAACATTATTCAATGAAATAATGAATTTCGCTTTCCTGTGGGATGTTATTCCATCTGTTTTGTAAGTAGAAGTCTTAGATGACTTGCCACACCATTTTACGCTGCAATATCCCATGATTTCCCAATGAATTCAATAGTTTACGATTTATTTTCTTAGACTCGTGCACACTGCTAACAGGTCGTAACCTTGGGCGCAACTGATCGGAGCGGCGCGCGAACAATCTTATATTTGACCTATACACCATACGGGCGGTGACCGCGAGTCGTCCTATAAGCTCGGTCTATAGGGGTTGGTCTGTGCCTAAAATATAAGAAAATGTATGTGTGTCTGTTATAATTATTAAATGTTTTCAGATGCGGGCAGTGGGTCAAATAAGTTGTAATGGAAGACTTAATTTTATTATTCAACAATATAATATATAAACACACATTTTCCTCTGTTACCTGTGGACCGTCGAACCGTCGGGATGTATTTTAAATTAATTATATTAAATTATTTAAAAAAATCATTATACACATTTTTATTTTAACAAATAAAAGGTGTGTTTACATTTAAGTCCAACCATGTATTAGTCCACTCAAAGAACACTATATATAACATACGACTTAAATGTGGACTCGATTCTAACCTGATTTCGAGTACGAAATTTGTTGACAGGGGCCCATGTTTCAACCCTCCCCAATTTATCGATATCGATAAAATTCGCAAGCGTGTAGCATACTACACTACCTATTTAAGTATGTTATGTTGGTACTATTGGTATATGGCCAGGGAGGTTTTGAGATTATATTGAGCAACTTTTACTATGGGACCAACCCCGAAATCGCGAAAAATAATTTACCCTTCCATAGAAAATGGACTAGGCAAAATTTATGAAACAGCCAAATCTTTTTCCAAACTCTTTGGTGGTGTCGTATGGATTACGGTCAGGTTTGACGACTTGTCTGTGGTGTTTCTTAGGCTATGACGTCACGCGCTCCGATTGGCGTTTACAGTCACGTGATACTGGGCATTATTTTAAATACTTTTGATTATTTTTAATTCATGTATTACACATATTTACACTTGCAAAATATGATTTTCTGCAATCCAATGTCAAATGATGGGTTGCACACAACACTCACTACGTCACACGCTAATGGTTCGTCCACACTGTCCACCGACGTAGTACCCAAAACAATAATGCCATAAACGAGGGTAGTTTCTCGCCCCCCCTGCCGCCACCGGCGCCTGCGCCGAGTCATCGGGCGCGGAGAGCTGCGGCCCGCAGTCTGCGCCGGTCCGTCACCGTAAACGCAAGCTCCTGATGACACTCCTCGGTACGGAGTGAAACATGTCGAGCGTTTTTCGACTTAATATACGTGAGTGACCCGTTTTTAATATATTTAATATGTCTGTGTCTCACGGAAGTTTTGTTTTTAAAACATGCTATATATTCGCGATTCATGTCAACATCCCTATTCAATAACCGCAAAACATGGCGCAGTACAACTCCATGTGTTTGGATGTCAAAATACGGGGCACGGTTTTTTCTTACCCCCATAGTCATAAAACTTTACGGGCCTGATTTAGTTAAATTATGTTTTATCCCTTTCTTACAAATACATAAGTCAAAATGACAGATAAAGACAAACGATTATTAGCCTAATTGAGGTTTGTAGCGCGTTTATGAATAAGGGGGTTAGACTTTATCTCTCTATTACAATCAAGTCTCTTTGCTATAATGAATATCAGTTGTACATGTGTACTAGTATTAAGATGTGTTTGTGTATAATGTGTGTCGTATGTGCAGTAGTATCGTGGTGTCGCAGTACTCACCCGACACGCAGTCCTCGTCACTCGCCGCGTCCGACACCTCCGACTTGACGACCCGCACCTCCACTATAACAACAACTCTACTTCATGCCGTGTCGTACATTACAGTACACTTGTATATAAAATTAATTAAAGACTCGCATTTGCGAGTGTGCATTGCCACGATAGAATTTGGTACATTTAGACAAAATGCTTGAATCAATCAAAAGCAACTTCGCTTATTGTACATGTATAAGTGTATTTGTCCCGTGTCTTTTATTTACCTGTGGCTCATAAAAGACATGTCAGGCTCGTATATAATGACACACTTTGCACATAAGGAAACCTCACGTGTATTTTTCTACAGTGAACGAAACTAAGAAAAAAGACCTACCATATGAGTAGATACTTGTGTCGCGGACTTCCGCGATGCATATATTACGAACGGCAGATGATCTTGTTAACGAGAATAATGAAAGGCAAAAACGGACGGCGGCGATCCAGGCAATGAAAAGAATTCAAGAATGGACTCGCCATTTAATGTCGACACTTACTACGTCGCAATACCTCGCCTCGCTTCCGCGATGTATTATATATTACACATGGCAACAGCTTCTATATTGTCTATGGTAAGAAAACCACACTTCTTTTTTTCGTTCGTATGAAACTTGCGAGTTAGTTTGTGAACTTGTTCATTAAATAAAAGTGCTTAATATAAAGTGGTTTTAACGTGTGCTGGACGCCAGCCTCGTAGAGCGAGACCATCGTCTTTCAAAGCTAAGTATATGTATTTAAAAGAGGACTGGTTAGTCCCATGCACATATTATCATATATTTATTTATATAGCTGTGTTACGGGCAATATAGTAGCGGGCAGTACACATTAAAACTATTACCCGTTATTCATAACTGTGAATCTTACATTATCCATTACCATTATAGAGGAGCAGGTACTCACACAACACAGGCTCCTCACTGGTCCCGTCTCCATCCTCCATTCCCGACTCGACTGCGGGTTCCTCTAGAGCAAACAAACAACACAAATCACATCATCTTCCAGTTTGTTATGTTCATTGATTTTCATTGGCATGCAGGCTATTGGGTAGTCCACCGACCCCTAGCAGGAGTGTGTATGATATGACTATCTAGTATTGCAGAATGCAGTGTGATTTCATGGACATATCTATAGCACTTAATCAGAATAATATTCAAGACTTATTTAACGGGTGGTGCTTTTACCTTTTATGCTCTCTCTCTGCAGCCACGCCTGCAGCTCCGCCTGGCTGCGCTGCACTTGCAGCTTGAAGTCGCACGCGTCTCGCAGGCGGCACACGCACGCCGAGCAGATGCCGCACGAGCCCGAGCCGCTCACTACCAGCTGAACGTTTAATTGTCAATTAAGGATAGATATCATCAAAAAACCTCTAAATTTCCTTCAACGGTTAAACCGTGTTTCAGTTATAGCTTAAAGTAACGATGAACAACAAAGTTGTAGTATATACTTACATGTATATCGAAGCACTGTTTGATCATGTCGGTATATATCTCAGTTTTGCCGAGATGTGTGTACGGCGTCGTCAGGCCCTTGTCCGGAGGACACCGCAGGCAGCAGCAACACGAATGCATTGCGTGAATTGCGTCCATCACGGCAACCGCAATACTTCATTAGTCAAAAAAATAAAACACAAGACCCGAGATGCCCGCGAGATGCCCGAGACTAATTATGTAATTACTAAGCTAACTGAGCTAACCTCAATAATTTGACAGTTGACACTGACAGTAAAATCTTTTGGTAGATAACGGTGAAGGGTACGTTCACAAAAAAAGTAAAGGCCCTTCCCGACGGGGTGATGAAATTGACAATTTGATCAGAAGAAAACTATGCGTCATCTCATTTAGAGTCCGACCAGAGAGTCGTGTCACAAAAAAAACGCGGGAATTTCAGTAAAACCATAGAGGTACAATAATATAGAGATCGTATGTTTTGTCCCTCACGGAGGCACTCACACACCACTTCTATAGGATGCTACCATCTATGGTAAAAACCGCACCTGGCAATAAAATTACTATGAAATTAAATGACAGCTTGAAACTGACAGCTTATTTGATAGGAAAAAAAGTTGCCATATAAAGAATTTTAAAAAATAGCTTGTGACACGACCAAGGGCCCAACGTTTTCTGTTCTCTTTCACGGCGCAGCAACTAGTATCATTTCTCTCTCCTCGCTCTTTTAAAAATGCCGTTTGTCAAAAAAGGACAACCATACTGTCGACAAGATGGACTTCAAATCAAGTATTGCCTTTTTTGATGCGCCCAGGCTGTCTATGTGTGCGTAAAAGCGTATATGTGTGCTCTTTTAGGGATGTGAAAAGTCGATTTTAATCATGTTATATATCGATAAACGCTACACAGCGGAACGAAATAGCGATTAATTGAACCTTCAATATCTTCGTTAAACATAAACATAATTGAAATGCTAATGGATAATTAATATATTATAATGTAATAAAATAATTCAATTATTGCGGAACACATATTCATTTTCACGATTTTTTTACATTATTAATCATAAAACGGGACTTAAAACAGTTAAAACTTAACTACAAGCGATTAAGTTTTATAATGAATATTTGCTTCCAACTGTCTTTATCAATGTTCATAAAATATATGGAGGGTAGGTACGTCTACCCACCATAATAAAAAAAAATATTTGTCAATGACTCTGTCCAACTGCTGTGGTTAAAGTTCATAACGTTAGTTATTAAATCTTTAAATAATAAATACAACGTAGCGGTACTACCACTTAAGACTCTGTAAGTCTGTACCTACATGGATTACAGCAATGCACATAGAAAATGTGCTAAATGCGGAGCAACGGCTGTTGAAGATACATATTTGAGTGAAATTCATAGCTTTAGTGGGTTCAGAAGGAACCACGTCATAACGCATCTGGAAAGCGTATTAATTAACCGTGAAGAAATGTATGAATACAAGTTGGAAATCTGTGTAAAATGCCGTGTGTAAAGTGTAGTGTATCTGTGTGTGTAAAGTGTAATAGGTAGGCATGCCTAAAGTTATTTGTATTATACTGAAAACTTTGTGAATGCGCTTTATTAATGTCTATTTTTTTATTAAGTTGTCAGGGTTTAATTTTCAGTGTATATTTCTATATGTAAAACATTTTTTTAATAAATAAAATAATACAATGTTATAAAACTTATAAACATAAATATGCCTTTTATTTAAATTAATTGATAATACCACAAACAAGGGGTAATATTTGCATCTTTCATATATTTCGTGATATGAAAATAACAAATAAGGCTAAACCGGTTGTCAACTTTAGTTCCATTGGTACACAACGACGGCGCCACTAGTATAAACGTATAAACGGTTGGGGACATTTTTTTGTATGGAGTTACCGTTCTTCTCCTAGTGAGTATTATATTCTTTGGTCCAAACACACAATTTCATAAGGCCCCATAAGAACGAGAGCTTTAAAAGCGTTGCGTTAAAACCCGACGTTGGCGGTATTTCACCGTTCCTAATAATTTGTGTGTAAATGAACGCTTAAAAATCGCTTCTGAATCGCGGATGACGCGAATAGTAAATTATGAATTTAGCGCTTGAATCTGTCTGTACGCTAAATTCAATTTAATGACTAAGTCCTTAAGTCGAAAATCCAACACCGCATGGTAAAAAGCGCCAACGCCATCGTGTGAATAAAAAATACACATGTTTTCATTTGTGTCATTCAAACGCTTTTTTAACGCGCGCGCTTGAATGAATGAACCTGCAAATTCTCTAACTTTGGACCAGACTAAGGTCGCACTCCGGTACGTCCGTCTGTGAAGGCTATTAGATTTACTACTTTTTCTGAACGTACCCTTTGCCTCCGCTAGCTGTCAAATGTTAACTGTCAGTGTCATTTCTCTTGTGTACGTGGGGTGTGTCGTTTTTTTCTTCCTAATAACAATTGTTGTATATTTATTTCATTTTGTTGAAGTATCAACTCTCTACTTCTAACTAACTCTGTGAGGCCATTTCTCTAGTATAATTTTAGCCTTGTACGCTTTTATTGTGGTGTTTTTTTAAACCATTGGAGTATTCTTGCGCACCGGTTGACATGATGGACGTGACGCTCGCGTGTCGCTGCTGCCTGCGGTGTGCTCCGGACAAGGACCTGACGACGCCGTACACACATCTCGCCAAAACGGAGATATATGCCGACATGATCAAAGAGAGTTTTGATATACATGTAAGTACTGCAATCTGGTTATTGTATCTAACAAACCTATACAAATACAAAATTGTGAAAATTTTTAATGGAGATGTTTTAATTGGGACTGCCTGGCCTTTAATTTATAGCAGCAAATATGTCTATTTGATAACTTAACTTCCAGCTGGTAGTGGGCGGCTCGGACTCGTGCGGCATCTGCTCGGCGTGCGTGGGCCGCCTGCGAGATGCGAGCGACTTCAAGTTGCAAGTGCAGCGCAGCCAGGCAGAGCTGCAGGCGTGGCTGCAGGGAGCGAGCCACGTCAAAGGTAGGGAACCACAACCCGTCAAACCAGTACTGCATAATATTAGTCATTCTGTTTGAGTGCTGTAGATAAAAATAAATAAAAAGATGTTACAATTGCTCTTTAACCTGTAATACAAGATGGTTGCACCATACACACTCCTGCTAGGGGTTGACTGCCCTAAAGCCTGCCAGCCTGGTTTATTTGGCTATTTAATAGGAAAAAGATGTGACATTGTATTTGTTTGCTCTAGAGGAAGAACTTGCAGTTGAGCCGGAAATGCAGGACAGAGACGGGACCACTGAGGAGCCTGCTGTGTTGTGTGAGTATCTATTCCTCTAATAGTTATTTAATATATAAGTGCGAAATGTAGGAAATTCGCAATGAGTGCCATGCAGTTTTATAGCACAACCGTAGGGAGTGTGTAACTGTTTATAAACATTGATACAAGTTGTGAATTACCTATTCGCTTGTGTATCATACAACATTTTGCAGTACATATGGTCCTTAATATTTTTGACATAGTAATGTAATGTGCTTATTATAGCACCTGGTGTCGTAATGGAGCACCAGATGTACTGTAAAATTAATAATGCATCGATAGTGCCATATATTAGAAAGGTCAGCATGATTCGACCATAAACTGCTGTCAAACTTCGGTTTTGTAGGAAGTTTCCTTTCTGTGCGGTAGTAGTATTATTTATTCTGTGCCTGTTGCTTATAAACTTGTATGTTTGGTTCAGGTGCAGAGTCCCCGGTCATGACGGAGATGCTAGAAGAAGATGGGGCATCTGATGAGATGTTGTGTGAGTACTTAGTTTTTAGGACAGATTTATAAAGTGTATCTACTTACCAGCAGGCTAAGATTACATTTAAAAGATCTGTATAAAATTTAAAACATTTGATTTATCACCAGGTGACGTTACTTTATGGCTCCTCTAGACAATGGGCCACCGCCGGCCACTCCAAGGGACGCATTTATGCGTTAGAGGGAGCAAATGATATTGATATCTCATTCCAGCGCATGGCTGCGTCCCTTGGAGTGGCCGGCGCTGGCCCATAGTGTAGAGGAGCCAGTGTATTTTATTGAGATTTATAGGTAGTGAAATCATAACTTTCCATTATTTATTAACACATTCATTGCCACCCAGCCAAACAAGACATTCGCGCCAGGCCACAACAATTTCGTCATATAAAGCAGTAGTACCACGATCCCGACTATCGGCCTGGGAACGAAATCATAAAATACTCGTAGTCGGGTTTTCGAGTAACTGATCTTCTTCCTCGCGTTATCATTTTGCCACGGCTCACTGGAGCCTGGGGTCCGCTTAACAACTAATCCCATGATTTGACGTAGGCACTAGTTTTTACGAAAGCGAGTGCCATCTGACGTTCCATCCCAGAGGGAAAACTAGGCCTTATTGGGATTAGTCCGGTTTCCTCACGATGTTTTCCTTCACCGAAAAGCGACTGGCCAATAGCAAATGATATTTCGTACATAACTTCCGTACAAAACTTTCGCACAAAACTCATTGGTACGAGCCGGGGTTTGAACCCGCGACCTCCGGATTGCAGGTCGCACGCTCTTACCGCTAGGCCACCAGCGCTTCTAATTATAAGTAACTGATAATAAACATAAATCTTCATATGCTACATGTAATAAGAAAATCTTACTTGCAGCTAAACTGTTAACTTGATCTCAGTTACTGCGCGGAACATAGGGTTTAATTAAGTGTTGGTTGCTCTAGATGATTTCCACACGGCGGCCGGAGACGGGGCGAGCGACGAGGGTGACCCGCTGTTGGGTGAGTACTGAGTACCTGCTTCGGGTTATTTCATGAATCTAGTATAACTGGAACAGGCATGAGGGGGGAGGGGGGAGGGGGGGGAAATGACCGAACAAGATAGTTTTATGTATCTTTCAGTAGGAGTAGCAGCGGAAGCTCTATTATTGTTTGTCCTTGTCACAGTCTGACATTTTTTTTCAATTTCCCACCGTAAATTTAGTATGGTTTATGGCAGGGTCCAATATTTTTTTGCTATTCTAGAATAGTATTTAGGTAATGATTAATTAGATTAGCTAAATGAAATGCAAAAGTATACATAACCTTTTGAACGCCACAGACGGCAATTGACCCTCAACACTATCGTCCACGCCAGTCATCGTCTATCATCGCCGATCGTGTAGAGGAGCCATAACACTGGCAGTGTTGCCACACTTAACAACGAGATCTGTTCAGCATGCCTACCGCGAAACACGACAATCGAAAGTTCGGTTTCTGCATCTCTATCACTCTTGCCAATTCGATCGATAGAGAGGCAGATAAAGAAAATTCGATTTTCGCGTTTCACGGTAGGCCACCTGATCTCCGAGTCGTTGACACAAACCCACGAATAGTATGTGTGTTTCAGATGAAGATATCCTTATCAAGCCGGAGATGGCGGTCAAAGGCGTGACAAGTGATGAGATGTCGCGTAAGTAGATCATTCTACTTTTTCATGATCATCAAAAATAGCGGTGGTGGCCGAGTGGATATGACGTCCGACTTTCAATCCGGAGGTCGCGGGTTCAAATCCTGGCTCGTAGCAATGAGTTTTTCGGAACTCATGTACGAAATATCATTTTGATACTTACCACTAGATTTTCGGTGAAGGAAAACATCGTGAGGAAACCTGCATACATTGGCGAAGAAATTCAAAGGTGTATGTGAAGTCCCCAATCCGCATTGGGCTAGCGTGGGGACTATAGCCCAAGCCCTCTCGCGCTTGAGAGGAGGCCTGTGCCCAGCAGTGGGACGTATATAGGCTGAATTATTATTATCTATTGCCAGAAAAAAGTGTGATAGAAATTGTACAACGAATCCATTTAAAACCAAATTTCAATTGCTTATCGTAAACAATATAAGAAGTCGTACTTGAAAAGTAAAATTCTGTAGTGCAGAAACGTATCACTTTTTGCACACTTTTTAGACCAACAGTGACTCTCTTTCAAAGCATGAGAAATGAAAAAGTTATTTCCTGTCTAGTAACATCACTAATTAAAAAAACCCCGGCCAAGTGCGAGTCGGACTCGCACACGAGGGTTCCGTACCATTATCTATAAAAACGGTCACCCATCCAAGTACTGACCCCGCCCGACGTTGCTTAACTTCGGTCAAAAATCACGTTTGTTGTATGGGAGCCCCACTTAAATCTTTATTTTATTCTGTTTTTAGTATTTGTTGCTATAGCGGCAACAGAAATACATCTGTGAAAATTTCAGTTGTCTAGCTATCACAGATCACGAGATACAGCCTGGTGACAGACGGACGGACGGACAGCGGAGTCTTAGTAATAGGGTCCCGTTTTTACCCTTTGGGTACGGAACCCTAAAAAAACGAAAAAATGATTATTTGCCTAATAACTACACATAATTTATAATTATTATACGTTCTCAGCCCATCCGTGTCCATGAGTACCTTACTGGTTTAAGGACTACAAACGTCGAAATGTAATTTAAGTTTGTTGTACGCGAGAAACGTACTTAAATATTTGTTTTGTTAATTTGTGTTCCAGTGTGTTCGGAGGGCAGCGCCGCCCGCGCCAGGGAACAGCTCGCGATGGCTTGTTCCGTGGTGCTCGAACGCCTCCGCGACGACGCGACTGTTCACAGTGCAGGCAAACCATACGGTTGCGAATATTGTGGCAAACGTTTCGGAAACAAGTATATTTTAAGAAAACACATTCAACACACGCACTCCTCGATCGAGTCAAAAAAATTCACTTGTGATGCTTGTAGTTCTACATTCCGAACTGAATTGTTGGTATTAGAGCACGAAAACAGCGAACACGGTTTTACGAATTTCATGTGTGCTGAATGTGAATATACGACGATTGACAAGAGAAATTTGGAAGCTCATTTAAAAACTCATACTGTAGACAACATTTTTAATTGTACTCTCTGCAGTTACAAAAGTCAGTTCAAAGGTAATTTACGCAGACACCAAGCGGTACACACTGGTAACCAGAAGAGACACAACCGAACACACCAGAGGATACCCACTGGAGAGAAACCTTTTTATCAGTGTAGTTACTGCGATTACAAATGTCGTAAAAAATGTCGCCTGCAATATCACCTAAGAAAACACACTGGCGAGAAACCTTACACATGTAAGTACTGTGATTACAAATTTAGTCAGAAATCAAGCTTACAAAAACACCTGATGATACATAGTGGGGCGAAGCCATTTAAGTGTAGCGAGTGCGACTACAGCTGCAGGTTGAAACAATATTTACTAACACACCAGAGGATACACACTGGCGAGAAGCCGTACACATGTAGTCATTGCGACTACAAGTGCAGACAAAGGATCGCCTTACGAAATCACGAAACGACACATACCGGCGTGAAGCGTTTTCAGTGTAGACAGTGTAATCACCAATTTAGTCTGAAATCACATTTAAAACGACACCAGATGATACACGGTGGGGCGAAGCCGTTTAAATGTAGCAATTGCGAGTACAGGTGCAGGCGAAACGAAGAGTTGCTTAGGCATCAGAAGAGAAAGGGCCATTAAGTGGAATATGACCAGCGGGGAGACACGCCTGACTTCGGGCAAACTCGGCTCCGTTCGGCTCAGCATTGCTTCGAGCAATTATTAGGGTTGGCACCACTTGACGTCCCTTTGTAAACATGTATATTATATGTGCATCAGAATTTATAACAAACTGCCATCAGATTTAAGAAGAAGACTGCCTCAATGTATTTAAGAAAAAAGTGACAAAATCTTCTTCAAAATTGTTTCTACAGCCTAAATGAATATTTTAATTATAATGCCATTTAATTATTGAATGAATGTTTCTATTACTTATATTTATATGTGATTTAAAATTTGACATTCTAATAAATGACTTGTGTACCTAATGTTACTTTAGTTTGCAATAATTACTTTATTTTTCCTTGTTTCTGGATTTCTGATAATTGACATATTTGTATCTCCTTACTTTAAAATATTTGTAATTTAGTTAAGTTTAGTTTAAGCAAACCTTCTTTGCGTGCTTTGTCAAGCAGAATGTATTGGACATTTTTATATTGTAGGAACTTGTTTTGTGTACTACATTCTTGCAAATGAATAAATGATTTAATGATTTTCGTGCACGACCACATATAAGATAATGGCTTGAATTTTGACAACCCTAAATTGCCGAAAGGAATAGTGCCATACGTTAAAAGGGATATCATGATTCGTCCCTGAATCGCTGTCAAACTTTGATTTTGTAGGAAGTGTCCTGTCTGTACTGTAGTACTATTATTTATTTTGTGATATTACATCGTTCAAATGCCCGCCTCGGCTTTTAACGGTTGCACGGGTCCGGAGTCGACTGCGAAGGGCCACCACGTCTACCGTAAAATGCGCACTAACAAACACTCATTCTATTCTGCTAATAAAGTTTTATCGGGTCTCTATTGTTTTCCATAAAGTTTTTAGACATAATGTATTGTTTTCGTTAGTCATAAATTGTTTTTTTCTCAGAAACGCGTAACTTTTCAGGATTGCTATAAAACAAAACTTACCTAACCTATCTATAGGATAACCTTAAAATCCTGAATAGTTAACGGTTTCAGAATTATGACTAATGATAATATGACAATCATTACATTATGACTTTCAATAATTATGTCCAACAAGGGGACCCAACTTTATCATTTGAACGTGCTGTTCAATATCGTGTAACTTGCCATGATGATTTGGCATAAGTAACTGTCACCAAAACAAAATGGCCGCCACGGGCCGCCAAAATCTACCAACAATAGGGAATATTAGGCAAAGCTCTGCGTAGGTGGCACCTTTAGCACATACAGTAAACAAACCTCATTGACATCATCAATGACACATCACACGTCACGTCAATCACATGGCCTACCCACTGAAATATGAAACCTATGGAAGTGAAACGTCAACGAATAATGCGTGCCACTGTGACGTCATCTTAGAACTAAACATGGCGGTTTTAGTGCTGCCCAGAAGATTTTTACTGTTACTAGGTTTTATCGATACATCGATACCTTTTTAACGTTCTCGGCTCATTTTATTTAAAATACTAAGTATGTATTATTTGTGGAGTTTATGTTTTAATAGGAAGTAAGTAAATAAATAAAAATTCTTTATTAGTATATTGTTATGTGAAAAGATACTTTGATTTAGTAAGATGTGTGGAGTCTAGGACAATTTCGTGCTTCAAATTTGACAGGTAAACGAGATGACGCTGTACTACTCAATACATATTGCGATTTTTGCGGTAACACTGATTTTCAAAAGTTGACGTTTGACAACTTAGTGACCGCAAAACACATGGCGCAGTACAGCGCCATCTGTTTTGGATGTCAGAATAAGTGTACGTGTTTTTCTTGGACTTTACCTCTCTATTACAATCAATTTTGTTGTGTTGCTAACCCTGAAGTCTGTAACACACTACCGCACTGCACCTCGACCTTGGTGCGCCGTATCTATAAGTGAGAGCGATACAAAATTCAAGCTTATTAAGCGACGGGTGAAAAAAAACAAAACACCTTCAGAACATTTTTTTATTACAAAAATAAGGAATGACTTCCGCTCTTCAACTTCTTCAACATTTATTCAGCAAATAGGCCACAAGGGCATTTTTATACGTCAAAATAATAACAATACATTAACCATTTTATAAATTACAACTATATGTATATGGTCTCTTAATGTCGAATTATATAAAAAAAACTATAATAATGATATAAAAAAGCCCGCAGGGCAGCTTGTGGAGTAACGACCCCACGGACCCGAGTGCTCCCGAGAGTCGGTCAGGGTCTCCATCTCCAGCTCTTTCTTTTTATGTTCATTTCTTGGTAAGCTATAAAAATGATTTAATTATTAAATTAAGATAATTTAGTTGGTTTGAAGCGGGGTAGCATGATAAAATAAGAAAATATAAATAGGCAATCATAATATATCGATATCAAAGTCGATAAATAAAGTACAACCCTAGCTGAAATGTTTACATTATTTAAGCGTAAAAATATAGTTAAATAAATCCAATCACTTCATGATCTATAACTGCACAGAAGAACCTTGCTATTTATAATGTGAAACATCCTTAAATTTCCCAGGAACATTAACAATAACCAATATTTTTCATGTAAATTATAGCGTACCTGTGTATGGTTAAAGATGACTGATTTGGTGGTTTTCTTATGCCGCACCCTAATACACTACACACTGGCATATTCGCGACGTAATTATTCACATTTGGCTTCAATTATTTTCAATCACAAGCAAAATATTGAAAGATAATTAATAATTTTAATTTTCACCACGACTTTTTGACAGGACAAGTACCTGCTGAACTGACAGACAATGACATTTGCGTGACTAAACATGGCGGATTTTCGGCCGCATTAGGTATTTACGTATTTTCATGGAACACTTTATGTCCGTACTGAAATACTGTCACCTTTTTTTGCTATGGGTTACAGTGCTGAGTAAAAACGAGATAGATATATATTTATGTGTGTGCCGTCAAAATGGGTGCTATTTCTATAAGCAATTGTACGTATAGAACAATATGTCTTGTCCCTATTATATAGGTCTATGGGCCTACCGCGAAACACGACAATCGAAAGTTCGGTTTCTGCCTCTCTATCACTCTTGCTTAGGCGTCACAAACCCGGTTTCACCGAAATCGAAAAAACCGGGTTTACAGCCAATTGCAAAAACCGGGTTTTAACTTTAATAAAACCGGCTTTTTCGAGAATTTCGATTTTGCAGTTTTATATACATAGTTTATTTATTTTGATGAGCAACAAGCACTTCAGTGTTTAATATTTAGAACGATACCATTCATTATACGCACTAATTGTATAAATAAATAAACAGCTTACTATTTTCACTAAATATCCCTTAATTTCCCTAGTTTATAACGTTGTAGTTCCCTCTAGTAGTAACGCTCATTGATCTCTAGTTAACATTGTATATTGGAGTAATTGTAATAATAGTCAATCTCGCGATATTTACCACGTATAGTTTTCTACTTCTTTGTCGTCTCATCATGACTGAGGGACCAATCAAATTAGATTTTTTCCACGAATTACTTCCCAGCAAGCTGGAAATCGTCTTAATACCTTCACTTGGTACTAAATTAGTGTAATCCGAGTTAGCTCCATTCCAGGAGTTGTGTAAAAAATTTTGCTCTTTTTCAGTTTTTTGCTTGTAGTTCAAAAACGGTACGACTAACGGAAAATTTACTCTGATCATGATAAAAATGGACATCTGAGGATCCGAAAGATACCTATATATGAATTCGTCATTCGTCAAAGATTGTAAAATATGGCCGCCCCTTTGTTTTATTTTTTTTGGTATAATCGTGTTAACCTCCGAATTTTTGGGTTATTCCCACTAGTTACCACCAAGTTCTTACCAGTGGTAACTACTGGGAATTTTTTTCCCACCTTTTACCACTGGTAACTACTGGAAAAAAAAATCCCACTAGTTACCACCAACTCGGCTTGGTGGTAACTACTCGGAATTTTTATTCCCAGTGGTTACCACTGGTAAAAGGTGGGAATTTTTATTCCCAGTAGTTACCACCAAAATATTGATAGAATTCAATACTAATAAAAACAGTATAAATAGTATAGTATAAATGTAGCGTGCTGTAATAAACAATTGTGTCAGTTAGTGATTCAGTAAACTCCTTTAAAAGTGATCAAAAATATTAAAACAATTTTGCCGGTATAAGTGTATAAACTAAAATAGAAGAGTCTCATTCTAGTTAAGTAGAAATTAGCTTATTATCCGGACTAAATTTATCTTATTAACTGTAAATTGAATTACATATTTATACAAACGAACAAACAAATCAGTCAAAAACCGACAGAACTGATTTCATTTTATTATTTACCGCTACTTCATTTCGTTCTATTATAACACGACGCAAACCTGGAATATGTAGGTATTTATAATTTGTACTCAGGCTAAATAACTAAAGGGCATGGTTGTTATTAAAACCGCTTAGGGCGCGCTTCGGATGGGCTGATTGTTCGAACTAACCAGCATAGGCTCGCATTCCAATTACGCTCGGGTAGTACATCGCTCGGTCATGTTACGGGCGTGTTGCATTTATATTAAACGAGGGCGAGGGACAGTTTTACTTCACACAGGATGTGAATATTAGGTATGCGAAACGTCCTCTTGCGCCTTCGTCGTACTCAATTTAAAGTCGTTTTATGTGATTTTAATTACTTACGTCTTACACGTTCTTCCAATAAACATATTTTCCAAAAGAATAAAAGTTAAATACAAAAAAAGAAGTGTATGAATAGTACTACCTGATGTCCCTCTGATAGAGTGTTATTAACATCCCGCTAGCGTGGGTGTTTAAGCAATCGAGCCAACCAGCGTAACATGACCGAGCGATGTACTACCCGAGCGTAATTGGAATGCGAGCCTATGCTGGTTAGTTCGAGCAATCAGCCCATCCGAAGCGCGCCCTAAGCGGTTTTAATAACAACCATGCCCTTTATTATTTAGCCTGAATACAAATTATGAATACCTACATATTCCAGGTTTGCGTCGTGTTATAATAGAACGAAATGAAGTAGCGGTAAATAATAAAACGAAATCAGTTCTGTCGGTTTTTGACTGATTTGTTTGTTCGTTTGTATAAATATGTAATTCAATTTACAGTTAATAAGATAAATTTAGTCCGGATAATAAGTTAATTTCTACTTAACTAGAATGAGACTATTCTATTTTAGCTTTTACACTTATACCGGCAAAATTGTTTTAATATTTTTGATCACTTTTAAAGCAGTTTACTGAATCACTAACTGACACAATTGTTTATTACAGCACGCTACATTTATACTATACTATTTATACTGTTTTTATTAGTATTGAATTCTAACAATATTTTGGTGGTAACTACTGGTAATAAAAATTCCCACCTTTTACCAGTGGTAACTACTGGGAATAAAAATTCCCAGTAGTTACCACCAAGCCGAGTTGGTGGTAACTAGTGGGAATTTTTTTTCCCAGTAGTTACCAGTGGTAAAAGGTGGGAAAAAAATTCCCAGTAGTTACCACTGGTAAGAACTTGGTAGTAACTAGTGGGAATAACCCGAATTTTTTTTTCACCCGTGTCTAATCCACCACAACCTTGCTGGTAGTGACGTTGTAATTGATGGTGGATTCCTTCTACATCGAGTGGTTTTATCAAAATTTATCCACACCTCCTGGGATGGAGCAAACTCGGATTATACGCATTTAGGACCAAATGAAGGTATTAAAATGATGTCTGGCTTGCTGGCAATTAATTCCTCAAAACGCTTTTTTTATCTAATTTGATTGGCCTATATATCAACAGTATCAACACCGTTGTCATGCAATATTTTACTTAGGCATTTCGTTTTAGAATAGTTAAAGTCTTTATTGAGGAAATTTGGTGGTATTGGTAAAGATGAAGTAAATAGAAATGTTGTGGAAGAATTATTAAAGAATTGATCCTAAAAATACTTGCTTGTTTTAGAAATTATTTTATGTAAAATCGAATTCACCGAAAAAACCGGAAACCCGGTTTTGCTGTTTCACAAAAACCGAAAAACCGGTTTTCTAAAATACGCACGGTTTTGTGACCCCTACTCTTGCTTATTCGATCGATAGAGAGGCAGATAAAGAAATCCCGATTTTCACGTTTCGCGGTAGGCCACGTGTAAACAAACCGCCTTGGTGCATCAATGTCATAGTGAAAACTTGTCAAAAAATTGTTTAAGGCCTAGTATGTATAAGTTACTCTATGGTTTACTAAACAAATTAGTGCTGCACTCTGGCGGCAGAACATTGCAGTAATACTCCCTATTGAAAAACCATACACCTAAGAACAACGCATTCCAGTGAAAAACCCAAAGTAGTTCCGCAAGTTATCGGATATATGATCCGCTATTATAGTATACCGATATTTTGCACGCGCGTGCACGATGTGTGCCCGGTGTCGTGCCGGCGTGTGTCCCGCAGGACGAGCGAGTGGCGAGATGCTGCTCGCTAGCCGAGAACGTCTGGAACAGACAATACTGTGCTTTTTTGTAGAGCCCGCTCCAGACTCGTGCGCGAATCGCGGCGCGAAGCCGCGAACGCGGAGTCAAGATTGACGCCAAGAGCAAAGATAAGGTCAAAGTTTAACTATCTTTATCATTGTATTATGGATATCGGTTCTTACTAGAATATTAATTTACTATCAACCTAGGTTTGGCGTTAACATATTGGCGGTGATCATTATAATTTCCAAGTCCTACCTGAACGTCCAGTTACCGCTTGGTGGTCTATGATCTGCTTCGATACTAAATGATAATTTCCCACTGGTGCCTGAAGATTATTTCCCCGCCTGTTGATAGAATGAAATATAAGCACTAAGTATAGACAAGGTTAACTCCAGGTTATAGCTTCAGTATAACACAACAATGAATATGATATACACTGCACTTGGGATCCCATTTACCTGTATTCGTGTTCTATGATCAGAACTTTTACTGTGACGGTTATCTAAACCTATATAGTCTAATACTTAGCTCTAGTTAATCAGCTTTTCAGGATCCAGGAATCAAGTTCTACTAGTGATGTGCCGTTACCAGTAAAATACCCAAGGTGGGAAAATTCCCAGTAATATTACCGGTAATTTTCCCCAGAATCAGTAATTTACGGTTCAAATTAAGTAAATGTCAACATAAGTTGTTTTACATTAAATCATTACTTGTCAACAAATGCATCATACGAAGTGCAAAAAATCAACATAGGTTTACTTTTCTAGTAAATTCCCAATACTACTGGTAATTTTCCCAATGTTACTCGGTATTTTACCAATATTACTAGGAACTATTCCCCTTGTCTGGGCAAGTGGGCATAGTCAAAACCAGTTCCAGTCAAAACCACTCAATGAATAATACCAGAATTTTAGTAAAACTAAAACGAAAATGTAAAAATCACATTGATTTAATAATAATCATCACATTATTATTATGTTTATAAGTAGGTAAGGTGTAGTACATTGACACTGTTTTTTATGTTAAGTGGTAATTTTTTATAGCTTAATAACATTGATTTAATAATATTCTTATTTTGAGCGAGTATATATATATATATATATATATATATGTATATATGTCGGACTCTGACACCAGAAAGACGTATTGCAGCGTTATAGTTCATTATTTTAGACGCTTGTATAAAATCGATTAGCAATGTTGAGCTACGTATTATTTGGTTGTAACAAAATAAATAAAGTTGTGTAGAGAGTAACTCCGTCTATTGGCGCATTGTTGAAATAAAGGCGCGTAGAGAGTAACGCCATCTATTGGCGTGTTGTTGAACTGAGATGACAGGTAGAAGGCTTTGGAACGTCGAGAGGTTTCTCTCGAGTGAGCGTAGGCACGAGTTGGCGTTTTTGTCGGTAAGTTGGTAGACTGGTCGAGCAGGTTTGCCAACTTGACTGAGGCGGGAGCGGAGAGGCTCCGCCGCTGGTAGTTCTTCTTGATCGGACCGCGCTAGAGATCGGACGTACTCGTTAGCCAACCTCGTGCCTAACTCGCTACGTTCCTGAAGGTTTATACCTGAAGGATTATTCTGATAGCTTATAGAATCCCGCGTTCTTTAACCATTTAGCTAACTGTTCTATTTCAAGTGTTATTTTGATTTCTTATGTTTCATTAGAAGCTTACTTTTGTGAAATAAAGAAATGATGTGTTATGTGTTGTTTTAACTTATTTTGAAAAGATTTGTCCCTCTGAGTTTGTTGCCGGTCCCATATAGGGCTAAATCTTCTCAGGTCAGATATGTAGGGTTGAAGCCGGCCTAGTTTGACTTGAATAAAGATTTAAACGGTTTCTTTTTACTTTCATATCGCTCCCTTGAGTTAAAAATAGCAATTAGTTCTTTTAAACATTTAGTACTGAAGTATAGTAGGCACTAGTATGGTTGACGAGTCCTAATCTTTATTTCATGCACTGGTAGCAATGGTAGCATACTGGTTTAGCTGTGAAGTAATACATTATCGTACTACCCCCACGCGCCCACCGCCTTTGAGACCATCGGTATTCGACATATTTTTTTTTTGTATTTATTTTACTTACTTTATTTATTTTAGTGACAGGAAAACCTCCGCAATTGACGAACTTTAATTTTTGCGGTTATAGCCACTGGGCTATACGGGATACAGGGTAATACTACATTGCTTCGCAACTCTGCTAAGATTGAGTGAAAGAGATAGCTGAAGCTACGAGTGGAAGAGACGTAAAGATAATTAAGGCATTTCTACATGTTTTAAATTAATTTAATTATAACGTAAGCGTTCAATTACGCGTAGCGTTCAACGAGTATATTACCCGCTTTTGGGAATATTACCGGGAAGAATGGTAATTTACTGGTAATATTCCCAAGTGGTAAAATACCGGTAATGGTATTTTACTCTCGGCACATCACTAGGTTCTACACACTTTATCCACTTAGACTTTAAGCCCCCTCCACACTCGTGCGCGAAGCCGCGAACGCGAGTGTGGCGTCGATGTTCGCAGACAGCGAAATCGACTCCACACTCGCGTTTGCGGCTTCGCCCGCGATTCACGCGCATAGTCTGGAGGGGGCTTTAGAATAAAAACGAAATTATTTAAGAACAGTTGCTATCCGATGGCCATCAGATTATTTAATGCTCTACCGAATAGTCTCAAAAACTTGTCTTTAACCCTTTCGCAACCAGGCAAAATTTCAAACAATACCCCAGAAACCGACAGTACTCGCTAGTCGGGCAACGACGTGCAACTCAATGCCGCACGCCGCGAACCCGCTAGTCGGGCAAGCGGCGGACGCTCAGGGCTGTGAAAATGAAAATTAACACAACACAACAACGTCCGAAGCACATCACAAACCATTACGGAATGGCTCCGATTGCAATTTTACACCGAGACCGAGTTGAAAAAAAACCCGGGTCGCAAACTTCAAATAGATAAGGGATGGTAAACAACATCTCCAAGGTTAAGTTAAGAGCGGGGTCTCCTGTCACAAGTATTGATATACTTACTAGGAGGTCCCAACCCTTTCTCAATTTGTAACACAATGATTGTGACCAATAAACGATTATTCATTTTTCATTTTCATCTCCAAGGTTAAGTGTATGATCACAGTAACTAGATTCTTTTGTCAAAGAAGTTGCGACTTTATTGTATGTATGTGTACGAACGTACTAATTATCGTAACTATTCAAAGCTACTTGTTACGTTTTGCTTCCACGCAGTTGCAGTGCAGTGCTGTTTTATGATGACTGACCTATTGTCTTTTTCTGAGAACTGCCGCTTAGAAGTTAGAATGTTGTTAGGTACTTAGTTGAATTTCTAGGTTTATTTTTCTCCGAATTTTGTTTCACAAAAATCATCCTATGAGTACTCATGAAATAGATGTATACCTATACTTACTAAATATTCGTAAACACAAATTAGGTTGTACGATTTACGAAAAAACTCCTATTGATACATACCCGTGTATGCAATTTCACGTAACAAACTAATAAGAATTTTTATTTTGTAATCGCATTAGGTAAAGTATATAAATAAAAATACAAAGTGAAGTAATAAAATATAATAATCAACTGTACCAACTTTTCGACCACATAATAATCAGAAGACTTACAATTTTTTCTGTTAGTGGCAGTGGCAGCCCTGAGGTAGTGAAGATGCAATGCTTGCCCGCCTGTCGGGCACTTCGGCGTCGCGTGTAGGTTTATAGCTCTTGCCCGACTAGCGGGCATGCCGGCATCTGAGTAAAGTTTACGAGTGCCCGAGAGTCGGGTACGCGGTGTCGAATGTGTTAAAGGGAACTGCCGGCCTAGCCAAGGTTACAATCGCTATCGCTTCGACAACGAAAAGCATTATGTCTCTCTATCACTCTTCCATATTAGTGTGACAGTGACAGTTGCGTTTCGATCGCTACAGAGCGTAAGTAAGCGATTGGCATCTTGGCTACGCGGCCTGAAAAGAAAACTTTCACAATGGTTGCTAGAAGAATGCTTCTATTCTGTTAACGAATTCCTGAAGAGAAATGAAATTGCCCGTAGCTATTAAGTATCTATGTAATTAAATGTATTGATTATGGTTTCGTAAAAATAGTTTAGTTATACTAGAATAAGTGTTTATATTATTTGCATGTCTTTACTGACAAAGCATGTGAAACTCAATACTTCTGTTGTGTTCAAATACCTTTGTAATGACCATGTTTTTAGCAAATAAATTTCTGATTTCTGATTGCACAAACTAGTTCTTTCAGCCACCATCTTCTTTTTCATCATCTCACCTATGGCGCCAAATGGACTGTCATCTAAATGTTACCAGCTACAAATTTACAAGAATTAGTTCACAGGACTTACCCACGGCTGTTAATCTACGTACAACGGAATGTGTACGATAGCGCCATGTTGCTTTTAGATGATACTGACAACTTGCCGCGCTCTGATTGGCCGATCGTCGCCTAAACGTCAGTTGTCAGTGGTTGTCGCCCATGTTTGTTGAAAACTTTGAACAGTTTAAATTATTTTCAATTGCAATAAAGTGTTGATC
Organism: Cydia splendana; assembly: GCF_910591565.1. Taxonomy (NCBI): domain Eukaryota; kingdom Metazoa; phylum Arthropoda; class Insecta; order Lepidoptera; family Tortricidae; genus Cydia; species Cydia splendana. Next base: position 3,345,570 of record NC_085979.1, read on the forward strand.
GAGTGAAGTTCTTGTACTTATCCTCTCCGCTTTATTTGTGATTCATCCATCACCCAGTTCTGCAAGCATTTATGCATTGTGCAAAATGTATTATCAGTGCTGTGTGTGTAAAACTCTGCGAAAGGACGCTTTTACTTTGTACCGTTTTCCTAGTACTGAGAAAAGACTCATTATGTGGTTGAAGTGTTTGGAAACAAATGGTTTTGGAAATATGTCGCCGGAGCAAGTTCGAAAAGCTTTTATTTGTGAGAAACACTTCGAACAGCGGTTTGTTTCGGCATCGACACGGCGTCTCAACGCGAAGGCTTATCCTTCGTTATTCAGTCAAGATGAGATTAACAGTGGGATCCCATCTCATGAAAATGCCGGTAAGTGTAGAAAATGATAAGAAGTGATATAATAAATCAGTCTAATCTAATTCGTATCATTTACGACCATAAAAGATAATGTCATAAACTTCTATGCAATTGATGACTCATGAATCACGGCATGGTGATTTTATTATGTGTAGGTAATACAAAGTGTTTGTTTATTCCTGTAATAAGAGCATATGTTTCTAGTAAGATAATTATTTCATGCGATCGATATTAATATCTTAACACTTGTGTGTTAATTTTAGCTTAGCATTTTTGTACTTCTTTGGGTAAAGATATCATTGGCAAGTGTTGCAGTCTTTTATTAATTATTTTATTTATATAGAAATTTCCCAATCCTAAAAAAACACCATGCAGAATTTGTAGATAAATAATACCACATTTCACTTTAGTTATTTAAAAATAATATTTTGTTATCAATTTTAGAAAACATGGATCCGCTGAAAGAACATGCATATGTTCGTAAATCACATGACGACCACACATACTGTCAACAAGTGCCTCAAAAAGGTTTGTTTAATTTTTCTGAAATGCATGATAGCCATGATAGATACTCAATTACATTTTAGGTGCAAATTAATGCCTTCTTATCAAAGACATTATTAATATTATTATGCACATATATATTTCATTAATGGTACTTAGATCTGCAAGCAATGTAAAGAATCAATTTCTTGTATTAAGGTCAGGCATGGCTAGTGTTTCCATGGGCAATATTTTTTTTTATAAAATATCACCACAAAAGTAAAAAAAAGTCAAAAGTATTTATTTGTCAAACATAAGTACAGGTCCCATATACATCACTGTATCACTATGTTGTGCCGTAAGGCATACAATTTTTCATTTATGGACTGTGACTGCATGCTGTGCGCAGTTACCATTAATTATCAAAATCATCTAACAAAAATTCACATACACTATAATTATATGTTATTAAATATTTATCATCCAAAATTATCATTTAAAAGTTAATTAAAATCTATTTATACATAATATGCTTTGTTATCTAAAAATTTAAATAACTTACTTTTGAAACTAATCATGTCATCTGTATTTCTTAGTTCAATAGGAATTTTATTAAAAAATTTGGCGCCATTTCAAATATACTTTTTCTAAATAACTCCGTTTTGGAAGGCAATGAATTTATTTTACCACTCTACCCTACCACAGTAATATTTCCAATAAGGAAACAAAACTGTCAGAGGAAGGACCTACATGCCTTACCAATATACGTACATTTTAATTACGCATGTATATAAGAAAAGCCAAAGTTATCCCATAGAAGTATTTCCGTAACTACCCATAACAAATTTGTAGCAATGTGCACTGTGTAGGTCCTTTGGAAGATATTTTATAATAATTATAAGCCCTTATTAACAATAATTTTCAACGGTTTTAATGTGTTTATTATGTATTTCTGTTTTAGCGTCTCCTGCCATTCCATCCACATCGGGGGTTAAATCAACCGCAGTGGGCCATACACCAAAACAGACTATGGGTAAGCTAAATAAATGAATATGACACTATTTCCTATGTATTTTAATATTATCACAAGTTATTAGTAAATCTTATAAAAAAAAATTAAAGTGCTATTTTATGTTACAGCCGTTTCTATAGCCACAGAACCTGTCCCGACAACTTCAGACATTGAAAAGGAGACCATGCCCGAACTATGCAGCAGCTTTATTACAGAACTTGTTGTAGCTGAGAAGGTTACAGCTTGTATTTCACCTAGTGTACAGTCACACAATGAAGGTTAGTGAATTCTTATCATTTTTACAAGCTTTTATTTACTTTCACCTGACCGTTGTCTGTGTGTAATCAAATCTTGCAAGTTAAATTTGATCCACTTACCGGTTTCCGATTGAGCTGAAATTTTACATACATATGTAAGTCGGGTGACAATGCAATATTATGGTGTCATCGAGGTGATCTGATGATGGAGACCGGAGGTGGCCATAGGAACTCCGTGATAAAACAACGAAACCTAATTGTGTTTGGGGTTCTTAGAATTGTCTCGATGAGTATTCGTTGCTTGTGGAAAAAAAAGTACAGTCGGCGATAAAAGCTTGTACCAAAAATGAAATTTTGGCCAAAAACTTATTTTGTGTTATTGTATGGCAGTGACAGTACATATAATAGTACTTAATCATTTTTAAAGCAATGGCAATATTTTATGTTATTGTATGGCAATGACAGTGTTTACATAAAATAGTACTTAAACTTAATCATTTTTAAAGCAAAGGCAATATACCTATTCCCCACTATCATTTGAAACTTTATTACAATGTGATAGAGTTCAATTTTACACAATTTCTAACACTCTTATGCCCATTATAGGGTTATCTCACTCTGTCTTTCGCGTTATGAATATGATGATAGTCACTGAGTAATGAAAAATCAAATCAAATAAATGTGTCATTCTATTTTAAGTGCTCAGAATCACGAAGTCTCTCTGTTCTAATAGGAGAAAAAAAGCCCCAAGGTTTATATTCCTATTTCGTTACCATTTTCCATACTAAGTGAATGGAAATTTAATAATTTCAGAAGTCAATTTGTGTAACTAGTAATTTTAATGAAACTAAGTTTTACCTGTTCAGGTCTCGAAATTCTTGAATAACGATCATCATGTGTAAGTCTAACTAGAGTATGCCCCGTGCGAGCCTGCTAGAACTGAGGCATGATCCATATGTGTGAGACTGATTGTTTCATAATTGTTATTTCTGTTTCAGCAGTCTTTGTAACAACTGCTGAAGCTGCAATCAAACAATCAAATGCTGAAGAGCAGCAGATTTTGCCAGAAGCAAATATTCCAGAATGTGTTGCGGTTGAGGAGGTTACCTCTACCAATTCACCAAGGGAACAGTCTCAAGTTCAAAGTTAGTATTTACCTTGACAATATTTATATTTGATATTTTAGCCGCAATTTGTACATTGTAGTACAATTAAGTATAAAGTACCTGGGAGATTGAGTTTTGCTCGGAAAACATATAAAAACGCTTTACACACTAATTCAATCGTCCTAACTGGCATCCTAACTAAACAAATGGTTCTAGTTAGTGCAGTCAGAGTCTTACTAAACGCAGTTACAAAGAACCGTGTCCCGATTTGGGCCATGGTGCGTCCATTAATGAATCGCATACTAACGGATAGGGGTTTACGAGTACATTCACGGAAAAATAGTTTCATTGTTAATCAAAGTGGGCATATGATTATAGGCAACCCAACACTGGTGGCTTAATTGCCGTTTATGTCTGAAGATTCTTCAAGGATATTGTCAAATCTTATAAAATATGTCTCCCATTTCTGTTCATAGACGTTTTATTATTGTGTTAGATGCCTTGCATACTCTTATTACCAAATAATGGGCTAATTTGGTTAATTTTTTTTAATGAGTATTTCGGAACTTATGTACGAAATATCATTTGATATTTGCCAGTCGCTTTTCGGTGAAGGAAAAACATCGTGAGGAAACCGGACTAATCCCAATAAGGCCTAGTTTCCCCTCTGGGTTGGAAGGTCAGATGGCAGTCGCTTTCGTAAAAACTAGTGCCTACGTCAAATCATGGGATTAGTTGTCAAGCGGACCCCAGGCTCCCATGAGCCGTGGCAAAATGCCGGGATAACGCGAGGAAGAAGGAGAATGCGCTAATTTGGCCCGGTAGCAACGAAATCATACCGTATACCCAAAAGAAGGGGAGAGGGGAAATAGTCGGCTCCCCAGGTCTAATCTATGCTATATTTCTTCATTTTATTAGCAATAAGGGCAAGTTATATATCATTTTTGTATAATTTAGAGACGAGGAATTCATTTTTGAAATAATCGTTATACCTTTTCATACAAATAAACTGAATTTTGCACAAAAAATGAATATTATATGTATTTTTAGGACAATTTTGGCCTTTACAATCACAGTGTAGTGATTTATACTAAATAAAATATTGGACAATTTAGCTCATTTATTCCTCATTCTAAAAAGTATCACTTTATAATAGGCACTCATATATTTTTTGTGAATAATAATTTGTAGCGCGCGGCGGTAACGATTTCCATTTAAATTGAATTATGGCCAAAGTCAAACATTTTAAAATGTTAAAAAAAAACTGAATCTGTCATTTGAAAAGTATGAATACAATGTTTCAATATTTTACAGATAAATTACATAGGCCAAGCAATAAGAAGGTATAGAGGGAAATGCTAGGAACACAATTTTTGACTCCGTAACTTTGTTTGGACTAGTTAGGAGGTGAACATATCAAAAGTCCCCGGCCGTAGCCCCGGTGCTGGGGGTAGAGGGGGAAAAGAAGGTCTCATTTTTCGGTTTTTCACTTATATCTTGGAAACTTTGCGTCTTAGCGACATGACTACTAAGACAAACTAAAAGCTGATAATTCTTTTTACAAGTTTTATTAAGTCAAGTTTTTCGATATCTTAAATAGTTTTTGAGATATCCGCTCTTGAAAGTTTATTTTAGGGCTTTCAATTTTATCTTGATATCTACATTAGTGAAGCTGATAGGCCGTGTTTGGTATCATTTGTTTGGGGGGGGATGTCGCTAAGACGCAAAGTTTCCAAGATATCAGTGAAAAACCGAAAAATTAGACCTGCTTACCCCCCTCTACCCCCCAGCACCGGGGCTACAGCCGGGGACTTTTGATATGTTCACCTCCCAACTAGTCTAAACAAAGTTACGGAGCCAAAAATTGTGTTCCTAGCATTTCGATATAGGCTATGCACTATATCTAATGATATATAAGTTACTTCGGGACGCGACATGGCCCAGAACCCATACTATCCGGAATACGGTTCTTTACGATTTAGGAAGGATTTTGGATTAAGTAAGTGTTAGTGTCCGACCGAAACATGTTTTTTTGCCGAAACCGAAACCGAAACCGAATGTTCGGCTTTGGCTCTAGTTTCGGCCGAAACCGAAACCGAACCTTTTGTAGACTTGTTAAAATCGTTAAAAAAATGTCATAAAACCGCTTTTACACACATATTATGGAGCTGTCAACACCCAATGTCCTTGAAATTGACGTTACTTTAGCAGTTTTTTAAGAAAATTACTAGAGTTAGACCAAGATGATTCTGCAACGATTTTGACAACACACGCAGTGCAAGTGTTATTATAAACGTCAAAACTTCTATGAAATTATTACGTATAAATAACATTTGCACTAGTTGCACTGCGTATGCTATCAAAATAATTGCAGAATTTTCTTAGTCTAACTCTATTCATTCACCAGTCAAGTAAACATGTAGATACAGGGTCAACCAAAACAAAAACGCGAGCGCAGCGAGCGCGAAATTTTTTGTTAAAATATCGCAAGGCCGGGTACCGATCTTCACCTGGGCCTAAAAGTCCGAAGTACCCCAGTGAGGCGAACTTTCATGCGAAGTCAAAGCCGTGCTTCAGGGTTCAGGATAAGTAGTTGAGCACAAACTCCAACCAACGTCCATTGTATTAAAAAGCGAGATATTTCCTTGAGCGCTGGTGGCCTAGCGGTAAGAGCGTGCGACTTTCAATCCGAAGGTCGCAGGTATAAACCCCGGCTCGTACCAATGAGTTTTTCGGAACTTATAGGTATACGAAATATCATTTGATATTTACTATTTGCTTTTCGGTGAAGGAAAAACATCGTGAGGAAGCCGGACTAGTAGTAGTAGTAGTACTAGTAGTAGTAGTAAACTCTTACGTACTACTACTAGTCCCGATAAGGCCTAGTTTACTCTCTGGGTTCGAAGGTCAGTCTGATGGCAGTCGCTTTCGTAAAAACTAGTGCCTACGCCAATTCTTGGGATTAGTTGTCAATTGGACCCCAGGCTCCCATGAGCCGTGGCAAAAATTCCGGGATTACGCGAGGAAGATGATGAGTTTTCTTATTATTCCTTTGCCCAGGCCCAGTAACATGCGACAGTGCTATTTCATTTACTCCGATACAATTAGACAGTGTGCGTGCTATAGGTATTAACAGCCTCTTAAGACTGCGTCTAGTGGCGCCCTCATTAGTAGAATTGTTTTGATAATAAACCAATTAATTACTGTACCTATACATGAATCAGTATATTATGTAGGTACATATTAATATTGTTGTCCTACTTATTCCCCAACTTTTGGTCTTTGTCACATAGTTTAGTTTCATAGTACGAAGTACCATTTCGTAAGTTTCGGCCCGGCCGAAAGGTTCGGCCGTTTTTTGGCCGAAACCGAAACTACAGCCGAAACATGATTTTTTGGCCGAAACTGGCCGAAACCGAAACCGAAACCGAACCTTCGGTCGGACACTAGTAAGTGTCCACATAAAAATTTCCTAAATTAAATTAAATGCTTATATTTTTCAGGTGTTGTTGAAGTTAAAGTTCAAAGTGCGAAAAGGCCACAGAAGCAGAGGAAACGATTGATTGGGAAATTAATGAACCTGACACCAACGGGCCGAATGATATACGACGAATATAAAAAATCTAAACGTCAGGCAGATTTTTACCACAGGGCTAAGAGGGCCTTGAAATTCAACAAAGAGAAATCCTTTCAAGAATTGACAAAAGACATGAATCCGTATGCGAAAACTATTTTGAAAATGCAAATCAACCTTTGCAATAAAAATAAGAAAGGGCGTCGATTTTCATTGGAAGAAAAACTAATAGCACTGTCGATAATGAAACAAAGCCCTAAGTGCTATAGGTTCCTGCACAAAATTTTTATCCTGCCGTCGCGATCGACTCTAAATAAAATGGTTGCAGGACTTAAGATCGAGTCTGGGATTTGTCCTCAAGTATTTGAAGTAATAAGAAGAGAGGTATGTATCTACGTCATAAAATCTTAGGATCTACATTAAGTAATTGATAACTGAGTTAAACAATATCATGAAATCATAATTTTTAATAAAAAATACATTGCGAAGATTGTAAAAAAAAAACTAAAGCAAAAAAGGCATATTAAATTTGAACTTTCGTATTTTGATCACATATTAAAACAGTTAAGACCTGGTCTTACGCGAATTTATTGTGTAACCTTAATTTCCGACGTTTCGACACAGGTTTCAGTGGTCGTGGTCGCAGCTAACTGATGTCCTAGTAAAAAAAAATCGCGTTGGACCCGGTTTTAAATATATTTTAATAAAAGGAATATTGTTTTCATTTTGTTGAAAATTATAGAGTTTCATTGTTGACCGAAGCGAAGCGAAGGTCTACGTTTTGACTCGGGCATTTTGCTTTCGTATGTCCGGATGTTCTCCTCTACAGGTCGCAATTCTTAACCGATTCTCGTGAAATTTTGTGACCGAATTTTATGACTAAATACATTTTTTTTGTCAATCCGGTTTTTAGAAATTTTTAAAAATGGCGGAGTCGTGATACCTGGCGCCTAAACAAATAGTCGTATCGATATCATAAGACTTTTTTCTTTTTGAAACATGTTTACAGAGTTAATAGCAAAAAATGCAGAAAAAAATTATCGCTGGTTTAGTCGGTATTTAGATATTTAATTTTAACTAATTTTAATTTGAGAAGGAGTAGCTAAATTTCGTCAACCCATCTAAGAACTATTTGGCTCAGTTTGTAAACGTTCGCTTTTTCTGTTTGTACAGAGGGTCTGGGTTCGATCCCCAGTAATTGTATGCTGGGATATTATAACTTTTTGTATTTTTTTACACATAAATTTCGTATTGTTTTTCTTTAATTTACTATACACCGTGTTTTTATTGAATTCCGTTAACTTCGGGGTATAGTTAAGTACGTTTATAAGAACTAAATGGCATAGTTAATTTTCAAAAAAAAATTTTTTTTTTTGTTTTCTTTTTTGTTTTTTTTTTGTTTAAAAAGTAATTAAATGTAGCATATAGCGTTGTTGTAACACGGGCATTACATTTAACTCAACCAAACAATTGAAATCTGTGACATATCAATGTCATTTCGTACCTCAATCGACCGAGATTGTACTTAAGTTTAGTAGCAAATGTATGAACTCATTCTAAACACTAATCAATATGTAAGCCGGCCCTAAGGCAAGTGTACACGCTTGTAGAGGCCTTATAGTAAAAAAATAAATTATGGATTATCTCCGAAATGGACTTAATTAGAACATCGGTGTCTTTGAGAAAGTTACTTGATTTAAGCTCAGGAATGCACCCTTGAAATTAACGGAAATAAAAAAAAACACGGTGTATTTAAAGCTCTTAGCACCATGTTATTTCAAGCTCTGCTCGCGAGGTCTACAGCTCACAGAGCCACTAGTAATAATTGTAATTTAAAAGGGACCTTGACCCGCGCTGTGAGTCATTCTTGGCTGTCCATCGAAATTGAACGCAGCAAGTGTGATAGGTACCTTTTCACTGGCGGTTTATTTAGTAGTTTCATATTGTGTTGAATTTTAGATTTATTAAGGGATCTTAGATATAATTTAGTTTTATTTATATATATACATTTAGTTAAATGTTTTTAACGCTTATCTATGTATTTAAATTTCAGACCGAAAAATGGAGCTACAAAAAAAAACTGTGTTCAGTCATATTTGACGAAATGTCTTTAGAGGCTGGCTTGTCTTATGACAAAAACAAAGATAAAATTAATGGGTTAGTAGAGCTTGGCGAGAGAAAAAATGATTTCGCTGATCATGCCCTCGTGTTTATGTTGAGAGGAGCTGTCCACAAGTGGCAGCAGCCAATAGCCTTTTATTTTTGCCAAGGCGCTACTAAAGGCACAGAATTAAAAAGTATACTCGTGGATATTATCACAGCGGTTGTAGGATGCGGGTTAAAGCCGATATCCCTTATTTGCGACCAAGGGTCAGCTTTCCAAGCGGCTCTAAATTGCCTGAAGGCTGACACAGCGCGTGACCAATTACTGACAAATCAGGAACCAGGTTAGTAGTACTTATAGGTTTAATAACACTTTGAATTGATGTATGTTAAATAATTCTTCAAGGCTTAATTTTTTTTACCATAGCGCGGGGCAGATCATTGCAAAGCCATCGTAAAACAGTTGTAACTCGAAAATAGAATAAGATATTTCAAAGGTGTGATATTTGAAGTGTTTTTTTAATTTTCTGTGTTTTTTTTAGATGGCACAGTAACAATAAACGAAGTCAAACTGATGGTTATATTCGACCCTCCTCATCTTATTAAAGGATTGAGAAATAATTTTTTGAATAAAGACATTTCCTTTGAAGGAAAATTATCCACATGGAGAGACATCGTGGATGTATACGAAACGGACTGCAATAATATGGAAACAAGAATGCTGCATAAGTTAAATGACCAGCATGTGATACCTGAAAAAATTAAAAAGATGAAGGTTGGTGCCGATTTTTACTAAGACTGCGCAGAGCGTCAAGTGACGCCCTCATTAGGGGGTTTGTGTTTTCTAATAAACCAATTAATTTCTGTATAAATAAGTATATATTAGTGTTGTCCTACTTATCCCACAATAATTAATCTGTGATATAGTTTTATATGTTACTTACTTTTGACTTCATCACTTGAACGGAAAAAAGTGGCCACCATTTGCCATTTAGATGATGTAGCAAAATAAAGCTATGAGACAATAATGATTATAATGAACAAAAGTTGGTGAAATCAATAGGGCTACAATTTTAATATATATACTTACACTTACTGGATTATAGACAAATGGATTGGTTTATTAGAAAACACAATAATGAGGGCGTCACTGACTCACTTGACAGTCGATACCCTCTCAATGTGTGAAATCTAGTATAACTAAAGATTTTCTTATACAATCAACTAGCATATGCTTTACCTATGTACTGTAGTAAATGGTTCCGTCCTTATAATCAGCCTATAGATGCATTGAGAATGTTATGACCAGTTGGAATATTTTAATGATTTTATATCCTAATACTCAAGTAATTTATACTACATTCACATTGCTGCATTTTATCCGCTAAAATATAGTTTGGTTATTGGTATTTTAATATATTAACGATATATTACATATTGAGTACTGAAATATATATTTCTTTTCAGGTCAAGAACTGTGTAAAAGTATTTAGTTACACACTGTCTTCGGCTCTATCTTACACAGCCAACTTCTGTAAGTAATTAATTTTTCTCCTTTTCACTAACATAAATAGTTAGGTACCCATTTGTAGAATGCAAGAGTAAAAATATAGTTATACTGGGTGTGGCCTGTAACATGAGCAAATAATTAAAACATAGACTCTACTCCTTAAACGGTGACACTTTTGTTCAACAACTTTTAAAAATTATGAAGTATTTTGACTCCCTATTTTTCATACAAAATAAATATTATCTTCAATGGACGCCATCGCCGCGCCATATCATTGTGATAGACGTTGCTTGTCACGCCTTAAACATAACAAAATTCGCAATACATTGCGTCTTAGAATAAACTTTAAAGTGTATTAGAAATCAAACCACAAGTTATTTTTTAAAGTCGCTGAACAAATGTTGGTCAGTATGAGGAGTACAGCCTACAGTTTAATTTTTTGCTCATATTACAGGCCACACCCGGTATATAGGTACATATCTAGATTAATATCCGGTAGACCGAGAAGACTCAGAACACGAATCCCTACTTATATTATATGCGAAAATATTTGTCTGTCTGTTGCTATAAAGTGCTGCAGGGAATGAAATGAAATTTATGAAGATAGAACAATAGGTATAGATAGTGAATACTATTGATGATAAAGTACCTACTTGAACTTCACAAATCTATTATGCATAAAATAAACAAATATGGTCATTTTCTTGTTTTTAGCTCACTATGCGGACGGCAGACCTGTGAGTGAAACATTAAGAAACACTGCTGAAACAGTTTTGTTCTTTGATAAATTGTTTGATAGCATCAACGGATCAGCAACCTATTCACAAAAGAAAGGAAAAGAGCTACGCTGTGCAGTGACAGAAAAATCTAAGCACCATGAATTTTGGCCGGAGAGCATCGAGAAACTGGAAAAAATTAAATATGTAGATTCCAAGGGAAATCCGAAATCCGTGCCTTCCTTAAAAAACTTTATTGCCACGGTAAAAACATTCATGAAGCTGTGGCAGTTTTTTAAGAGCAAAAATATGACAATAATGCGCCCAAGGTTCTTCAATTCAGATCCAATTGAAAACTTCTTTGGCCAAGTCAGGGCCTATAATTATAGGAACAACGACCCCAACTGCCACAGTTTCAAGAACACCTTTAAATCATTATTGATTACTAGAATGATAAAGTTTCATGGTGACGCTTATAATTGTGAGGATGACTCGGCAGACCAAATAATTAATTTAAAATCATTATTTGAAGATAGTGAAACTGCTAGGGTCGAGCCGGGTCATCCCAAAGTAGGAGATGTAGAAGATACTGTAGAAGAGGCCCAACGGGAGCAACTAAATGTTCTCCATTCGCGAGCGTACACTGCTGGATGGGTGGTAACAAAAACAATGCAGAAATATAATAATCAATGTGACAGTTGCAGAAAAAGCCTTACTACTAAAGAAGGCGCAATCCACAAATGGATTCATCAAAGAGAGTATGATGCCGCCACGAAACGCCTTACTTACCCATCCAGAGGTGCTGTTCGGTGTTTCGGTACAATTATTAAAGAAACAAACGGATTCTTGGAACACCGAGCCCATGAATTAAATCTGACGGCCAAAATTATGGAAAAAATTTTGTTCAACAATCCATTTAGTTTCTTTAAATGTACCACACACCGTGAAATTTTGTCATATTTTATTTCCGTGACAGTAAAGTTCTCGATTACAAATTGGTGCAATAACATTAATAAAATATTAAAAGGAACGGATATTGTGCGGATAAAAAACCGCACTTTGCCTGCGATGCAGCAGAAAGCTTTTTTAAAATATAAGAAAAGACTGAGGAATAAATCGTTTAATAAATAAAATTGTGTTTTATTTAAATTATTGCGACAAGTGTAGTTCCCGGCATTTAAATTGAACACTGACTCAATTTTACTGTATAAGTCGGTGTTCAATTTAAATGCCGGGAACTATATCAATTATAAGTATTAATTTCCTAAGGAGGAGGGGCGGGGGGGGGGCTGGTCACGCAAGGTTGGCTGTATACGTTACGTCCTTTGCTACGCATCAATTCAAAATTTAAAAAAAAGAAACGTCATACATGACTAGGAGTACAGATAAAATATACTTGTCTAACGTACATAGTCTTTGTTCCCGAGTTGGCGGTCTGATCTCTTTGTAGTCTGTGGACTTACCACAGGTTCGCGATGATCCGCGACAAAGATCGCAAATCAGCGAAAATCGACTCCACACTCCCGTTCGCGGCTTCGCCCGCGATTCACGCGCATAGTCTGGAGGGGGCTTTATAATATGAAATACATATTGTGTATTATTTCATTGTATTTATATGGCCCTATCCCACTAGCGATTTGCAAGCGAGTTGAAAGCGACGCGAGTGCGCCGCTAGCGCGCAACGATTTCGCCGCGAGCGCGCAACTATTTTCAGAGACCCAGCAGTATCTTAGCAGCGAAATCGTTATGCACTCTAAATTTTTACCATGGGACCAACCCCGAAACCGCGCAAAAAAAAATTGACTCCCATACAAAATATCAACATCAGCAACCAAAATGTATGGGATAGTCAATTATTTTTTCGCGATTCGGGGTTGCTCCCATAGTAAAAGTTGCTCAGTACACCCCGTAAATTATTGCAGGTGACTAAACACCCTATATAAGTAGTGTGAGTTAGGGTGATTCACTTTTGTATGGAGAAAAAAAAGTTGTAATATTTTTCCTGACTTTGCTCACCAATGGAGTCTCCCCACACTAAAAACTATCTATTTCAATTTTCAAAAGAATCGAATAACGTTTAGAGGTTGCACAAGTTGAAAAGGTAGAGTGAGAACCCCATACATTGCGTGAAAATGAACTATGTTCTAAAATGACAAAATATAATGAACTGATACTAAAATCGAATGAGAAAACTGAATTTTGCGTCTAAAACACGATAAAAGCACTTTTCCTTTGGAAACAGGTGGAAAAACTGGAAAATCTTAATTAGAACATTTATCGAGTAACCAAAATCCAAGTTTACTACTAATTTTAAAATTTATTTATATGTAGAAGGTTCAGTATCACACTACTCTCCGCTTTGATGGTAGCCGCATAAACCATTTTCTACCCTCCGATGTAGAGTCGTTGGTTATTTGAAAAATCTTTGTTGAAGTTGTGCAACCTCTAAATGTTTACCGATTTAAAAAAATTTTAACGTATAATATTTTCTTATCAGTTAGAACAAGAATTCGAGCAGTCAGATGAAAATCGATAATTTGGAAAAAATGAAACACCCTAGTGTGAGTGCGTCGCAGTACTTGTGTCTACTCTGTGGCGCCGCTCGACGACGACAACATGTCGCCGACGTGACAGCCCGGGACGGTCGATAGAGAGGGTGCTATGCCTCAGTGAGTGTGGAGCAATGATAAGGAAAAGAAGTAGAATAGAAAAATACGTTTTATTTAAGGATATACATCAATCAATTATAGTTGAATACAAAGTTACTCTTTAACTTTATATTTCCAAATATATAATATTTCTATATTTTATATTTGATTTGCGCATCCAATTCAATAATGAATACTTACTTACTTACTGCTGTGGCGCAACGACCCGAAGTGGATCTTGGCCTCCGACACCAAAGACCGCCATGCTACTCTGTCCGGTCGACGGCGCCGAGTTCGCTAAGGTCTTTCTGCACTTCGTCTCTCCAGCGGTACCTAGGGTGCCTATAATGAATGGTGGTACAGAATGCTGTTGGGGCTGCCTCGGATTGCAGTGCCTCGGGGATGTTTGCGGATGCGGAGGCACGAATGGATGATTTCTACGCCATTATGAGAAAACGCACAGCATCTCAGATGCACCGATTGAGAAACAGCTCCAACAGTTTTCTTACCGAAATTGGCGAGAGGCTTGATAATCCCTTTTGTAAGTATCGGACCTCAATGCATGTCCCATCTACCGGATAGATAAATGACTGTTAATGTTGATATTTATTATATTTTATGAATTAAATTTTAATGTAAATGAGACATTACCTATGAAAATGGACCTTATTGTCGATGACGCTTACGCCGCACAGCGCCGTGCGGCATGTTCTTTAAGGGGCCCACTGACTAACAGTCCGCCGGACGGTAACGGCCTGTCAGTTAGAACAAAATTTTTGACAGTTCCGAACAAGTGACAGGCCGATACCGTCCGGCGGACTGTTAATCAGTGGGCCCCTTTATATCGGAGCATAGTCAATAATGGCGTCAGCGCCATCGACTATAAGGTCCCTTTTCATAGATATCATCAATGGCCACTGCATCCCTGACGGATGATTGTTGCAACGCTGTGTCAAGAGCGGTTGAGACGGCCAATGCATTTCCGCCTATGGCTATACAAGCCTACCGCTGCACGGCACTTCTTGCCGCATAAGCCGCATGTGTGAGTTTGTTGAGCCTCTGGATTTGAGACCAGGCTGCCAGCCCGATGACGCCTGTGCCTTTTATGTCTCAAGAGTTCCAACCACACTTCGTCATGCTTCTTCACTCCCACGCATGGGTCTCACCAGTGCCGGATTTACCACTAGGCTGAGTAGGCTGAAGCCTAGGGCGGCAGATTTTAGGGGGTGACAAATTTGGGTCAAAAAAATATTTTATTTGCTGTTCAGATAGGGTTGACCAGAATTTTGCCACTCCCCTATCTATTTGTAAAATTTAAATAACAAGCATTATTTGTCGATTTTGCCGCCCTCTGTCATGTCAAGACCCTTTATATTGAGATTGTGACAGATAGACGGCCGGACGGACAACAAAGTGATCCTATATGGGTTCCGTTTTGAAGTACAGAACTATAAAAATGTACCATTTTCTATCAAATTGCGCTATTTCTTTCGAAAAAATTTCGCGCTCGCTGTTACGCTCGCGTTTTATTTTAGGAACATTATTTGTGACCCATCCCCCCCTCTCCCTTACATTTTATATATATACGTGCTTATCGTTTGTGAGTTTGGGATGGTCGGCGGTTCTTGTGTCTTCGTGGTATTGAATCTCACTAAATTGTTCCGAAGCACTACCACCAGTTTTGACATTGACAGATACGCTCGCGTCTAAGTAACTTACTTTCTATGCATCCTCTTCCGGTTTGAGCGCCATCTTGATGGCACGCGTCGGGATCAATTGCTTTGTTTTTTGCTCATTAATATTGTTTAAAGTGTAATATCGATAGCCTATTATACAGTAAACTAATGTGGTAGTGTGCAGTGAATGGAGAATTCATCTTGAAGCACGTTTAACCATCATTTTGGAGTCAACGGCCGGTTGTCCACGTGTTTCTTGTAAAGCCCGCTATCGCTTTACATGAGCTAAATCACCGTACACTGTCTTGTACTAACCGTACAATTTCAATCGTTTTACCCTGCTACTACGACCTTGACACTGGCGAAATAGCCCCAATGGGCTGAAGCCATAATTTTAAAAGAATGAATGAATCTATGCATCTCGCTCGTACTCGCATATTAGTGCAAGCGAGATGTATAGAAAGTAATTTACGTAGACGCGAGCGTATCTGTCAATGTTAAAATTGGTGGTAGCCGTACCGATCCCATGCCGAAACTCAGGATAGAGTGCTCTCGATATCGGGTTATTCCCACTAGTTACCACCAAGTTCTTACCAGTGGGTTACCACCAGTAGTACCAGTAGTTATACTAGGATTTTTTTTCCCAGTAGTTACCACCAAAATTTTGTTAGTTACAAATAAAAACAGTATAAATACAGGTTGCTTTTTTATAGTCACCTGCAATAATTTATGGAATTAATATGTAGGTCATACTGAACAACTTTTACTATGGAACCAATACCGAAAAGGCGAAAAAAAATTGACTCTCATACAAATATCAACATCACGCCAGCCAAAATGTATGTACTCAGCCAAATTTTTTAAAATAAATTTATACTTTAATAAATGATTATAGATTGATTAGTGTTTCATTTCAGTAAAATGCCTTGAAAATTATCAAAAATACTAAAGCATAAATTGTTTAATTACCTAATAAAATCACTTGAAAAATAATCTAAATGGATGGATGGATACATTCACATTTTAGTTTTTTCACTTGTACCGGTTAAACTGTTTTAATATTTTTGATCACTTTTAAGGCAGTTTACTGAAACACTAATCGACTTCTAAGTATGTATTAAAGCACTCTATATTTATACTATACTATTTATTCTGTATTAATTAGTATTGAAATTTAACAAAATGTTGGTGGTAACTACTGAAAAAAAAAACAACGGGTTGCACTCCGGGAGTGCCGACAGAGGTGAAAACTCAATGACTAGTCCAAAATGTCTGCAGCACTATGTATAATTGGCCCATCCTCCTTTCTATTGAAAAACTTTAGTTCCGAAATTGCTGGTCAGTGAGTTTGTTTAAAATTCGAAATTCAAATCTGTAGCGTTAATTGTTTAAAATTCGAATAGAAATTGTAAAGTTACCTTGCAGACCTCGCATCTAAATATATTTGGTCATGATATTTTGAGTTTTATTCACCAGTACTAGAGTTCACTTTTATTAGCGATTTCATCAAGATGTAGCTTTATTGAATTATATTTGAGTGATATAAAGTTAGAATGTAACTGTGAGACCCTCGTATTTCAACCCGTAAATTAGAACCTTTTTCATGTAATGTCATTGAGTTTTTCTTTATTGATTTAAATGCCATTTAAATGAGAGGTCATCTAAACATTACGGTCACGTGATCGCGTTACGCGTTACGCTGTCTCGAGTTTATCATTTTTTCCCCACCTCAAAAAGTGCAAAATGTTGCCACTTCTATAATTTGTTTGTAAAATAGTGAATTCCTTTTTATAAATAAATACGCTAAGATAATTTATTTATTGGTAATTTTACTCCTACGATTTAAAAAAGTACTTTTATTTACTTATTTTTACATAAATACAAGACTCACTAGTAAAAAGTGGCAACATTGTCTTACTTTTTTTGGAATCTAATTATGATTTAGAGTATATACGGCTCATATGCGTCCACCGGACAAAAAGCTAGCGATCCATTTGTATAGCATAGTCCCTCGAGCAGACTCGATGCCAGACCCGACCGAACTCAATCAATCAATCAATCAAAATATACTTTATTCATGTAGGCCTAGCAACAAGCTCTTATGAATCGTAATTAATCTTAATCTAATTATCAGAGCAATTTATTGATGTTAATATTATTCCATAATAAAATTGGATTATTATACATATCAAATTTAACACTAAAAATTTCACAAAAGGATCGTCAAACATTAAAAAGATTGTATAAAAAAATACTAGTCTAGAATTTCTAGAATAAAATCTAAATGTCAAAAAAAAGCATAAGTAACAAAAGAAGTAGATAGTATTACATCGGAATATCCATTTCCTCATCATTAATCAAATATACCTAATAAATAAATAATCATTTCGAATAACAATTAATCCCACGTTGTAATATCATTCATGTAGTCTTGTGTGGTATAATAAGCTTTAGAAATAAGTTTACGCTTTACATAATTCTTAAATTTATTAATAGATAATTCATTAATATGGTTTGGAAGTTTATTATAAAATCTTACACAATTACCCATGAATGATTTTTTAATTTTATGGAGCCGAGTGAAGGGCACTGCGAGCTTATGTTTATTTCTAGTATTAATATTATGAATTTCACAATTTTTCCTAAAATTTACAATATTTTTATGTACATACAGAATATTCTCATAAATGTATTGACAGTGCACTGTCATTATGTCAATTTCCTTAAATTTATCTCTAAGTGAGTCTCTATGGTTCATTTTGTATATTGCTCGAATAGCCCTCTTCTGCAGAACAAAAATGGTATTTATCTCTGAAGCACCGCCCCACAGTAAAATACCATATGCCATAATGCTATGGAAGTAACTAAAATATACTAATCGAGCTGTTTTCACGTCAGTTAACTGACGGATTTTGCTCACTGCAAAAGCTGCAGAGCTCAGTCTATTCGAAAGAGTAGCAATATGGGGACCCCACTGGAGTTTAGAATCTAAAGTTATACCAAGAAAAACTGTACTATCAACTAATTCCAATTCCTCATCCTTCACAGTGACACTTGTTTGCACATGCCTTACGTTACTACTACTGACAAACTTAATACATTTAGTCTTTTTCTCATTTAACAATAAATTATTAACATTGAACCAATTTACTACTTTTGAAATGGCATTGTTTACATCATTGTAAGCTTGTTGCTGTCGTTTGACTTTGAAAATAAGTGAGGTGTCGTCTGCAAACAATACTATATCATGGTGGGTCTTAACAAGGAATGGCAAGTCATTTATGTAGATAAGGAACAGGAAAGGCCCCAATATTGACCCCTGTGGTACACCCATAGAGACCAATGACCCAGGTGATCGCTGTCCATTCACATCGACCCTTTGTATTCTACCATTTAAGTAGGACTTAAGTAAATTCAGTGCCGATCCTCTAACTCCGTAATAATGAAGTTTCCTGATTAATGTTTCATGACAAACACAGTCGAAGGCCTTAGATAAATCACAGAAGACACCTAAAGCATCTCGTGACTCCTCCCAGGCATCGAAAATATGCTTAATTAGCTCAACACCGGCATCGGTTGTTGAGCGACCCCGTGTAAAACCAAACTGCTTATTATGCATCAAATTATTAACGTTAAAATGTCGTACTAATTGAGAAAGAACTAATTTTTCAAAAATCTTGCTAAATGTTGGTAGCACAGATATCGGTCTAAAGTTAGTGGGGTCAGAGCTGCTACCAGATTTAAATAAAGGAATTACTTTACTATATTTCATTAGATCAGGAAACTCGCCGCAATCAACACTGTTGTTAAATATAACTACCAAGTCAGGCGCTACAATTTCTACTAAGGATTTGACAGCATGGACAGAGACTCCCCAGAGGTCATTAGTTTTTTTGACATTAATTGATTTAAACGCCTTTATTACATCTGAGGTACAAACATGTTCAAAATGAAGGTCTCCACAACACTCTGGAGCGTTATGTTTTAATAATGTAACAGCAGATGAGGGTGATGAATTTAAATCCTTAGTTGTGGATACTGGTACCTCGGTGAAAAATTTTTCAAATTCTGTAGCTACTTCTAAATTGGAATCTATAATTTTGTTATCAATGTTTAGTTTAAGCTCTTTAATTGTGTGTTTAGAGCGACCAGTCTCCACATTTATAACTTTCCAGGTTGCTTTAACAATGTTAGAACTACTTTTTATTTTCTGACTTAGATAATTTCGCTTAGCTATATGACAATCTACTTTAAACTTCTTCGAATACTCCTTCACATGTTCTTTAAATTCATCACTCTGATTAAACCGCCGTTCCTCATATAAGGCATACAGTTCACGTCTTCTTTGATGTAAGTCCGCAGTAGCCCACTCACTAAAAACTGATGCACCACTAACTACGACCGATTTTGAGGTGAATATCGCATTATAATGATCCATAAAAGTGTGAAAGAATGAATTATACATACTATTAGGACTCATATCGGAAGACAAAAAGGGTAGCGCCTGAACTAAACTTAGCTTCATTCTTTCCACGCGGTCCGAGGTTACTGGTACAAAAGTTATTTGTTTTCTCATGGTATTTTTCCTTAATGCCTCAAATACCATTAATTGACCTAAGTGGTCTGATTCTAAATTGCTGATAACTTTTTTAGCAATAGGAAAAATATCTGTGAAAATATTATCTATACAGGTTGCACTAGTAGCAGTCACTCCAGTGGGCTCCATAAACATGTGGTTGAGATTACAAGATTTAAAAAGATTCAATAATCTACAAGACATTGTTGAATTTTCCATAATATTTACATTAAAGTCGCCGCATATAAGCAATTTCTTACTAGAAGATGATATTTTAAGTAGGGCAGATTCCATTATGTTTTCAAATAATTCAAAATTACTTAATGGCGGCCTATACACACAGACAACAATAAATTGCTCTAATTCTACTGCACTTAGTTCTATAGTCCGTTCAACAGACATGGATACAATGTCCTTACGTTCCTTAAATTTTAACTGACTATTTAATATAATTAATGACCTTAGCTATATCCAGCCTGACTGCCAATGCCTCACCTTGATTTTCAATGGCCAAAACCCAGCGGTACCCACCAGTTGCCGATCAGAAAATTATAAAGAGGTCGCATCGTCATTGAGTGACAAAAACGGCCCATATAAATCTGTATCTAGAATAGTGACGTCACCTTATATGCATTTTAATAAGACTATGGTGCGTTGTACTATTAAATTAAACGCCTCTGATCGGAAAGTACTTTAAAAAGCTATAAGCGAGGTGGATAGGGGCGGCAAAATCGGCATAGCCTACGGGCGGCAAATGTCTAAATCCGGCACTGGTCTCTATGCCACTCGGGTCTCATTGCAGCACGTTCCTGCCAGCCGTGGGCCCAGCATAAGGCCCCTTTCCACAGATAACGTCATAAATAATGTATGTGTAAATATAAATTGTTTTGTCAATACTAACATAGTGATTATTTTCGTAACTTTTTTTTAATTACTCGATAGTAAATTTATCATTTTTAATCGAAAATAACCATAACCAATTATCGGTTATTTTTCGGGCATCTGTAACTGAAACCTTATGAAGTTTGGTCGGTTATTGCATTCTAGTTACAGTTTGCGGATCTACACTAAGATATTTTTCCACATAAGGTATTTTTAAAACGTGTTTAAATTGACTCCTGTTTGCAGTGATGACATTAGTACACGGGAGCGCGTGTGAGCTGTAGGGGGCAGCACAGGATTAACTTTCCGATTAAGGTCAACAGGCAGCATACCCTCCAACGCAAACGTTCCCTACAAGGATTCTCTTCCGCGTGTATGATCTGGTGTATTCACAGGTGCTGTTTCAGGCTGCACTAGTACTCGCTATTGCTACGTCTATAGGCTTCTTCCTTGTATGCGTCTTCTGGTGTCTTACTAGGGATGATTTATTGCGGCATTTGTAATCACAGTAGATACATTTAAATGGCTTCTCCCCAGTGTGTATCATCAGGTGCTCCTTTAAGTTTAATTTATAACGGCATTTGTAATCACAGTGGCTACATTGAAATGGTTTCACCCCAGTATGTATCATAAGGTGACTCTTTAAGTGTGATTTGTGATTGCATTTGTAATCACAGTGGCTACAGTTAAATGGCTTCTCCCCGGTATGTATCATAAGGTGATTCTTTAAGTGTGATTTGTTTCTGCATTTGTAATCACAGTGGCTACAGTTAAATGGCTTCTCCCCGGTATGTATCATAAGGTGATTCTTTAAGTGTGATTTGTTTCTGCATTTGTAATCGCAGTAGCTACATAGAAAAGGCTTCTCGCCAGTATGTCTCATTTCGTGTTCCCGTAAGTTTGTACTTAAACTGCACTTGAAGTCGCAATGACTGCATTTGTACGGCTTTTCTCCGGTGTGTATTCTTATGTGACGTTGTAAGCTTGCCCCATAACTGCACTTGTAGTCGCAAAGCTTACATTGGTATGGCTTCTCGCCCGTGTGTTTTCTTAGGTGAAGTTGAAAGCTTGATTTCTGACGGCATTTGTAATCACAGTAACCACATTGAAGAAAATGCTCCTCTCCAGTTTGTATCTTCTGGTGTCTTGGGTTATGGGTGTTCTGGTGACGTCGAAGGTTTGACTCAAAACTGCTGTGATGTGCTGCCTGGGCAGGAGTCACATATCCCCTCGGCCTGGAAGGCTGGAGAGGTTTACCGAGCTAGTCTCAGATTTGGGAGAAAGGGGACTTACGGGTTGTTAACACAAACACGGATAGTACACTGGTATAGACGGGGCTTTATGCCGTTTATTGAAAACACTTAATAGCTAACACTTATCACTATTATGCCCCGGTGGGCCGGTTCCCTATAGTAGCGGCGGGATTCGCGGGTGCCCTAGGTAATCTACACGCAAACCTAGCTCCGGGTTAGATCGTGGTAGGCGGGAGTGATAGGGACGATCGGGGACAGGAGTTACGCCGGCCGGCGGTGTCCGCTACAGGCCCTGCGTATGAGGATTCACTGGCAGGCGGTGACCGCTCCAGCCCGTGATGGAAGGGAACAGCCTGGCCTAGGCGCACATAGGTCACCCCGGCCGCGACCGCAGGAAAGGGGCTAAGAGAGGTGTAAGTAATCGTGGTCGGCGGGAAGGTTAGATTGAGGGCAGGGGCTACGCCGGCCGGCGGTGTCCGCTACAGGCCTTGCGTATGAGGATTCACTGGCGGGCGGTGACCGCTCCAGCCCGTGATGGAAGGGAACAGCCTGGCCTAGGCGCACATATGTCACCCCGGCCGCGACCGCAGGAAGGACTAGGAGAGGTGTGTCGCCGAGAAGCGGCGGGGACGGAATGGGTCTCGTACTGAGTGCTGCGCGCGGTTATATAGCTGCCGGTTGGTGCTCCCCTCCGTCGCGCCCTGCACCGCGCCGTCGTGTCGGTGTGGCCGGATTCCGCTCAGGGCGCGTCGCTGCGGTGGCATGGCGCGCTGGTGACATGGCTATGTCACATACCCCTCCCTGGTTTGGAGATTTTTACCTGGGGAAAAATCACCGCAACATTAATAACATTAACGGATATCTATTCTATTAATATACTTTTTTTTTTCTGTATTCTTGTTTTTTTTTCTTTCTATTCTTTTATATATCTTTTTTTTTTTAAATCTCTTTTTTTTTTCTTTTTGTTTTGTTTTGTTTTTTTTTTTTGTTTTTTTTTTCAATATATATATTGTTTTTTTTTTGTTATTTTTTTTTTTTTTTTTTTTTTTTTTTAATTTTTTTTTTTTTTTTTTTACACAAATCCTAAATAGTTGGCCATTTTGGTTTTGGCTTCTGCCTGGTATGTGGCATCCGTATTATGCCACACTTCTTTCCACCGTTCCTTTTCCGGCCCGCTCGGTGCTTCCTCTTACTCTTGTTGTTTGAGTTGGGGCTTGTTGTCGATGATGACGACGGTGATGATGGCGACGTGTCCGGTTCAAGTCCGTCTTCGCCCCCGCTCGTGTCCATCGTAGACAAGCCCTCTGCCAAGAACGCGGAGTACTCCTCTGTGGAGACCAGGAGGGCCAGCGTCTCTTCTAAGTCGCATTCTTGTTGTTGCTGGTCTCCTGTGTCCTCTTCCCGCGGTTCCTGGTTGTCTAGTGGTGGTTCCCGGTGCGTGTGATCCTCCCAGAACCACTTCGTTCCTGGATTGTACCGCAGTTCGCGCGCGCGTCCGGCAGCGGTCACGGGATGCTCCACTGGAGTTTGCATTTTTCCGTTTGTGCCCGTTCATGACGTGCGTGCTTATATAGACCTATTATTTTGTTATATCGCGGGTAGTTTTAATTCTCCTTAGACACGTCTACCTCTTTGTATGTGTTCCTTCGCTAGCTGTATGTTCCTGATTTTATTTTATCCCGCCATACGAAATGATGTCTTCTTCTCCTACAAATAAGGTCCAATGTCGCTTGACTTCTCGACTTGTTTTTGATATGGAAATTTTATTTTATCCCGCCATACGAAATGATGTCTTCTTCTCCTACAAATAAGGTCCAATGTCGCTTGACTTCTCGACTTGTTTTTGATATGGAATTTAATGATATGTCATTGCCTGAACCCGTTGTTATTCCGTGTCTTATTTGTATTACGGTACGGTCCATTCCTCTTTGTCGGTGATCGCTCGGATATTCGAGTGGATTATTATTGTAGGTTCTGTTTCAGCTGGTACTGGCTATTTTAAATGTTGTTAATTATATTTTTATTCTGTTTATTTACTGGATTTTTGTTTGTTGATGGTTATTCCTTATTCTTGTTCGTACGGCTTTAAGTCTTTTACGTGTGTTGTTATTAATTTCCCTTTTCCGTCCGGTGATTGTAGCATAAGTATTGCTGGTGATTTTTTTTCCAATATTTTGTATGGTCCCGTATACTTAGGTGCTAGTTTTGCGCAGAAATTTCTACTTGCGTTTGACAGTACGTGGTTTTTCTTAAGTACTAAGGTTCCAACTTCGGGTTTCCATTGTTTCCTATTCCGGTCGTAATATGTTTTTTGCGTTTGCGAAGCTTGTTGTTGATTTTTTCTTACTATGGTGTATATTTCCTCTAGCTTTGACTTCTCTTTTATTTGGGGTGTCGGAAGGGGATTAATATCTTGCGGTGTCCGAAGTTCTCTTCCGTATAGCAAAAATGCAGGTGTATATTTTGTCGACTCGTGGACTGATGTATTCAGAGCGAAGTTGAATTCTGATAGGTATTTGTCCCATTGTTTGTGGTTTTCGTTGATGAATATTGATATCATGGTTTCCAATGTTCTATTCACTCGTTCGGTCATATTACATTGCGGAGTATAGGGTGGGGTTAATTTATGTTCGGTTCCGTAGGCTTTTAACGTATCCGTGAATGTTTTCCCTACGTATTGTTTCCCATTATCTGATAGTAACGCCTGTGGTGCACCGTGCCGCAACGCTACGTTTTGTTCAAATGCTCTGGCTATCGCGGGGCTAGTTGCGTTTCTAAGTGGCGTTATCTCTGTCCATTTCGTGAACTTGTCATGGAAGACTATTATCCATGTATAACCTTTTGATGACCGCGGTAACGGTCCAATGAGGTCTGTTGTTACGATTTCCCACGGTCTTGTCGCGTTATTTATGTGCATCACCCCGTTCGGCTTCTGTTGCGTTGCTTTATGTTTTTGGCAGGCGTCACACTTTTTAACATACGTATATATATCTCTCTGCATACCGGGCCAGTAGTAACGTTGCATTATTTTTTTGGTTGTTTTAGCCATCCCTAAGTGTCCTGCGCTTGGCATGTCGTGATTTTGGTGCATTATTTGTCCTCTGTCAGCTTCTGGTACACATAATTTCCATTCTGTTTCTGGATCTGTGTGCTTGTTGTACGCCGAGTGAGTTATTTTTTTATATAACTGTCCCCCTTTTATGCGGTAATCTTGTGCTGCGTTCGGTTGCTTTTGTACCAGGTCTAGTTTCCTGTCGTACCAGCCTTGTGTATTTATTGCATATACCGGGTTTCTTGATAGTTGATCCGCTACATGGTTTTGCTTTCCACTTCTGTATATAATGTCAAACTGGTACTGTTGGAGTTCTAGTGCCCACCTGGCTAGCCTTCCAGATGGGTTCTTCAGTGTGTTCAGCCATTTCAATGCCTGGTGGTCCGTTATGATAGTGAAGTGATATCCCTCTATGAATGCCCTCATTTTACGGATTCCCCATATGACTGCGAGACACTCTTTCTCTGTGGTGGAGTATCTTGTCTCTGGTGGGGTTAGTGACCTGCTTGCGTACATGACTACTTTTGTTAACCCTTCGTGCTCCTGGGTTAATATTGCGCCAAGGCCCACGTCACTCGCATCTGTCTGTATCGTGAAACGTTTAGAAAAATCCGCCCTAGCGAGTATGGGGTCTGTTGTTAATATTGTTTTTATTTTTTCTAGTGCTTCTTGTTGTTCTGTGTTCCATAGGTACTTTTCTCCTTTCTTGAGTAGTTTTACAAGTGGTGCTGTTATTGTAGCGTAGTTAGGTATGAATTTCCTATACCAGGATGTCATTCCTATTAGTGTTCTCACGGCCTTTACTGTTTTTGGAGGTTGTAGTGATACTATTGCCCTTATTTTCGCTTCATTCATCTTTATACCCTCTCTTGTGACCGTGTGGCCTAAGTACTCTATCTCTGGTTTCGCGAATTCGCATTTATTCTTGTTTATTTGTAGCCCTGCTTGTCGGATCCTATGAAATATCTCTTTAAGGTGTGCCATGTGGTCCTCGAATGTCGTGCTGCACACGATGATGTCGTCTAGATACACGTACGCGTGTGGCTCCAATTCGGGACTTATTACTTGGTCTAAAAGCCTCTGAAATGTGGCTCCGCTCGAATGTAATCCGAACGGCATGACCTTGAAATGGAAAAGTCCTCTCCCAGGGACTGTGAATGCTGTGAGTGGTCTGCTACTCTCCTCCAGGCTTACGTTCCAATATCCATTCTTGAGATCGAATTTGGAGAAGTATTGTGCATTTCTGAGTTTCTCCAATGTGTCATCTATTTGTGGGATGGGATATGCGTCCTTTTCCGATGCTTCGTTTATTTTCCTAAAATCTATGCAAAATCTGTACTGGCCATTCTCTTTTTTTACCAATACTACTGGTGAACTATATGGGCTATCTGATTTCTCTATTATTCCCTGTTCTAGCATGTCTTTAACTTGTTGGTCTATGATCTGTTGCTGGCTAGGGTTCCTGGGATAGTATTTCTGCTTGATTGGTTCATTGTGCTTCATTTTGATTTTATGTTGAACCCATGTGTTTCCTTTGGGACTGTTGTCACACTGTTCGAACTCGCTTTCAAGTAATTTTTCCAACTGTTGTTTCTGTTTGTCAGTTATATGTGGTGGTAGTCCACCTGGGGGGCTAGTCGGTGTTCCCTCCAGAGTCATGGCTTGAGCATCGTCGGTGTGGTTGTCTCTGCCATCTTGGCTATCGGACCAGGTAATCTTCATGCCCATTTTCCTTAAAATGTCCATACCTATGATGATGGTCGACGCCATGGGCATTACGCGTACCCAATGCCACAACGTACCGTTGTTCATTGTTATTTTTGCTAGCACGGCTGTTCTTACTGTTGTTTTCGTGCCATTTGCCAAAACTATTGCTCGTTGTACCCGTTGTTCGAGATTTCCTTTCATTTTGCATTCTTTGTATACTTCTTCGTTTACATACGTGTGAGTTGACCCTGTGTCTATGAGGCATTCGTATGTGACTCCGTTAACTGTCACGTTGATAAAAGGTCTGGTGTCGCCTTGGTCCTCGTCACCTGCCGCTCCTACTGGTTGTGAGCTACTGTTTCCTTTATTTTTCTTACAGCAGTTTTTGCTCAACGTACCTAGTATGCCGCAAGTACTACAAAAAATGCGTTGTTGCGAGCGGCACTGTGCTGCGTCATGACCAAACTTGCCACACGACCAGCAACATGTTTTCGGATCATATCTTGGATGTATCTTTATCCCTTCGCGTGCGCTTGGTCCCGGTTCGCTGTTCCGTTGTCCATACTGGCGATCACGCGTTTGTCCGCTTCGCTGTTGTGTCTGTAGTATTCTGTCGCTCTGATCCTGCGGCGGGTTGTTCCATCTCGCTGTTTCTGTGGATCCTTTTCCTGGTAATTCTCCCCTGTATGCTGGTGTTAGTATGCTTTCATACTCTGCTGTTAGTTGTACTAACTCTGATAGATCCTTAAAGTCGGTTTTCTTTACATAGAGTTTATAGTTTTTTGTCATGTTTTCGTGAATCCTGTGTAGTTGTTCTTTGTCACTCAGGTTTCCGCTTCTTCGCATCAATGTTTGTAAATCGGTTAAGTAATCGACGAAACTCTCCCCGAACCTTTGCTTCCTTGCTACTATCCTTACGATGAGATCCTCCTCGTAGTTGCTGGGGTAGTAATAAAGTTTAAATAGTTTGAGGAAACTGTCGAAGTCTTTGCATGACTCTGTGTTATTTCTGTACCATGCTAGAGCCTTTCCTTGTAGTATCCGTGGTAGCGCTGGTAATATTTCCTCCTTCTCTATTCCACTTGCCGCGATGAGCTCCTCTAACCTCTCCAGGAACTCCTCGGGTTTGCCATACCCTTTGAATGAGAGATTCCATTCCCGGATCAGCTTTGTTAACCGATTTGCGTCTACTTTTCCTTCGTCTTCAGACATTGTAGCCGGTCGTTCTTTCTCTGGAGTTTGGAATTCGTCTGTGGCCTTTATGGATTCTACCAGTAGTTTTCTTATCTGTTCGACTGTGAGGTCTGTCGTTGGGATGTTTCTATCTTCGGCTTGTTGTATCAATTCTGGTTTCTTCAAGTGGTATATCCAAGAAGTTGACATTGATATGTAGCAGGCTACGTTGTTCTCTTATCGCGATGCGTTGGGTCGGAGTTTGCGGTTTGCTTGACAGGATGCGATACGGAGTTATAACGGTTTGTTTGACAGGATGCGGTACGGAGTTATAACGATTTGCTTGACAGGATACGGTCCGGAGTTATAACGATTTGCTTGACAGGATACGGTCCGGAGTTATAACAATTTGCTTGACAGGATACGGTACGGAATTATAACGGTTTGTTTGACAGGATACGGTACGGAGTTATAACGATTTGCTTGACAGGATACGGTCCGGAGTTATAACGATTTGCTTGACAGGATACGGTCCGGAGTTATAACGATTTGCTTGACAGGATACGGTACGGAATTATAACGGTTTGTTTGACAGGATACGGTACGGAGTTATAACGATTTGCTTGACAGGATACGGTGACCGGTTCGCGGAGCTGCACAGGCGGGTGGGACGCGTCGCGTATATTATTAGTTACCTTTCTCCCGAGTCTATAAGACTCCTATTTGTGAGTTATTCGGTTGGGCGCCAAATGTGATGTGCTGCCTGGGCAGGAGTCACATATCCCCTCGGCCTGGAAGGCTGGAGAGGTTTACCGAGCTAGTCTCAGATTTGGGAGAAAGGGGACTTACGGGTTGTTAACACAAACACGGATAGTACACTGGTATAGACGGGGCTTTATGCCGTTTATTGAAAACACTTAATAGCTAACACTTATCACTATTATGCCCCGGTGGGCCGGTTCCCTATAGTAGCGGCGGGATTCGCGGGTGCCCTAGGTAATCTACACGCAAACCTAGCTCCGGGTTAGATCGTGGTAGGCGGGAGTGATAGGGACGATCGGGGACAGGAGTTACGCCGGCCGGCGGTGTCCGCTACAGGCCCTGCGTATGAGGATTCACTGGCAGGCGGTGACCGCTCCAGCCCGTGATGGAAGGGAACAGCCTGGCCTAGGCGCACATAGGTCACCCCGGCCGCGACCGCAGGAAAGGGGCTAAGAGAGGTGTAAGTAATCGTGGTCGGCGGGAAGGTTAGATTGAGGGCAGGGGCTACGCCGGCCGGCGGTGTCCGCTACAGGCCTTGCGTATGAGGATTCACTGGCGGGCGGTGACCGCTCCAGCCCGTGATGGAAGGGAACAGCCTGGCCTAGGCGCACATATGTCACCCCGGCCGCGACCGCAGGAAGGACTAGGAGAGGTGTGTCGCCGAGAAGCGGCGGGGACGGAATGGGTCTCGTACTGAGTGCTGCGCGCGGTTATATAGCTGCCGGTTGGTGCTCCCCTCCGTCGCGCCCTGCACCGCGCCGTCGTGTCGGTGTGGCCGGATTCCGCTCAGGGCGCGTCGCTGCGGTGGCATGGCGCGCTGGTGACATGGCTATGTCACACTGCATTTGAAATCACATTCGGTACAATTAAAAGGCATTTCTCGAGTGTGTATCGCTTGGTGTTTGTGTAAATCACCGTTGTCCACAAAGTGACTCTTTAAATGAGTCTGTAAACTTGTCTTGGAACTTGTTGTATACTCACATTCAGCACACATGAAATTTGTAACACCGTGTTCGCTTTTCTCGTGTTCTATTACAAGCAATTCAGTTTGAAACGTTGAACTACAAAAATCACAAGCAAATTTGTTTGGTTCGGTCGACAAGTGCGCTTGTTGTAAGTGTTTTCTTAAAATATACTTGTTTCTGAAATGCTTGCCACAGTCTTCGCATGTGTATGGTTTGTCTCCACTGTGAACAGTCGCGTCGCGGTGGCGCTCGAGCACCACGGAACAAGCCATTGCGAGCTGTTCCATGGCGCGAGCGATGCCATCCGAACAAACTGAAACACAAATTAGTACATAACATAACAATTTGAACACAATATAACGCGTATAATGAATTTAACAAACATCTCGGAATTGAGTGGGATTATCATCAAAGTATATAATTATATATCCGAGCTATAACAAACACAACCATCAACACAGAATTAGCGAACAAAATATCCTTGCTTTATATTACCAGTATGGGTGGTACAGTACTTTTTACGTTTATAAAATAAATACGATAAGATAATCTTTATTAGTACAATACAGGTACACGCCAGATACATTTTTTTATATTTATATTAGTTAGTACTAAAACTGCATAAGACACTAAATTTTAATCCATCCCTATTAAATCGTAGGCGAAGTCACGCAGTAGCCCCTAAATGGCCAACAAAATCTTTATTTGAAAAAAGACAATTTAATGCAATATCATCACAGATGTATAATAAAATTAACAAAGCTCTCAACATCTATCCAATGCAACGGATACATTGTAAAAGAAAAATCACAGAATGGTTACTGACACTTACCTATGATGAGACTGAATCGCTTCTTAAAGGGGCCCACTGATTAACAGTCCGCCGGACGGTATCGGCCTGTCAGTTGTTCGGAGCTGTCAAATTTTTGTTCTAACTGACAGGCCGATATCGTCCGGCGGCCTGTTAGTCAGTGGTCGGCTTAAGGCTTAATGCCTTAAATGATAAACACAAACGCACACACAAACACACACACACACACATACCGAGAGAGACACACACACAAACTTACACCCTATTTAAGACTAGAGTTAGTAAAATAGTATTAGGATAAAGTATACCTACGAATTAATTCTTGATTGTAATTATAAATTAAGAATTTGAATTATGAATTTGTGATTATAACAAACTAACTTAAACAATATTTTTCCCTATATGTATTGTGCCGAAAAAATGTGTTGTAATGACTCGCATAAGCAGGTTCTGAAAAATATGTACTTAGATATTATATCTGTTCTAAAGGAGGGCGCAGAGCTTAGTCATAACAACTCTAGTCACAAAAAACGCAGGCACATAACAGGTTGGAATAGGTATGTCAGCGATACTCACCGCGAGGCTAGGTTCTGGTACTTATGGTGGATATCGTACGGTAAACCAGCTTATGGGTATGTTTATGATTAGATGCACGAGTCAAAAAAGGCGTTTAAATCAAGGCTTAAATACTGCCAAGAGCACGAACACGATATTAAAATGGACATCTTAGCTAAAAATCATACTAATAAGGATTTTAACAAATTTTGGAAAAACACCAATAAATTCAATATTAAGTCGAGTCTTCCGGTGAGTGTGGCTGGCATACACGATTTGACCGGTATTGCTAACGCGTTTAAAGACCATTTTACTGTTACTTCACCGCTACACCAGTCAACGGAGACGCTCGAGACGGAGGATCATGTGGTGACTCCCAGTATAAGATTCTCGGCGAAGCAAGTGGCCACTAAAATTAAAAACATGGTGAAAGGGAAATCTCCTGGTCACGACGGCCTCAGTGTCGAGCATCTCAAGTACGCTGGTAGTCACCTGCCTAGAGTTCTATCTCTTTTCTATAACATGTGTATTAGCCATAGTTACTTGCCGGAGGATTTAATGCATACTGTTGTAGTTCCTATTGTAAAGAATAAAACGGGAGACGCTTCTGACATATCCAATTACAGGCCCATATCGCTTGCTACGATTGTGGCTAAGGTGCTGGATGGTTTGCTTGACGACGTGCTGGGAAAACACTTGAACATTCATGACGCTCAGTTTGGCTTTAGGCCGGGCTTATCTACTGAAAGCGCAGTGTTATGTCTCAAGCAGACTGTCCAGTACTACACCACTCGCAAGACGCCAGTCTTCGCCTGCTTCTTGGATCTGTCAAAAGCATTTGACATGGTGGCTTATGACAAGCTATGGCATAAGTTACGAGACCATACCAGCGTACCTCGGGAGGTCACGGCTTTATTTAGGTATTGGTATGGCCACCAGTCGAATACTGTAAAATGGGCCGGCGTGCACTCTGACGTGTATAGGATGGGCTGCGGGGTGAGGCAAGGGGGGTTGAGCTCACCTAAGCTGTTCAATCTATACATGAACGAGTTAATCGGGGAGCTCAGCAGTACCTATGTCGGATGTCACGTTGATGGGGTGTGTGTTAATAACCTCAGCTACGCGGATGATATGGTGCTGTTGAGCCCCTCGGTTGGTGCACTCCAAAGATTGGTGAAGATATGTGAAACTTATGCAGTTACCCATGGGTTAAGGTACAATACTTCGAAAAGCGAGGTAATGCAATTTAAAGCTGGGGCAAAATCATACAAAATGACACCTGTTACCCTTTGTAGTACCGCTTTAAAAGTTGTACAGAAGTTCAAATACCTTGGCCACTGGGTAACAGAAAACATGACAGATAATGATGACATAGAGAGGGAGCGTAGGGCGTTGTGTGTTCGTAGTAACATGCTGGCCCGCAGATTTGCTCGTTGTAGTAATGAAGTGAAGCTAACGCTCTTTAAAGCATACTGCCAAACATTCTACACGTGCAATCTGTGGGTCAGTTTTACGCAGCGGGCATACAGCGCCCTTCGCGTACAATACAATAACGCGTTTAGAGTGCTGTTTGGGCTGCCGCGTTACTGTAGCGCGTCAACTATGTTTGCCGAGGCGCACACCGATAGTTTCGACGCAATAATTAGAAAACGGTGTGCGTCATTAGTCGACCGTCTTCGCCACAGCCCAAACAATATTCTAAACGTGCTGGCGCAGCGCTGGGACTCGCCTATGTTCGCGCGCTGGGTGCGACTGCACGCGCCGCCGGTCGCCGCACCACGCCGATTTTAGTTGTACATAATTATTTTTGTTTGTTTTTAGGTTCTTTTTATCACTAACATAGATTTATAAGGGTTGTTGAGCCTTGTACTAACAATAATATGGATTTTTTTATTCGAAATAAAAATATTGAATTGAATTGAATTGAATAAGTTATTATAAATGACGGAATATTGAATTGTATTAAATATAATAAAAATAAAAAATACTTATACAGGGTGGAAAGGCACGACGATCCTTCCCGGAAGTATTAGGTCGTTTAAGTGATACAGAGACTATTGGTAATGGTAAGAATCGTTAATTGAGTAAAAAATAAAAATTGCAAAAATACTACTTTTTAACTGTGGTGATAACCCTATAGCATGTGCACATGACGGCTAGATTAAGGATCTCCGTCGGGAAAGCTCGGGACTTTACACTTTTTTCCGATCGTTGACAGTATCGCAATGATGTATGAATGACGCATAAATGTCAAATAAATCAAATGCATGCAAAAATATTACAAACAATTTTATTACTTTCTTAGATAATTACTTTTTTCCAATATTTAATACTATCTTCTTTTCACATACGGTGTTCAAATGTAACTCCGTGTATTACAACGCCGCCGCAGTCCGTACCCGAGTATGTCGATGCACATGCGATATAGTGTATGCTCTTCGTCATTTATCCTCCGCAGAAAGCACCAATTAGCCTTTGTCTCATTTCGTCCGCAGTTTCACATTCCGTTTGGTTTGGTACACCATATCTTTTACACAGCCCCACAAATTTAAATAGCCACGAGCATCTAACATTTTTATTTGAAGAATATGACATTCAATAAGTATACTTAGTTCAATGAAAATTTAATTTCAAACATCAGACGTCTTGTCTATTTCCTACCACGCAAGAAGGTTTGTTAGTTTGGTATTGAAGAAGTATTTATTCTTGATTTATTCTTAGTATTTCATTTTTGCAAGTTCATTTGGTGCAACTAACACAACCTACTTGTTATTTTTAATTATTTTAGATAGTTTCCAATTATTCGAAAATAATTTTGTGAAACGTGTTAAGAAACTAAAACCTTTTTATCAGTCAAGGAAACCAGAGATATTTATAAGACGATTGCGTACTTTTGAGTGGTTGTCAATGTCACCATTTGAACTGTCGTTGTAAACAATGTTGTGGTTAGTATTATTAATATTAAGGAATAACATAACTATTTCATTCAAGTATTGAACAAGTGGAACCACTAAGAAAGCGAAAATCCTGCAATGATTCTTACCGTGCTGTAAGCAGACCTAAAAATGGTTAGATGGCAACAAATTAGCATAATTTCCTGTCGAATACTGATTGTTTACAAGTAAGTTCATTGACCCTGTCACCTGTTAGGGTTAGAACAAAGTAGTTTTTTGCGTGGATGTTTAAAAGGTCATAATTTAGAAACGGTTGCCCATATTAACATAGTTTCTATGGAGAAAATATAGAGCTTAGGCTAAACTATCTCCCATTTCCGGAAAGGATCGTCGTGCCTTTCCACCCTGTATAAATTAGCTATAGGTATAGTTATAGTTATTGTAAAAATAACAACTATGTACCAATTAAAATAATATGTATCTGATATTAAACCTGAAACACTCCGTTTGGAAGGAGCGGTACCTCCTAACACAAGTATTGCTATACTTAACAGGAGGTATCCACCACTAATTATCGTATAAATCCACCTAGATTCCAAGTAAATAACTTTGAATTGTGAATTTTTGAATTTTGGTTATCACTCTATCTTTACTAATATTTCTCTATGTGACATAAGTGCTCAATTTTGTTTAGGTATATATTTTACTTGTAGCTTAATAACGACGTATTCCTAGTGAATTTATTTCTTAAATAATTGTTTTTAATTTTTTGTGAAACTGCTGACATACGATTGTAATTTAATAATTTTGATTGTCATTGTCAGTGTTATTTTCTGTACTCAATTATTCATATTGTAAAATACTGACAATCACAACATAAATTCCTAAAAATTTACCATGCGTAATTTTAAGTGAAATTGTGTATTGTGAGAATAAATCATATCATATGGTAAAATCCATAGATTTAATATATAGAGATCCCGTCTCAGCGAGCTGTCACTGTTGCCACTTTTGTTTAGTGTACGATTAACAATGAGGCCCACCTTGCTGTAGCCATGTCGATAAAGTCATATCGATAAACTATCGACATTTCTTGCAATTTTAATTTTACTTCAAAGGTTTAACGATACCTAAAATGAACAAAAACGCTTTTATTTTTTATTGTGGTTATCAGATCACAATTTTATCGTCACGCCCCAGCAGGAAACCAAGGGAAAGTTCAGATATTTAATTAAAATACATAAATACCTACTAAAATATGTGTTCCGCAATAATTGAATTATTTTATTACATTATAATATATTAATTATCCATTAGCATTTCAATTATGTTTATGTTTAACGAAGATATTGAAGCTTCAATTAATCGCTATTTCGTTCCGCTGTGTAGCGTTTATCGATATATAATATGATTAAAATCGACTTTTCACATCCCTAAAAGAGCACACATATACGCTGTTACGCACACATACACAGCCTGGGCGCATCAAAAAAGGCAACACTTGATTTGAAGTCCATCTTGTCAACAGTATGGTTGTCCTTTTTTGACAAACGGCATTTTTAAAAGAGCGAGGAGAGAGAAATGATACTAGATGCTGCGCCGTGAAAGAGAACAGAAAACGTTGGGCCCTTGGTAAAATCTAAGACAATTTTGTGCTTCGAATTTGACAGGTACACGAGATGGCGCTGTACAGCTCTATACATTATGCAGTAAATCTGATTGTCAAAAGTTGACGTTTGACAATTCAATGAACGCAATACATGGCGCAGTACAGCGCCATTTTTTTGGATGACAAAATACGGGGCACGTTTTTTTCTTAGACTTTAGCTCTATCCTCTCTATTACAATCAAGTCTCTTTGCAATAATGAATATCAGTTGTACAAAAGGCTTTTTTATTTTTATTTTTTTATTTTACAGTGGCATTCAAAAGTGCATGGATAGATGTCGACCGTAATGCCTTAATATTACGGTTGAAACATGTCCATGCACTTTTGAACGGCAGTGTACATATGTATAAGTATTAAGGTGTGTGTTTGTGTATAATGTGTGTCGTATCGTACTATGTGCAGCAGTATCGTAGTGTCGCAGTACTCACCCGACACGCAGTCCTCGTCACTCGCCGCCTCCGACACCTCCGACTTGACTGCCCGCTCCTCCACTACAACAACAACTCTACTTCATGCTATATCTTACATCACACATAGTACAGTTGTATATAATAGTTATTTACGATACCAGTGCGGAAAGTAAGAATTCGCAACTGTGGTGTTAAACTGAAACACGCCCGAAGGGGTTGTTTTATATCGACGAGAGTTGCGAATTGCCTATTCGCATGTGTTTCGTACAACGTTTTACAGTACATTTATAGCTATTTAAATTTTCGACATAGGCACGGAAAGTGCTTATTGCCGCACTAGTGCTGGATAGTAGCACCATATGTACTGTACAATTAATTAATGACTCGCATTTGCGAGTGTGAATTGCCACAATACAGTTTGGTACATTTAGACAAATGCTTGAATCAATCAAAAGCAACTTCGCTTATTGTACATGTATAAGTCAAACATAATGTATTGTTTGTCCACATTTTCGTTAAAAACTTTATGGGAAACAATAGAGACCTTAGCCAACTACTACCTAGTAACACTTTCTAAATCTGTTATTAAAACTAAGCACTCACACAACATATCACCAGCTGCCCCATCTTCATCCAGCATCTCCAGCTTGACCGGGGGCTCTTCATCTGAAGCAAACATACAAGTTTATAAAGCAACCAACTGGCTAGTTTTGCTACAAGCTATTCTAGCCTTATACGAGTAGGTACACACACTATTACCCGTTATTCATAACTGTGAATCTTACACTATCCATTACCATTATAAAGGGAGCAGGTACTCACACGACACAGGCTCCTCACTGGTCCCATCTCCATCCTGCATTCCTGACTCGACTGCCGGTTCCTCTAGAGCAAACAAACAACACAAATCACATCATCTTCCAGTTTGTTCTTATCAAACAGTTATTTTCATTGAGCCAAATAGCAGCTCCATCAGGCTATTGGGCAGTCCACCCACCCCTAGCAGGAGTGTGTATGATGCGATCATCTAGTATTGTAGAATGTCGTGTGATTTAATCTATAGCACTTAATCAGAATGAGTTCCAAGACTTGTTTGATGGGTGGTGCTTCCCTACCTTTTATGCTCTCTCCCTGCAGCCGCGCCTGCAGTTCAGCCTGGCTGCGCTGCACTTGTAGCTTGAAGGCGCTCGCGTCTCGCAGGCGGCACACGCACGCAGAGCAGATGCCGCACGAGCCCGAGCCGCGCACCACCAGCTGAACGTTTAAATGTCAATTAAGGATAGATATCGGCAAAATACCTCCAAATTTCCTTCAACGGTTATACTGTGTACCGGTTATAGCTAAAAGTAACGATGAACAACAAAGTTGTAGTACTTATAAACTTACATGTATATCGAAGCAGTTTGAGCATGTCGGCATATATCTCCGTTTTGCCGAGATGTGTGTACGGCGTCGTCAGGCCCTTGTCCGGAGGACACCGCAGGCAGCAGCGACACGAATGCATTGCGTGAATTGCGTCCATCCCGGCAACCGCAAGACTTCAATATTAAAAAAAATAGAACACAAGACCCAAGACAAGCTAACCCTAACCTCAATAATTTGATTTGACACTGACAGTAAAATCTTTTGACAGATAACGGTGAAGGGTACGTTCAGAAAAAAGTAAAGGCCCATCCAGACGGGGTGATCAAATTGACAATTTGATCAGAAAAAAAACTTTGAGTCATCTCGTCTAGCGTCCAAAGCTTAGAGGATATAACCAGCGGAGACGCCATGTCTATAATTTTCAGTACAAAATAGTCTGCCGTTTTTTGCGGGGGAGGGGCACATCAAATGTATACGTAACGTCATGTATATGTCAGATAAACGTCAGTCCATACATGTGGTTGACATGTCGTTGACCATTGGCCGCCTATTTTCACAGAGGGGAACGCCTGTTAATGACCACTCCGTTGGTTATATTCTCTAAGGTCCAAAGCATAGTATTAAGGCATATCCAGACTAGTCAATTTTTCGCCTATCTGATTAAATTGCCCAATCGAATCAGGACGTGCGGAGGCAATAGCCAATTTGGCTCGCCCTTAATGACCGGTAAAATGAGGTGCGGACGCAAGAATACCAATTTGTGACTCCAGTATTTTCGTTCTAGGGTATTTTTTCAATTTAGAGAGCTCTAATATCACCATAAATCTAAAACTGGTGATTAAATTGGAGATAGACGCCAATTTCATTTCTGACCAAATCGGTCGATTTGATCGTCCCGTCTGGATACCGCTTTATATTCTTTGGTCCAAACTAACACAATTTAGCCCCTATTCGCACGACAGCTTTTTCAACGCGCGTTAAAAAAGCGCTTGAATCTGTCCGCACTCTAAATTCGATGTAACGACCAACCCTTTTAGTCGAAATTCCAACAACGCTTGATTATTCACACGATGGCGGTGGCGCTTTTTATCAAGCGTTGTTGGATTTTTGACTGCGTTGGTCGTTAAATCGAATAGTGCAGTTCAGACGGAATGATCAAATCGATCGGTTTGATCAGAAATAAAATTGGCGCAAATCTTCAGTTTTAAAACCAAAACAGACTACCGCACCGAACCGCGATTTTGGAGATATTAGAGCCCTCTAAATAAAAAAAAATGCCCTCAAACGAAAATACTAGCGTCACCAGTATTCTTGCGCCCCGCGCCTGTATTTTATCCAAATTTTATCGGTCATAATCAGCCAGCCAAATTGCCGTTTGCGCCCGCACGGCCTGATTTGATTGGACAATTTAACAACGTATGACTCACAGCTCACGGGTCTCGAGCCTGGCGCGCACGGGAAAAAATCGCCGCTTATGAAGCCGGCCAGTTGAATAATGCAACATTTTGACTAACCACCTTTTTTTTTCTCTGCCTATCAAAAAGACTACTAATTATTGCAGTCATGGTCTAATAAAACATGGTCTTCTATTCCCAGAGTGACACGGGCCTACGTCACAATAACATTGCCACTTTATTTCAACATAACATGTTACATGGGTACATTATACCTATGGTTAATAAGTTAAAATATTTCTTTATAATTTTATAATTTTCATTTATTGTATGTATTTTATCTTAAATTTTACAATAACACGTCATTTTTAATTATTCGTTAGCAATATCTTCCGATTCACGACAGAAATTTCAGACGTTCGGGTAATTCTGTTTACACTACTGACAACACAGGATAGCGCTGTCACATTTGACAATTCGGATCTAGATAACTTCATGCCCTGACCGTCATCCTTGTCGAACGCGTGTTAATTGTTATTTCCTTCTCGCTCAGTGTCAGCAGTCGCAGTGTTTTCCAAACTTTTCACGCCGTAAGCTTGGTAATTAATGTGTAACTGTGAATTAGTTTTTCAAACGTTTTTCTTGTATGGATAAATAAAGTTTAATTTAATACATTAGATTTGTTTTATTTTACTATGTTTCTACATGAATAACTTAAAATTAATGCCGTTAAAATAATTTTCACCGTTGGTTAAAATTCTCCCACATTTTAAAGTTTGAGAACCTGTAAACAGCATGATGACGTAGGCCCGTGTCAGTTAGGTCATACGCGAATCTCGGAATAGAGTACCAGGCGGAGTATATTATTATAATGTGTCGGAAGCCGGTGTTGCTCGAAGGCAGTTTGTATATAGGAATTAACATTTTTACTTTCTACAAGCTTTTAATGTCAGACCAAGCTAAGTTGGCAGCAATTTTGTAAAATACCACATGAAAGATAATACCGCCGCTTGGATACATTCCTTGTTTACTGTCCAAGTGTGTCCGATAAGCTTACACCCGGTCGGTCATTACCTTTGTTTTGATAAACGCCATTATATTAGTAACAATAGAGAACTTAATAGTTATTTATTTTAGAAGGGGGCAAAGTTGTTGTTTATCCGCTCGTGCTATTATTGATACCCGAGCAAGCGAAAGATTACAAGATATACAAAAATGGAATCTTGAGCGTTGCGAGGGTTTCAAAGCACGAGGGTTAAACAAAATTTGCCCCCGAGTGAAACACAAAGTTTTTCACCACACCAACCCGAAGAAA
Organism: Cydia splendana; assembly: GCF_910591565.1. Lineage (NCBI taxonomy): Eukaryota > Metazoa > Arthropoda > Insecta > Lepidoptera > Tortricidae > Cydia > Cydia splendana. The sequence goes on from NC_085979.1 coordinate 3,385,793, forward strand.
ATATTAACTGTAAGATATCAAATAAAAACAAACCAAATCAAATCCAAATGAATGTAATTATAGTATTTTATACAATCGTGATATAATAGAGAGCATTTCAGTCGAGTACCGTGTTTAGGCAACGAAGCAAGTAAAAGTATACAGCTAAGATACGCGTCCAGCCGCGATACCTTCTTACTCGTACGCTCCCCGGCGGCGGCCCGGCGGGTTGGTCAACGACACCTTCTCGAAACTCATGATGTTTTTTTCTCGATTTTAGCCACCGTAGCCTATGGAGACTAACAACTAAGCGGTTTTCGTAGTCTATGGAAGTTCCTATAATAAGGGTGTCACATGCGCGTTTCTGACTTATGAGGCAATTGTTCCTACAATACAACCTAAAATAAGTATTAATAATTTGAGCTATGGTTTTGTTTCGTTTTCTTGATCGCGGCGAGCTGTGATTGGACAATTTCATTATAGTTAACTAAACTGTATCGAAATGAATCTTATAGCATCTCTCGCGCATGAGAGGAGGCCTGTGCCCAGCAGTGGGACGTATATAGGCTGAAATGATGATGATGATGAAATGCAGTTTGGTATACGAAATCTTAATTCAGGAATTACAGTCGAAGAGTAGAAAATATATTTATCATTTAAAAGTCAACCAGCAAACATAAGAAAACAACAACATTTGCATTTATTTTTACTTTGCCCCACATGTGAATAAAAAAAAATCAAATAAAATCAAAAATCAAAAATTTTATTTCAATTCAGTTCAATTAACAATTTTAAGTAATTATACAGTGCTTTTCACAGTTACAACTGAATATCACTTGTTATACATATTTATATACATGATTACTAACGAATAAAACGCAACTTTGCTTTTTGAAGTGCAAAGTAAGCCTTTCCGAGCTGGTGTGGTGAAAAATGTATTATAGTACTTACTTTCTAATCTGCCGTAGAAACCACGATGTTTTAAAAAACTTGTAAATTTTTGTCACACGCTGTTTGATAATATAATATATATTAGTTAGTGGTGACTGTTTCAACTGCCTTGTTTTATGTTTATGTCTGAATTGAATGTACGAGCAACTCACATTATTTACTGTCGAACCAATAAATATGGGCATAAGTATGTAGGCCCCTCATTGTTAACACAGCGCGTCTTCCAGAGCTTACCTACTCGCCATCAGGGATAAATTAAGAATTTTCATAGAATCACAATCATTGACTCATTGTAACGAAAATAAAGGCCTTCACCTGTCAATAGGTAGGTAGGATTTGCTAGTGTAGCAATGGCAAGAAAAGAACAAAGAAGAATGGAATAATACGTTTTATTTAAGGATATACATCAATTAATTTACAATCAATTTTAGTAATTATAGTGGAATACAAAAACGCTCTCTAACTTTATATTTCCAAATATAAATATATACTTCTTTATTTTATATTACAAAATACCTACAAATACAAATGCATTTCAAGTATTTCAACACATCTAAATTTAACCTTATAACTTACAATTAAATAAAAACTAAATTACAACTAACACAAATAGTCCCCCAGATCCGATCCCTGCGGAAGGGTGCCCATAATGCTGGCTACATTCCCCCGCTGAATCGCAACTCCAATTCTTTGGCCAAGGAATGAGCCAGCCCTAGGATCCCTGGTGGAGTCAAGGAGCATCTTCTTTTTTATATTTGATTTGCGCATCCATTTCAATAATGAATACTTACTTACAATACTTACTGCTATGGCGCAACGATTCGAAGTGGATCTTGGCCTCCGACACCAAAGACCGCCATTCTACTCTGTCCAAAGCCGTTTCTGTCCAGTCGACGGCGCCGAGTTCGCTAAGGTCTTTCTGCACTTCGTCTCTCCAGCGGTACCTAGGGTACCTATAATGAATGGTGGTATAGAATGCTGTTGGGGCTGCCTCGGATTGCAGTGCCTCTGGGATGTTTGCGGATGCGGAGGCACGAATGGATGATTTCTACACCATTATGAGAAAACGCACAGCATCTCAGATGCACCGATTGAGAAACAGCTCCAACAGTTCTCCAACCGAAATCGGCGGAGAAATCCCGAAAACCGAAATAGGGGGGTTGGCCCTTTTATAAGTATCGGGCCTCAATGCATGTCCCATTCAACCGGATGGATAAATGACTGTTAATGTTGATATTTATTATATTTAATGAATTAAATTTTAATGTAAATGAGACATTACCTATGAAAATGGACCTTATTGACGATGGCGCTTAAGCCGCACAGCGCCGTGCGGCATTGAATTTACATCGGAACGTTCCCTATAAGGCTTCTCTTCCGCGAGTATGATCTGGTGTCTTCACAGGTGCTGTTTCAGGCTGCACTAGTACTCGCTATTTCTACCTTTATAGGCTTCCTCCCTGTATGCGTCTTCTTGTGTTTTCCTAGGTTTGATTTATAACGGCATTTGTAATCACAGTGGCTACATTGAAATGGCTTCACCCCAGTGTGTATCATTAGGTGATTCTTTAAGTGTGATTTATAACGGCATTTGTAATCACAGTACTTACATTTAAATGGCTTCTCCCCAGTGTGTATCATCAGGTGATTCTTTAAGTTTGAGTTGAGACTGCATTTGTAATCGCAGTGTATACATTTAAATGGCTTCTCCCCAGTGTGTATCATCAGGTGTCTCTTTAAGTGTGATTTGTGACTGCATTTGTAATCGCAGTGGCTACATTTAAAAGGCTTTGTCCCAGTATGTTTCATCTGGTGTCTTACTAGGGATGATTTCTGATTGCATTTGTAATCACAGCGGATACATTGAAATGGCTTCACCCCCGTGTGTATCATCAGATGATTCTTTAAGTGTGATTTGTCACTGCATTTGTAATCACAGTGGCTACATTTAAATGGCTTCTCCCCAGTGTGTGTCATCAGGTGCTTCTTTAAGAGTGATTTGTTACTGCATTTGTAATCACAGTGGCTACATTGAAATGGCTTCACCCCAGTGTGTATCATCAGGTGTCTCTTTAAGTGTGATTTCTGACTGCATTTGTAAACACAGTGTTTACATTTAAATGGCATCGCCCCAGTATGTATCATCTGGTGTAATTGTAAGGATGATTTCCGATTGCATTTATAATCACAGTGTTTACATTGAAATGGCTTCTCCCCAGTGTGTATCATCAGGTGGTTCTTTAAGTATGATTTGTAACTGCATTTGTAATCACAGTGGCTACATTGAAATGGATTCTCCCCAGTGTGTATCATCAGGTGCTTCTTTAAGTGTGATTTGTCACTGCATTTGTAATCGCAGTGGCTACATTGAAATGGTTTCACCCCAGTATGTATCGTCAGGTGATTCTTTAAGTATGATTTGTGACTGCATTTGTAATCACAGTGGCTACACAGAAAAGGTTTCTCGTCAGTATGTCTCATTTCATGTTCCCGTAAGTTTGTACTTGAACTGCACTTGAAGTCGCAATGCCTGCATGTGTACGGCTTTTCTCCGGTGTGTATTCTTATGTGACGTTGTAAGTTTGACCCGTTACTGCACTTGTAGTCGCAAAGACTACATTGGTAAGGCTTCTCGCCCGTGTGTATTCTTTGGTGATGTTGTAACCTTGATTTCCGACGGCATTTGTAAGCACAGTTACCACATTGAAGAAAAGGCTTCTCTCCAGTTTGTATCTTCTGATGTCTTGGGTTATGGGTGTTCTGGTGACGTCGAAGGTTTGATTCAAAACTACATTTGAAATCACATTTGGTACACCTAAAAGGCATGTCTCGAGTGTGTATCGCTTGGTGTTTGTGTAAATCACTTTTAAACAAACTGGTATAATTACAGTGATTACAATTAAAAACGTTGTCCACAAAGTGACTCTTTAAATGAGTCTGTAAACTTGTCTTGGAACTTGTTGTATACTCACATTCAGCACACATGAAATTTGTAACACAGTGTTCGCTTTTCTCGTGTTCTTTTACAAGCAATTCAGTTCGAAACGTAAAACTACAAAAATCACAAGCAAATTTGTTTGGCTCGTTCGCCAAGTGCGCTTGTTGTATGTGTTTTCTTAAAATATACTTGTATCTGAAATTCATGCCACAGTGTTCGCAGGCGTATGGTTTGTCTCCACTGTGAACAGTCGTGTCGCCGCGGAGGCGCTCGAGCACCACGAAACAATCCATTGCGAGTTGTTCGCTGGCGCGGGCGGCGCTGCCGTCCCAACACACTGAAACAAAAATTAATATAGCAATCTGAACAGAATATAACGCGAATAATTGATTTAATAAACATCTCGGCATTGTATGGGATTATCATCAAAATATATGTATATATTTTTTTAACCGTGCTTTAACAATCAACACAGAATTAGCGAACAATAAAAATATCCTCGTTTTATATTACGAGTATGGATGGTAATGTAGTAGTAGTAGTAATCACTTTATTGTACACAACACAGGTTTACATAATATTTACAGAAATAAAGGTACAAAGGCGAACTTATCCCTGTAAGGGATCTCTTCCAGCTAACCTTCGAGTAGATGAGGGGAGAATTCAAATTAGATAGACAAACTTACGGAATGCACAGTAACATTTTAAAAGTAAACTAACCAAAACGTCCAAAAGTAAATAAAATACATAAATAATATTATAAAATAAAATACATGCTACATACATGAATACTAAACATATATTACATATATATATACACACAAGTGTCAACAAAAAAAAATATCAGTACTTAACCAAATCACGCTTGGTTGGAAAGCATACGTTTCTTCAAATTAGCCTTGAGTGACGCTACAGACTGGGACCGTTTGAGCGACAGGGGCAACTCGTTCCACAACTTCACCGCGCGTACCGTGAACGAATTCGCATACGATCGTGTCTTATTCGGGGGAATAGCAAGCGTAAGATTAGCACTTGAACGTAAGCGGTGTTCACTGCCTTCAGCCAGATAATTAAATCTCTCGGTAAGGTAAGATGGAGAGCAGGGGTTAAAGAGTACGTTGAAAAGCAACGACAAGACACGCACATTTCGGCGTCGGCGGATCGGTAACCACCCGAGCTGAGAGCGGAATTCAGAAATGTGATCGTAATGTACATACTATAATCAAAAATACATTGATTAAGATGCGTAAAATCTAAGACGAGTTCGTGCTTTGAATTTGACAGGTACGCGAGATGGCGCTGTACAGCTCCATCCATACAATATGCTACTGCATATTCTATGGATGGATTCATCTGATTGAATATGATCTGATTGTCAAAAGGACGTTCGACAATTCAATGACCGCAAAACATGGCGCAGTACAGCGCCCCATGTGTTTGATGTCAAAATTAGGGGCACGTTTTTTTTTAGAGTTTATCTCTATTACAATCAAGTCTCTTTGCTATAATGAATATCAGTTGTACATGTGTACAAGTATTAAGGTGTGTATGTGTATAATGTGTGGCTCGTATCGTACTATGTGCAGCAGTATCGTGGTGTCGCAGTACTCACCCGACACGCAGTCCTCGTCACTCGCCGCGTCCGACACCTCCGACTTGACGACCCGCTCCTCCACTATAACAACAATCTACGTCATGCCGTATCTTACATAACGGTACCTACAGTTGTATATAATAGTTATTCTTATAATTATAAAGACTCGCATTTACGAGTGTGAATTGCCACGATAGAGTTTGGTACATTACGTTACGGCACGACAAAATGCATGAATCAATTAAAAAGCAACTTCGTTTATTGTACCTACATGTGCAAGAGTCATTATGTATTTGTCCCGTGTCTTTTATTCACCTATGGGATGAGTCATAAAAGACATCTCCTGCTCGTATATAATGACACACTTTGCGCACTTGCAATAAAATATACTAATTATTGAGTTTGTGTCGACAATTCAGAGATCTTGTGGCCTTCCTCCGGATCCATGCCTTCCATGCTTGGTACAACAGATCTCGTTCAGTGTGCCAACACTGTTAGATATCGCTGGTCCAATATTACAGGTTAGAATTAATTTTCAGCACAATAGAAGAAAAACATCAAATAGAAAACAGTATGAGTCTAAGAAATTGCTTCATCGACGCGACCGCTACAGACGCACAGACAGCCATAAACAATATCTGAACAACAAATTGAAGTCTGACATCACTTAGTCTAGTTACTTGTATATAAAGCAGGTACTCACGCGACAGCGGGTCATCCTCGTCGCTCGCCCCGTCTCCGGCCGCCGTGTGGATGTCGCCTAGAGTAACCAACACTAGATTAAACCCCATGTACCGTGTACTTACGGAGATCAAGTTAACGGTGTAACTGAGAGAAACATTTTCTAGTAATAAATAAATAAGACAGAAACATTGTACAATGACTGTCTTAAAATAATGTATTTACCTTTCAGAATATTTATTGTTCTTAGTGTCCTTACACACACAAATGATAATATAAATAAATTTACTTAAAGTTCTTTGTTATTGCCCATAATTTTTTACTAATTCACAAAAATCTTTCAGAAAAGCCTATAATAAGTCCAACATTGTTATTTTTATACAAATATTTTAAATGGGATCCCTTTCTTTCACATAAAGTTTTAAGTCATAAAGTATTGTTTGTCATATTATCCTTAGTCATAAACTTGAAACCATTAACTCTAACCAAGGTTATCCTAATATCCTATATATAGGTTAGGTTAGTTTGTTTTATGGCAATCCTGAGAAATTACGCGTTTCTGAACCAAACAAAGTATGACTAACGAAAATGAGGACAAACAATACATTATGGCTTAAAGGATGATGTTCCGCTCCCATACAAGTTTGGCCCAACACTCGCTAAACATGGATGGTATATTGTTAGGCTCCAAACATGAACTGAAAGTCCCGATAGTTATTAGAAATTCACGGACACTTCACAGAACATTATAAAAGCGGAATTTCTCTACGATTTTGAGGTTAGGAATTTTGTCTTGTATCGGGCCATGTTAAATATTATTATGCCTTATTACAAGGAATTAAGGTGCCATAAATAGTGTAAACATATAGATGATATTAGGCGTTTAAAGGCTGTCAAGGAACAAAAATCGAACGAGTTGGTATTAGGTTAATACATTTAGTTTAAATAAAATAATATGTTTAATACCATTTTAATACGACTTCCTTAAATTAATAAGACATAGCATGCGAACCGGAATAGACTATAACATCTAGAGCTGTTTTATAGTAAAAATTGTTATAGCATCAAATGTAAAACCAATCACTTAAGTAAACATATTTACTTCAATTTCAGAGAGAGAATAAATACAGTAATGTATCAAAAACAAATGTTTGCCTAAAAGGCACTTAATAATAAACTTAATTTATTTCAAAGAATTTAGAATTCCTATTTTGTAGGTTTATCATATAGATAATTTATAAAAAAAAAGATAGAATATACATATATATTTTTCCACTTATTTAATGTATTTTTAAGTTTTAACCTATTTTCGTGTTATTCATACCCAGATATCAAATAAGGTTGTATTAAAAACCGGGCAAGTGCGAGTCGGACTCGCGCACGAAGGGTTCCGTACCATAATGCAAAACAAGGCAAAATAAAAAACGGTCACCCATCCAAGTACTGACCCCGCCTGACGTTGCTTAACTTCGGTCAAAAATCACGTTTGTTGTATGGGAGCCCCACTTAAATCTTTATTTTATTCTGGTTTTAGTATTTGTTGTTATAGCGGCAACAGAAATACATCACTGTGAAAATTTCAACTGTCTAGCTATCACGGTTCGTGAGATACAGCCTGGTGACAGACGGACGGACGGACGGACGAACGGACAGCAGAGTCTTAGTAATAGGGTCCCGTTTTACCCTTTGGATACGGAACCCTAAAAAGTAAATCAATATTAAAGAAGTAAACAACGACTTCAGTGGAAAGCCGGTGAAAGCTAATTGTAAAATGGTGCACATCTAGATTTCATACAATACTATCAAATAAATATGTAATAATTAATATGAAAACACAATCCATAGCGACTCTATTCGTTCCATATTCTTTCGTTATTCACTTTTGACGTAAGTAATTTGGGTATGTTACAATTAAAGTCATTGGAATAAAAAGTTTTTACTGCATCGCAGTTCTTTTTGCATTTTGATACTTAGTGCTTAAAACAGTATGTCGTTAGTGGTATGAATGTTTTTCTTTGAATTGAGCGTTATTAGCATCAACAGGAACATCGTAGAAAAGTATTTTGCTGCCATACTTTTTGTTTGGCTCTGGACGTCCATTTATGAAATATCATTGATTCTATGTAATGGCGTGGGATGTGTTGATTTGGTTTAATTACTCTTTAACTTCTTTTCTTTACTAAGAAGTTGTCCGTTGAATTCTAATATATGTAAAAGATTGTAAGAAATATGATAAAATTTATCGTATATATAGCATGCTTATCGAATCGTAGGCAAAATTCGGCATGATCCTTTATGGGAAACAATAGAGACCTTAGCCAACTGCTATCTAGTATCACTTTCAAAATCTGTCATTAAAACTAAACACTCACACAACATCTCATCAGCTGCCCCATCTTCATCCATTGTCTCCGGCTTGATCGGGGGCTCTTCACCTGAAGCAAACATACAAGTTTATAAGCAACAGACTAGTTTAGGCACAAGCTATTCTAGCCTAGTAGGTACATATTAAAACTATTACCCGTTATTCATAACTGTGAATCTTACATTACCCATTACCATTATAGAGGAGCAGGTACTCACACGACACAGGCTCCTCACTGGTCCCGTCTCCATCCTGCATTCCCGACTCGACTGCGCGTTCCTCTAGAGCAAACAAACAACACAAATCACATCATCTTCCAGTTTGTTCTGTTCAAACAGTGATTTTCATTAAGCATTAGCAGCTCCATCAGGCAGGCTATTGGGCAGTCCACCTACCCCTAGCAGGAGCGTGTATTATGCGACCATCTGGTATTGTAGAATGTCGTGTGATTTAATGGACATATCTATAGCACTTAATCAGAATGAGTAATATCCAAGACTTGTTTAATGGGTGGTGTTTCCCTACCTTTCATGCTCTCTCCTTGCAGCCGCGCCTGGAGTTCCGCTTGGCTACGCTGCACTTGCAGCTTGAAGTCGCTCGCGTCTCGCAGGCGGCCCACGCACGCCGAGCAGATGCCGCACGAGCCCGAGCCGCCCACTGCCAGCTGAACGTTTAATTGTCAATTTAGGATAGATATCGGCAAAAAAAACTGCAAATTTCCTTCAACGGTTAAACAGTGTTTCAGTTATAGCTTAAAGTAACAATAACAATAATAAGGTACGGTCGACATTTGTCGGGCATGCCGCCGTCCCGGAGAGTCACTCAGGCATATTATCTCCGGTTGTTCTCATCTTGCTAACGGCGTGTACTTGCACAGACATAACCTCGTAGCCAGAATTATTCACCAGCAGCTTGCCCTCCTATACGGCCTTGTGGACCGCGAAGTGCCGTACTACAAGTACTCACCTGCGCCAGTTCTCGACAATGGTCGTGCTACGCTCTATTGGGATCGATCTATCATCACTGACAGGACTATTGTAGCCAATAAGCCTGACATCGTGCTAATAGATCGATCGCAGCGCCGGACCGTGCTCGTCGACGTCACCATCCCCCATGATGAGAATCTCGTGAAGGCCGAGAAGGACAAGTCCAGCAAGTACCTAGACTTAGCCCACGAGATAACCGCTATGTGGGATGTTGACTCGACGATCATTGTTCCTATAGTCGTGTCAGCGAACGGTCTCATAGCGAAGAGTCTCGACCAACACCTAGAGAGACTCTCGCTGGGTGGTTGGATCAAGGGTCAGATGCAGAAGGCGGTAATTTTGGACACGGCGCGTATAGTACGTCGGTTCCTCACTCTGCGGCCCTGACCACCGGCAGCTTGGACCCTGCCCCGCTGCCGGCGGCACCCTAGGTTAGGTTTTTTATAATGTGTTTATATATTTTTGTTATGTTTTGTAAGTGTTTTTATATTTTACTTTTATACTCACATTGTAAAACCCTAACCTAAGACCCTAATTGAATAAAGAGAACAATAATAACAATAACAATATTTTTATTCACAATAAAAGTTCAACAGGCACGTTACAGTGAACCCCACACTAGGCATGGCCTGTATCGCGGGGGGCCATGATCATCGCGAGATACCAATGATAAAAAATCATAATTATACTAAACATAAGAATAGGAATTATATTTAACATAAGAATAGGAGTTAGGAAAGAAAGAGGAGTGTGAACTTGTGTGTTTGTAAGCTTGTAGTGAGAAGGGAGGGAAAAGTGTGTGAATGAAATCTAAGAATGTAATGACTATAAAATTTTGTTAGATATAAGTGTGTCCGAGCATTGTGAAAAACTGAAACTTAACTCGAAGAGGAATGAGGAAGTAATCCTATGAGTACGTGGAGTTAGGAGTCACTTGGGAAAGATTCAGAATTTCTTCTGATTCCTCATAGTTCCAAAACTTTAGCAAGTTTAGAGTGCCTAATGTCACAAATTTTAACTACAGTGGATTCCGGATATAACGACGATGAAGGGACCACCGAAATTTCGTCGTTATATCCGGAAGTCGTTATAGGCAAAATTAAAAAGATAAAGACATATGTATAAATTTAAATCCGAAACGTGTGTACCATCGCTCACACTGTTAACTGTACATCGGTGGACCTTATGCCTTTTGTAATAAGGTCCACCGATGTACAGTTAGGAGTGTTGCTGTTTGTACGTCTCGAACGAATGTTCAGGCTATACCCCCTACCTAGTTAATATCCACCTATAAACAAAAGGTTTTTGGTGGTTTTTTCACCACATTTGCTAACCATCTCTCGATGTAAACAAAAGATAAGAAAGTAAAGCTCTATTGTCCTTTGACGACCGACTCCGGTCGCAATATCCGCATGGAATTTCTAAGAACTTGTTACAAATGGTTCACTAAAAACCGTCGCTACACCCGAATTCGGCGCTACACCCGAAGTCGCTATATCCATATGAATCTTGTACTAAAATATGCTTTAAATTCATGGGACTTGGATTTTACGTCACTATAGCCGAATGGTCGCTACAACCAAGGTCGTAATAAATGAAATCCACTGTACTTTATTGTAAATGTGCGGGAAGAGAAATGCCGAGAAGCGCTGCGCAAAAGAAGCAATGAAGAAGTTATGTGTAGAGTTAAAGGTGACTCAGCTCAGGTAAGAACATCAAATTGTATGAAAGCATCTCATAACAATCAGTCAGATTCATATAATATGTATTCTCATTTCTTTTATTGATTTTATTTTCTTTTCCTTTTGTAAGAATTTGATATGTTTTCTGAAAGAGCTACGTATTTGTATAAAGTTATGTACTCACTGAGTATAATTGCATGAATTCTGTAGTAATTTAAATTGTATTTTTCTTAATTACTCATAATGCATGTTAATTATAAGATGTAATAATGTTTTGAAAAGATGTGTCCCGCCGAGTTTCTTGCCGGTCCCATATTGGGATACCCTCCTCCAATTGAGGGGGTATTTAAATCTTCTCAGGGCAGAGGTGTACGGTTGGAGCCGGTAAAGGTTTATTTGACGTTCATAAGCGCATTGTAATATGCCTACTTGAATAAACTATTTTTTATCTTTATCTTTATCTTGAAGTGATACTGTAAATTCTACTTGAAGTGACCGATTGATGATCCGGCAGACGACTGGGCATAATATGAGTATATAAAATAACACGTAGCAAAACCAATTTGCAAACACTCAGGACTTGGGCTTCTTTGAAGAGTTCAGTTGTTGGATATCGACGGGGTCGCCCCAGACAGACCTTCAGAACCGCTCTTTGTGCACGCTCCAAAATTATCATGAACGATTTACCAGAGCCTCCCCAGGCAAGTATACAATAGTTTAAAATTGATTGACAGAGGGCTAAGTAAACAGCTTTAAGTATCTGACCAGGAGCAGATTCACGTAAAAGTTTAAAAGTGTAGATGAGTTTCCGAACTCTACCAGTGGTCGTAGAGACATGGTTTTTAAAATTAGGATACGCCTAAATATTTGAGTGAGTTGGTTCTTTTTATGCAGTTACAGGAACAGGCAGAAGATTGAGGTTCGGCAGGACTATGCAAGTGTGGCAGACTGGCAGTGGACTTTCAAATGTGACAGGATGGATGATGGGCTGGATGCTGCTGTTTTGTGAAAGGCTATGAATTTAGATTTATCAGTGTTGAGAGTAAGAAGGTTTAGATTTAACCACTTAGACAGACGTTGTAACCCTAAAACATCCGCATCTTGCGCATCCTGCCAAGATTCGCCATAGAATAAAATGGCTGTATCGTCAGCGTAGCTGACTTCGCTGTTCTTCAGCTCCAGGTTGAGAACGATGAACAACAAAGTACTTACATGTATATCGAAACACTGTTTGAGCATGTCGGCATATATCTCCGTTTTGCCGAGATGTGTGTACGACGTCGTCAGGTCCTTGTCCGGAGGACACTGCAGGCAGCAGCGACACGAATGTATTGAGTCCATCACGGCAACTGCAATACTTCAATAGTCAAAAAAAAAAAACACAACAAGACCCAAGCACAGAATACCCAAGAGACGATCTAAGCTAACCTCAAAAACTCAAAAATTTGATTTGACACTGATTTTTTTTGTTTCGTCCATCTGAGGGCCTACCGCGAACCACGTTCGATGTATTGTCTCCTTGTCACACTTACGTACGAATGTATAAGTGCGACAGAGAGGCAACATGTCAAACGTGGTTCGCGGTAGACCCTCTGGACACTGACAGTAAAATCTTTTGACAGATAACGGTGAAGGTACGTTCCAGGCTGACGCAACTAGGAACAAAAAAAAGTTTTGTATGGAAAATAGTGACCTAACCATAGCCAATAAAGCAAAACAAAACGTCAGTGCTATTTAGCTGTCAAGTCAACTTAGTCAACTGTCAGCCATATTGCTTTGCTTGTCATGGCGCCTTGCATGTATTACTCGCGTATTTCTTGGAGTTTAATTTTCAAAATCCTTTACCATTTTTAAATACAATCAAATGTGATAAAAACATATAGTGACTTCATAGATTTTGTGTAAATGCCACCGAAAATCAGAGCCTTTAAATGCGAAATATGTGGCAATCTCTACACTCGCGATGTTCCCGAAAAAAGGAAATTCATGGCGAAATTCCCGTTGGATGAAGACCGGTAAGTATTGCTTTAGATACTTTTAGCTTTATTTTGGTGTAAACACACCAAAACACATCGAAAATTTGATATTTCATATCCTTTTCATTGTCAACTAGGGATGTACTACAAGTATCGATAACTTCAGCTTTGTTTGTTTATCAATGTAAATAATATAGTAAGATGAGTGAAATTTCCTGTTAGAATTTGACCAAGAAAAGTCTGCAGCGATTTTGATAGCCCACGCGGTGCAAGTGTTATTTCTACGTCATAATTTCAAAGACCTTTGACGTTTAAAATAAACACATGCACTGCGTGGGCAAGGTATCAAAATCGCTGCAGACTTTTCATGGTCTAGCTCTATCTTGCATGCGATATGACTATAATTAATTCTCCGAAAATCCTTACAGAAACAGAAACAGTCACATAACTTCCCATTTTACAAGCTTTTATTTGCCTTCACCTGTCCCGTAGTCTGTCAAATCTTCGAGCTGATCTGATGATGGAGACAGGAGGTGGCCATAGGAACTCTGTGATGAAACAACGCAACCTAATTGTGTTAGGGGTTTTTAGAATTGTCTCGATGAGTATTAGTTGTCTGTCGTAAGAAAAGTACAGTCAGCGATAAAAGCTTGTACCAAAAATGAAATTTTTGCCAAAAACTTATTTAGAATCTTCCTTTCACGCTACATTTTGCTTGCAAACTGTAATTATATAACACATTTAAATGTTTTCAGGTGCAAGCAGTGGGTCAAATTAATTGGGAACGAAGACCTGGTATATCTTCCCATAGAAAAGTTACATGAATTAAAATTTGTATGCGCAGACCATTTCGAAAAAAAGCTTTTAATAAAAAAAACAATCAACTTAAAACGTCTGCCATCTGCCATACCTTCAAAAAATTTAAAAGCTGATCCACTACCTGATGAAATGCTGCTTAATTTTCCTTGTCATGTTTATTCGAAAAGGAACATTCCTAGGAATCTCGACCCTCTGGCGATCGGTGACAATGAAGTTTATTCACTACCCCAAGTAGAAGCCATCGCTGGGCCTAGTAACTCGGGTAAGTTTTAAACCTTTATTTGACAGTTATACCTACCTCTTTTAGATGAGATGAGTGATTTTAATTATATTTTTACAGTAATTTTTACAGAATCATTCATGTCTGGACAGCAGCTGCCATCTCAAGCCATACCATTAAAAAAGCTTGAAGCTATTCCAATCGCTGATGAAACTGCTGAATTTTTCCAATAATGCTTATTCAACATTGTTGATAAAAGGAATGACAATGAAGTTTCACTACCTCAAGTAGAAGCTATCGCTGGGCCTAGTAACTCGGGTAATTTTTAAACCTTTATTTGACAGTTATAACTTATACCTATTTTGGATGAGTAAAGGATTTTTATTATATTTTTACACTTTTAATATTTACAGATTCATTCATGCCTGGACAGTAGCTGCCATCTCAAGCCATGCCATTACAAAAGCTTGAAGCTATTCCAATCACTGATGAAACTCAGCTGAATTTTTCCAATAATGCTTATTCAAACATTGTTGATAAAAGGAATGACAATGAAGTTTCACTACCTCAAGTAGAAGCTATCGCTGGGCCTAGTAACTCGGGTAAGTTTTAGCTTGTATTTGACAGCTAAATCTCTTGAAACGTTTTCCATTAACATATATCTAAGGACGGGCCTTAGGGCACTATGAATGATGCTAGTGCTAGTTCAGCGGTGTGCCTCACGAATTATAGCCAATAGTGCAGTCTAACGCAACTAGTTGCAACCAATCGCGCGCGCTTGATGCGAACTCATCAACCAATCGCAGTTGGTTGATTGTTGACTGCACGATTGGGTCGAATTCGTGTCCGTGACACAGCTGTACTGGTGGCACATTCTTATTGCCCGTAAGCCCCCATTCGCACGACAGCTTTTTCAACGCGCGTTAAAAAAGCGCTTGAATCTGTCCGCACTCTAATTTCGACTTAACGTCCAAGGCTTAAAGTCGAAAATCCAACAACGCTTGATAAAAAGCGCCACCGCTGTCGTGTGAATAAATACACACGTATCCATTTGTGTCATTCAAACGCTTTTTTAACGCGCGTTGAAAAAGCTGTCGTGCGAATGGGGGCTTCGGCCTATCCTACGTTTTCAGTAGAGTCTGGCTACTGAAATATTACACAAAGTTTTGGCGGGAAATTCATGTTCTTATTAATAATTTCTAATTAATTAATTGTGTCTTCGTAAACTAAAAGAATCTTGTTTTATAGGTAACTGCATAAGCGCATGTGGAACAAGTTTAAATGTTTGAATAAATATACAGCTTTAGTTCGCGTGCGTGATGCCGTCACGGTTTCTGGTATATCATATGATAGTAGAGATTTTAAAACGTGTGTAGCGTGTGTACAGGGTAAGGCAAGTAGGGTCCCCTTTCCTAAGAAATCTCTCAACAGGGCTAAAGAGGTCCTGGGTTTAAGTACATGCAGACGTCTGTGGGCCGCTACCATCTCCCTCATTCAGCGGTGCGAGGTATTTCTTGCTTTTCATAGATGACTATTCTAGAAAGAAGTTTGTGTACTTTTTAACTAAAAAAGGTGAAGTATTTGATAGGTTCAAAGCTATAGTGGAGAACCAGACAGGTAAAAAGATAAAATCGCTACGTAGCGACAATGGAGGAGAATTCACAAGTTCTGCTATTCAGGCGTATCTCAAGAGCAATGGCATCGTGCATCAAACCACTGTTCCTGGCTCCGCTGCTCAGAACGCGCGAACAGGACCGTGATGCAGGCTGCAAGATGCGGGCCTAAGCAACGAATTCTGGGCGGAGGCCGTTAACACGCGTCAAAAACCGCTGTCCTACGAAAGCTGTACTGGGGAGCACTCCCGAAGAAAAGTGGAGTGGGAAAAAGGTATCTCTAAGTCATTTACGTATCTTTGGTTCTGTGGCTTATGCGATGACTTTGATGCGTTCAAAATTAGATCCGAAAGGCAAAAAGTATATTTTTGTTGTATTGTCAGCATACAAAGGGTTATTATAATAGTGACGGAAATATAATAATGTGATATATTTTTAGAACCGGCTCTGAATGCCCTTTCATTTAATACCACACACGATTGGTTTCTGAACAAAAAAGTTTTTTTTTTCATACAAAAAAAGATGACGTCATAACTCTTCTACTTTTTTTTCTTTTGGTGCTACGGGTCAAATTGATTCAAATGGTCTAAAGATAAATCGTACCGATTTTCATACCTTTAACACCATTTGCAGCTAATTCCCGAATTTCAGGCTGTACCGCTAACACTAGTAGTGAGTGGTAAATCATAAATCATTTATTTTTCGTGATAAACTTATTTTACATACAAAAGTAACAATGATAAGGTTAGACATAGGTACATAATTACATATTGTTTACCATGAAATGGGCTCGCCTCAGCATAATGCCGACCCGAGAGTCGGCGCTGGTCTTCCGGCGAGTCCATTTTTGTGGGCCACGATCACAGCTGTGGTACGTCTGATGATGCCAATTTGACATAAAATTCTCAGAGTACGAGCGATCGAACGAGTACGGTCATAATACATGATTCGTCTAGCTCAGGTGAATGTGATGATCCGGCCGATGCAACTTATATTCCAGAGGAGGAGAGTACGGATACTTCGGACAGTTCAACGGGTTCTCCACATTTTGGATTCCTAGCGGGCACGTGCGATCCAGATGCTCCACGGACTATACAAGAAGCACTGAGTGGTCCAGACGCTGACAATTGGAGGGAAGCAATGTCTTGTGAGTACAACTCATTATAAAAAAAACATTTTATTTTTCTTCTCATTTTTTAAATACTTTTCGCGGAGGTACACCTACAAAAAAAATATGCATGAGTAGCCACTAATACCCACTACATACACATATAAAAATATTTGCATAAATCTTCGTGCGTCATGTCAAAAAATAACCTCCGCGAAAAGTATAAAAAAAAACCGGGCAAGTGCGAGTCGGATTCGCGCACGAAGGGTTCCGTACCATAATGAAAAAAAAAACGGAAAAAAATGCAAAAAAAAAACAGTCACCCATCCAAGTACTGACCACGCCCGACGTTGCTTAACTTTGGTCAAAAATCACGTTTGTTGTATGGGAGCCCCATTTAAATCATTATTATATTCTGTTTTTAGTATTTGTTGTTATAGCGGCAACAGAAATACATCATCTGTGAAAGTTTCAACTGTCTAGCTATCACGGTTCGTGAGATACAGCCTGGTGACAGACAGACGGACGGACGGACGGACAGCGAAGTCTTAGTAATAGGGTCCCGTTTTACCTTTTGGGTACGGAACCCTAAAAACGAGAAGAAAAATAAAATGTTTTTTTTTTTTTATAATGAAGTATAAGGACATGATGCAGGTTAAACATATCCATTTTGTAGTCTATTTTATTGTTGTCAAATATAATTTTGTTTGGTTTATCTAACTTGAACAGTTTACAAAATATGACACTTTCAATGATACACTGATTATTTTACATTATCTTGAATAACTCGAAAACAAAAGAAGATCGAGGACTGATATTAAGCATAGAGTGTTCTTAGGACCTGCCAGTACACCACCTGAAAGAATGACCAAAGCCGTCGTTGGGGGCACTTCTTGTTCGCTTAGCCTGCTAGACCCTTTGAAGCTTGTGGGTATGCTAGAAGTATCTTAGAATTATGATGATCGGTGAGCGAGCGAGTGAGTGAGTGAGTGAGTGAGTGTGTCAGTGTCGAAATTAAGGAACTTTGACGTACAATAATTCTTAAACTACAAGTTCAAATTGAATGTTTTTGAGATTATATGTAAAGCATGTTAAGCCCTATATGTCACTGAAAATTTAGGGTTCTAGCTTTAGCCAGCACAAAATTACAGGATGTCGAATACTCCCATGGAAACAGGACTTAATTTACCTAGGGGCAATCAAAGAGATGATACCTATGATTATAGAGGTCTTGTAGGTTCTCTTATGTATATTGCTATCTGTACCCGACAGACATCGCATACGCAGTTAGCTACTTGAGTCAATTTAATGAATCATTTACTTACAGAGACCCACTGGAAAGCAGCCAAAAGAGTCTTGCGCTACTTGAAAGGTACCTTGGATCTCCGTTTTTGACTTTTAAGAAAAGCAAGCAGCAGCTGGATATCACTGGATATGCGGATGCAGACTGGGGCAGTGACGACGTAGACCGCCGGTCGTACACGGGCTACGTCTTTAAAATAGGTGAGTCAGTAGTTACTTGGGAAAGTCGCAAGCAAAAAACAGTTAGCCTTAGCTCTACCGAAGCCGAATACTACTCTTTGTCAAATTCTTGTAAAGAGGGTTTGTTTATTAGTACATTTCTGAAAGAAATTATAAATAAAGAAATTGTACCGACAATTTTCAATGACAATTAGTCAGCGCTAAAATTGTGTAGAAGCTCTTTACATCATGCTAGGACCAAACATATCGATATACGGTATCATTTTATTAGAGAACTTGTAAATAGTAATAAGATTACTATTGAGTATCTGAATACTAATGATATGTTGGCAGATATACTGACAAAAGCGTTGTGTAAAGTTAAACACAGTAAGTTTGTGAGACAACTCACATTACTGTCATAGGTAAATGCATATATATAACTATGTATTATATGTAATAATTGTGTTCTTAATATAATTACTATCAGGGTTATTTGTTGGTTTAGTCAAACATGATAGTGATTACATGAAATTAAAAGACTCGTTTATTTTATAAACATTTATTGAATTACAATTCATAATGTGGATAACTGAACTTTGTTGATACGGTGTAGCGAAAGTTCAGTGCATATGTTTTTGTTAATTTAATTTTTATTTATTAGAAGTGTCGGTCACTACTTAAGTTTTGTGTTTGTGTGTTTAAACAAGATTGCTTTGGTTTAAGGGCCAGTGTTGGAAAGTGTCTTCGTAAACTAAAAGCATCTTGTTTTATAGGTTACTGCATAAACGCACGTGGAACAAGTCACAGAGTAAATAATAGTACTAGGTACAGAAGACTCACTCTCTAACAAAACGCGTCTGTTACGATCAGCACAGATATGGCCGCTAGGTGGCGACAGCGCCACGCGCGGCTTATGGCTTTCCCCAAAATTGGGGCGGAACGGATGCACTTTTAACTACCTGTAACAAAGCGACGAAATCGCGGAGTGAGCCACGTCTGAACAAGTTTAAATGTTTGAATAAATATACAGCTTTTGTTCGCGTGCGTGATGCCGTCACATTCGTTTCGACCTTTCTGCTGAACAGCCTAAATTTGTAATCAGTGCTTATTCCTCGACAATATACATCTTCATATGGACTTATCATAGTTTCCTTTACGCCCAGGTTTAAAAATTCAAAAGATCTTGGGCTGGTCACACTTTGTGTAGTAAGAATTAGCTTTGATACTAGAAAATATTTTTGATTTTCTGTGCACACATAAGGTACCTAAGGAAATAAATTAAATATACGTTGACGTGCACTCAAAGTCAGCGCACATAATTTCTACCACTATGTAAAGTACAGTCAACGACAAACAGAGACATGTTTACGATCCAATGTTTTGATTTAATTTATATTTTCCAGAACTTCTAGTTTATCCGTTTCTTTACACACTTATCCTGTTTATGAGATTATGGTATTAATAAATTCACATACTTTAATCAAAGTTATAGGCAAATGTTAGAACTAGCACTTAAAGTATCAAAATATATAGAGCACCAACCTACTAAATTTTTTACGCTTGTAAACATTGCAGTTTTTCGTTATACAACGCTTCACGTCGACTTCGCACATCATCGTAATTGTTTACGAGCTTAAATAGTAGTTTGCGGACCTCACTCGGTATAGTAATTATTAATATTATTTAAAATAAACCCCTTATAAACCGCAAACAATTTGAATGAATGACATAAATTGACAACTGACTTAGCTTTTTTTTTAAATGATAGACAATTGGTGATACAACAAAGAAATATCTGTCAACAATATTTGGCTGGCCAGACTCTATTTAGATTATAATTATATGCTTTGAATATTTACAGAATCATATATGCTCGAGCAACAGCTGTCAGGTCAAAGATTAAGTCACAAATAAATATCCCAATCACGTAAAAGGAAACGGTGACACAGTTCAGGTAAATAGAGTTAATAATGTTAATATACTTGGTCAAGCAAATCTTATCAGTAGAAAAAGGCGGAAACACAAATTTTCTATGGGCCGATAACCCTTCGCGCCTACATTTTTAAATTTGCCGCCCTTTTCTACTGACAATATTTGCTTGACCATCTATATATGATGCACCAGTCACCTGCAATAATTTACAGGGTGAATATAATAGGTCCTACTCAGCAACATTTAATATGGGACCAACCCCGAAATAGCGCAATATAATTGACGCTCCCATACAAAATATCAACAAAATGTTAAATTGGTATTTTCGTGTAAGCAATACATGTAGACAGCAAGACCTGCCGTAGTCGAGTAAAAATATTAAAATGATATAGGTAGACCCTTATTGGCCCATGGCCTGGCACTAGAAATATTAGAAAAATGTAAAGTTACATACCAGTACAGTGAGCTGCGAAAATGCATGGAGAAATTATGAATGAAGTCATTGATAAAGTCGCCATACACTTTTACGGATACAGTACTTCTTAATAATTATCAACATTTTACAGTACATTATGGCCCTTTAAACTTTCGACATAACTATGAACGTGTTGTGCCAATTACTGCACTAATGATTTTTTAATTTACAGACCCACCTACATCAAGACAGTCGCATTTACTGGATCATGATTATTGTAAAAAAAACAAGAGCAGCTTCCAATCACCTAAAAGAAAAAAGTTATCTGCTTCAGGTAAACTCTGCTTGTGTTTCTGTTTTCTTTTGCGTTGTTTCCTTTTATTGAGGTGTGTAATATAGTATTTGTATTGTATTGTCAAGTTTGAGTCCTGGTGATGAGATCCATCAGGAATCGAATGGACTCCTTAAATATTACAGGCATATATAGGTATTGTGATTTTAGTTTCACTTCAACAAATCAAGCATAATATATAATATAATATGTTTAAAAAAACCGGCCAAGTGCGAGTCGGACTCGCGTTTCTAGGGTTCCGTACATAAGTCCGACTCACGCTTGACTGCACATTTCTAATAGGTTTTCCTGCCATCTGTAGGTAAAGAACTATTTTGTGTATTTTTTTCAAAATTTTAGACCCAGTAGTTTCGGAGATAAAGGGGAGGGGAATGGTGATTTTATGGCTATTTTCTTAAATAGCTTCGAACCTATGTATTTTAAAATTATAAAAAAAAACATGTCCCTCTTTGGGTCACTAATTTACATATGTGTACCAAATTTCAAATTGGTCCAGTAGTTTCCGAGAAAATAGGCTGTGACAGACGGACAGACAGACAGACGCACGAGTGATCCTAAAAAACTGAACTTTTTCCTTTTGAGGTACGGAACCCTAAAACGTGGCATTTGATGACGTGGAACTGCTGATGATGATCAGATTGAAATTCTTCAACGACGCCTAGTTCACGTTAGGTTTTTAGCAAACATCTTAGAGATGGTAACTCCTTATTACCAATTGTAATAAAATATTTTATTCATAATTACAGAGCCATCTACATCGAGACAGTCGCATTTACTAGACCATGATTATTCTAAAAAAAAGAAGAGCATCCTCCAATCACCTAAAAGAAGAAAGTTATCTGCCAAAGGTAAACAGCACTGTGTATTTACATAAAGATTTCAGAATCAGAAGGATCCTTCCCTTGTTTTTCAGGGTTCCGCACCCAAAGGGTAAAAACGGAACCCTATTACTAAGACTCCTCTGTCCGTCTGGCACCAGACTATATCTCATGAACCGTGATAGCTAGACAGTTGAAATTTTCGCAGATGATGTATTTCTGTTGCTGCTATAACAACAAATACTAAAAAACCCGACTACTACTGCTAATCGCGCTGTAAAAAGTATGAAATGAAGAAGAAACCTTTTTCAGACGAGTTCCTAGTTACTATAATAAACATCTCTCCGAAATAGATTGCTTTCAAAATTCGATGTCTAGTCTAAAAACCATAGTTAAACGAAAGTTGTTTTAGTACCTAAGTACTGATAGCAGTTTTTTCTATCTGATATTAATATGCAGTAGTTATAATTGTACTTACACAGTTAACATAATTTATAATTTATGAACCTCTTTTTTTTATTGTATCTTTTGTTGCAGTACATCTTTTGTATTGTATTTTTGATATGTTTATATGACTGTTTGGTTTTCTCAATAAAAAAAAAAAGATAGAATTCTTATCTAAAAATATAATACAGGAAATATAGTCCCCAATCCGCATTGGGCTAGCGTGGGGACTATAGCCCAGCAAGCCCTCTCGATGAGAGGAGGCCTGTGCCCAGCAGTGAGACGCTTATAGGCTGAATTTTTTTTTTAATTCATCATTCTTCTTAGGCTTCTTATTTTTTATAATATGAATATAAAAGTAAAATATAAAAACACTTACAAAACAATAAAAAATACATATAAACACATTATAAAAAACCTAACCTAGGGTGCCGCCAGCAGCGGGGCAAGGCCCAAGCTACCGGTGGTCAGGGCTGCAGAGAGAGGAACCGGCGGACTATCCGCGCCGTGTCCAAGATCACCGCCTTCTGCATCTGACCCTTGATCCAACCACCTAGCGAGAGTCTCTCAAGATGTAGGACTCTTCGCTATTTAATTAAACCGTTCACTGAAACAACTAGCGGGACAATGGCCGTCGAATCAACAAACATACAAATTATTATTATGTCTGTCTTTTACAATTTCTCGGAACCATGGGGTCCCGGGCATTTAGAAGGCGTGCGTGGGGCCGAAGCCAACACGTAGAGGCCCCTTGTAATAAGACAATTTACTCTAAATGTAATGTGACACCAACCGACGATTATCCCTGTTTGCACTATAGTAGTGCACCCAAGGACAAGCCCCGGTTAGTGTAAGACTATTGTAAGAAAAGGTACAAAAATAAACCGGGCTATTGAGTTGAGTTGCTAGTGGGCTAGTAACCGGGACTATGGAGGAGACTATGGCACCTGCCCTGCTCATATGTTAAAAAACATGAAAAAATGGGCCAGGTGGTGACTCGCCAACTCACAATATGGGTCCCCGAAAACGGCCGCTCGCACGGAGCGACAAGGGGACAACATCACGTGAGCGGCTCAGGGCGTGGAGAGGTGTGCACCGCTTTCTACCCAGTGGCTGTAAGCAGCCACTGTGCCAACTCGCGTCTTAGGCATATTTCACTTCCGCCCTGCGAGCATATAGCTCTGACACCCCACTCTGGACGGCCGGTTAAGGCAAGCCAGAGGTGAGAGTCCTGCGGCCCCTGCTCAGTGTTCACTCCAGCCGGCCAATGAAGGCAAGCCGGAGAGACGGGCCTGACCGACTCTCGGGGGTATGGGACCCAAGGGACGTCACTTCCCATTCAGCTCGCCACAAGCTGCCCTGGGGGCTTATTATTATTATTATTTGTATGTCTTTCCATATCTCGGGACCATGGGGTCCCGGACCTTTGGGAGGCGTGCGTGGGGCCGAAGCCAACAGCACAGAGGCCCTTTAAGACAAGTTTGATGTTATGTAATACACCAGCTAGAACCCATTCACGGGTACAAATAGATACCCGTAAATCGGTCCCAGCTGGCGTAGGAGCTATTGTAAATGCAATGGAGAAGAGTGCCGGTTATGGTGTTGAAGTTTGGCTGGTCAAAAGATTGGGCTATTGCCGAGAGGTCCGGACACCTGCCATAACAATGTTTCTATACGTTATCGAGGCAGGCGGTGTCTTGCCACTAACTAGGTGGGCCCCTGAAAGTCGTCGTAAAGACGACCAGGAGCAACACTGATGTAAGCGGCTCAGGGGTGTCGAGAGGTGTGCGCCGCATTCTACCCAGTGGCTGTTATAACAGCCACTGTGCCAACTCGCGTCTTATGCATCTTTCACTTCCACCCCTGGAGCATATAGCTAGCGACTCCTCTCTGGACGGCCAATGAAGGCCGAAGAAGAGTCCTGCGGGTCCCCTTGGGGTCCACTCCGACCGACGAAGACACGCCGGAGACGGAGATCCTGACCGACTCTCGGGAGCACTCGGGTCCGTGGGGTGGTTACTCCCCAACAGCTCGCCACAAGCTGCCCTGCGGGCTTATTATTATATTATTATAATTTTTTAAATTAAAAAATACCACGTAATATAATTTACTATTTTCTTTATATATTTACAGATATTCAAAGGATCGCCGTGGTCGTATGCCACGCAATTATAAACTTTAAGGTAACGTGGCATACGACCACGGCTATCCTCTGAATCTCTAAAATTTATAAAAAAAAAATAGTAAATTATATAACGTTATATTTTTTAGTTTAAAAATGATAACATTAATAATATTTCCAGTATGATATTTTCAGAATTCTATCTTGTTTTATACTTTTTAGAGCGCGATTTACAGTAGTAGTCGGCTAGTCGTGTTTTAGTTTTAGAACTTATTTTTAATTTAATTAATTTTGGGGTCATGATTTCGTACTGATGACTATTTGAAGCATAGACTAGGAATCCTCTAGACCGAGTTTAGAGCAATTATTTCATGCAACCGATGATGCCAAAAATGCGGGGGTGCGCGGGACGAGGTGAGCGAAGTCCCGTGTCGTGATTGGTCCGTTCAAAGACACGGACGTCACACAAAGACACATTCGACTGGAACATGGAGTAATGCGTGGCAGAGGGGGTAGTGCGACTACGCTCAGTCTGGAGGATGTTTCGTTTGTGATTTGAAGTCACTTTATATTACTTTTGCGAGGGCGTCGTCAATACAGAAATACACACAGAGCGCCGCATATATCGGACTACGCCCGACTCCTTTGGCTTTGGGACGCGTACACCGCGCCACGTACGTTGGGCTACGCCCGACTCTTTTAGTATATGACGCTCATAGTACATAATATAATTATATTAACGTTCGTGATGACTTTATGACCTCTAGAGGGCGCCGTGTTCAACCAGCGGACGACTAAGGGCCAGTTGCACCAACCACCTTTGACAGACTGATCAACGTCAGCCCCAGCGCTTTACTATGAAACTTTCCATACATAAAAATTTAGCGAACTCTTTAACGATAGGTACCTATCGGTTTGGTGCAACCGACCCTAAGACAATTCGAATGACATGTCGTTTGTCAAATTATAATGAGTACTTTAGAAGTTATGAGGGAACAGATGAACGTACATATATACGAGTACATACCCACATACATACCGGTAAAAATCATAACCCTCCTTTTGCGTTACCGTAGTCGGGTAAAAAGTACAGAACCCTTGGTGGGCGAGTCCGACTCGCACTTGTCTATGTTTGTTACTCCATACGGCAAAGTGCGAGTCGGACGCGCGCACGACGTGCTCCGTACCATTACGGCAAAAAAAATCACATTTGTTGTATGGGAGCGACACTTATATATTTATTTTATTCTGTTTTTAGTACTTGTTGTTATAGCCTCAACAGAAATACACTGTGAAAACTTCAACTGTCACGGTTCATGAGATGTCAGCGATGAGATCATCGCTGGCGTGGCGGCTGGCTGGCTGGCATTCCCATCTCCATGTAGCCTCGACAGCCATATTTTTTTTTTAATTATCTGCATTTAAATAGTGGTAGGTATTTGTTGAAATTGAACTGCTCATGAAAACTATGAATGAAAATCCTCTAAGGCAGCGGTCGGCAACCTGCGGCCCGCGGGCCGCATGCGGCTCGTGAACCTGTTACTTGCGGCCCGAGAGCCGCCTTGGCTATTTTGTATGTAATAGTGACAAACGACAATGTCTCATAAAGTCATAAATATTAACAAAGTACGGCCCGCGTCACCTCCGTTAACTACTATTTGGCCCTTGGCTGCTAAAAGGTTCCCGACCGCTGCTCCAAGGCATAAGATTTTTGAAAGTCTTGATGCACTATGGTTGAAAATAATTTAAATGGCATTGAAAATTATTTATTTCAATTTATATTTTATCAGAAATAAAGAAGTATTGTGGTATTATTATATTATGGAAATGAACTATTTGATCTTTATTTTTATGTTTTCGTTGAAATAACTCGGTTAAATAAGGTATATATTTTATTTTTACAGATTTACAAGTGACACCACGAAAAACAAAATTATTAAAAAAAATTGATTTCTACAAGCAGAAAATAACAACATTGCGTGAAGGAAATGTATTGCCGCGCATTAAATCATTAGCTCTGAAGACCTTAATCACTGCGTATTTACGCAACAACCGTAGAAATGCGCGAGGTAAGAGATGGAGTCCAACTGAAAAAGCATTGGCAATAGCAATTTAAGTACAAGAAATCTCCCAGGACATATCGTCATTTGTTACAACTGGTGGCCTTGCCCAGCATTAGAACATTGCAAAGAGAACTACAAAAAATGAAATTAGAGCCGGGCATCAGCACGATTATATTAAATCATTTAAAAAAGAAAGCCACAGCAATACCTGAAAAAGATAGGCTGGTCGCGTTACTTTTTGATGAGATTGCTTTGAAAAAGAGTCTGATTCTAAACACCAGATCAGATAAAGTTGAAGGATTTACGGATTTAGGAGAAACTCGATACAGAAGTGCAGAAGTGGCAGATCACGCCTTAGTTTTCATGGTACAAGGCTTACATAAAAAACTGAAGCAACCGATAGCCTACTATTTTGTTAAGGGGACGATATCAGCGCAAAACCTTGCTGGTATTATTAAAGACATAATAAAGGCACTTGCTGATATTGGTTACACGGTGGTTACCACAGTATGTGACCAAGGACCCACTAATATTGGCAGTTTGAATTTACTCAAAAGGTGGTGTGGCACTACTACCAATTATTTCATATTGGATGATAAGAGAGTTTATATAATGTTTGATATTCCGCATTTACTGAAATCGGTAAGAAACAATTTTCATAATGGAGGAGAAATTGTAATAAACGGGAGAAAAGGAAAGTGGTCTCACCTACGAGAAGTGGCAGAAAAAAATAAAAGTACCTT
Organism: Cydia splendana; assembly: GCF_910591565.1. Taxonomy (NCBI): domain Eukaryota; kingdom Metazoa; phylum Arthropoda; class Insecta; order Lepidoptera; family Tortricidae; genus Cydia; species Cydia splendana. The sequence continues at coordinate 3,413,058 of NC_085979.1, forward strand.
ACATTTCAAAAAACTAACAGCCCTACACGTGAATCCTACATTTCGGTCGAAAATGAAAATAAAACTAGCTGCTCAAGTGCTCAGTAATACCGTCGCTGCTATTTTAAAACTCATGGCTGAGAAGCACGGTGATGATGATGTTGAGAAAGCTCAGGAAATCTCGGATACTGCCCATATCATAGAAGATCTTGATAGGCTTTTTGATTGCACAAATGGTCCCTCGTCCAGAAAAGACATTATCAAGGGCCGACGAGAGAATGTTTCCAAGAAAACTAACCACGTCGAATTGTGGAGACATTATAAACAAGTCATGATTACTATGTATTTCCTAAAGACTGATAGTTTTTTAAGACTGAAGAACGTCCGATGCGTACAGGGATACATTACCTCCTTATCATCACTGGAAGACATTTGGAAGTATGTTGAATCGAAAGGATTCAAGTACTTAAATCTTCGGCAGCTAAACCAAGATAGCTTAGAAAACCTTTTCGGAATGATTAGGCAACATTATCCCACAAGTCGAAACCCAACGTGCCATCATTTCACAGCCGCCTTAAAGTCAAATATATTGACAAAATTAAGCACGCCAGTAGGTAGAGCAGCAAATTGTGAAGAAGATGATAATGAAGCTATTATAGATTTTGAAGATTTCTTCAAAAGTGTCAAAATGACTGAAGAAATGGTAATACCTGAAGATGTTCAAGCTCCTGTACACTTACCAGAAGAAGCTGAAGCGCCAGTTTTACATTTACCTGATGCTTTTGACTTTCCTGAAGACGATGCAGGATTTCTGCAATTTGAAAGCAGTCTTTTCGAATCGTTCGACAAACAGCCTACCGTATATGTCGCGGGATATTTAGCCTCAGTGGTTTTAAAAAATATACGATGGGAATGTGAGAACTGTACGCGAAGCTTAAAAACTGAAGAGAAGGAACAATGTGATTCAGCAATGTATAGTTATATTAAACTTCGGGAGTGGTAGCCAGAGAAAACAAGTCTTACGTATCCAACATTAAACCTTTGCGTATTAGTAGATACATTTACCTCATATTTTGAAGCTGAAATCAAACCGATTCTTCATGAGAGACATATTACTGAAAAAAGCTGTCATGGGAATGCTGACGAAATGTGATAATATGCTATGGATATGTAATGATCACAAAGCTCGTCTTCTCCGTGTACTGTTAGTTCGTCTTAGTCATCTTTTAATCCGAAACGAATGCCATAGAGCAAATCTAGCTTTCGTTAAATCTGAAGAACCAACTGCTGACATTATCAAAAGGTCACAGCAACAATGTACATCAAAATAATAAAACAATAAAAACAGCTTGTCATGGATAAAGCCAATCACTTAGAGTTAGTCCAAAAGTTCTGTCAAAATAGTTATTTGTACAACAAGAGATCAAAGTTTGATATTTCTTCGAGTGCTTATTTTGAGTCCCGTGCAAGCGAAAGATTCTATAATAGATTCACGAGCGTAGCGAGTGAATCTAATTTAGAATCTTGAGCGTAGTAAGGGATTCAAAAGCGCACGAGATGTAAATAACTTTGATCTCGTGTAGTACACAAAATTTTTCACCCTAAGCAGTGAGAACATACCTAGAGGGACAGAGATAATAGAACCCAAGTATATCGAACTTGTATTAGACCCCGCATGTTGAAATGACATTTGACTATAAAGGTCACTTGAATGTCATTTTGTCTCACTCAGTGAGCAAAATCGCATTTTGCTCACTGAGTGAAACACGCTCAGTGAGCAAAATGCGATTTTGCTCACTGAGTGAGACAAAATGACTCAGTGAGCAAAATCGCATTTTGCTCACTGTTTTTAAGAAGCAAAGTACCCTTGTTCGAGCTGCTGAGGTGAAAAGGTTTTTACTGATAAAAAGGTTATAGGTAGATTAGGTAGGTACCTACAGTTTCCTTATTATTCGTACATATACGTATAATTAAAACATGTATTAATGGTGAATTCATTCCAATATATTTTTTCTACTCGTCGACTGCAATTCTTTAATTAAGATTTCATATACCAAATTGCAATTGGGTACTTATAATGTACGGGCTCCCAACTCAACTATAATATTCATTTCGAAAAAAGCCATACCTTAAATTCATTATTTATTTTAGGTTGTATAGTAGAAACAACTTCTTCGTAAGTTAGAAACGCGCATGCTACACCATTAATATAGCAACATCCATAGACTACGAAAACCGCTTAGCGTTTCTTGTTAGTTTCCATAGGTTACGGTGGCAAAATTGAGAACAAAAACTGTCTAAAAATTGAATTTAACAAGGAGCAAGTACCAGGGCCTCATGGGTTACGAGAAGGTGTCGTTGACCAACCCGCCGAGACGCGTTCGTGTATGAAGGTATCGCAGCTGCTCGAAGGGTAACTTAGCTGTATACCTTTGGTTTGTTTAACTATATGATTCTACTAGTTTAAAGTGCAATTTTTGTTGAATCATAGAAATATACAATAGTGATACGAGTATAATCAATCTTTTCAATCTCGTACCTCGCTTAGACAATTCTCTATTATATCACGATTGTATTGTACTATTAACGTAATTTTCTTTCGCAGTTTTGGAGCGCGCTGGTGGCCTAGTGGTAAAAGCGTGCGACTTTCAATCCAGACGTCGCGGGTTCAAACCCCGGCTCGTTTCAATGAGTTTTTAGGAACTTATGTACTAAATATCATTTGATATTTACCAGTCGCGGTAAAGGAAAACATCGTGAGGACACCGGACTATTTCCCATAAGGCCTAGTTTCCCCTCTGGGTTGGAAGGTCAGATGGCAGTCG